>NC_088348.1:17585000-17945000 GCF_036884655.1 Musa acuminata AAA Group
TGATAATACTAATAAAAGACTTCCAAGTTAATATCTCAGACCCAAACATGATGACCATGCTCTCGCACTATTTGGTGCTATACAAGTCAGTGTTAAACACCGCGAAGCCGTTCCGAAAAGCTCGGGATGGCACCGCATGATCGTTTCGAAAAGCTTAAAACTACACCACACGACGAGGGTACGTATAGGTCGGTCGGCACTTGTTTGCAGGGTATAAACCATCCTCCCGAGGAGTTAATAGCCATTAAAAGACCATGCACGACTAACCCTCCTTCGTAGGTATAAAAGCTAACTCCTGACCAACACTTGGGGGACATTGGACTCACTCTTATTCTACTTAACTCTAACTTAATCTTTGAAGGGGTAGAGTTGGGAAATCCCTCTCCCAATCTCGACCTAGGTGTAGGAGCTGGCGATGAAGACGCGGGCGATGAGGCCCCCAACTCAACCCGACTTGACGCTCACTTCCACCACTCGAGTCAAACTTTTACATCCGGGATCGGACTTGTTGAATTTTGAATTTTGATGATGAAACTAATTGATAGTGTTTATGATTTGATTTGCGTTTTGAGTGATGCAGGAAGCTTTGATCAGGAAGAGAATTAGAGTAGGAAGAATAATGTTGGGCCAGAGAAAAACATGTGAGAAGATTGGATATCGATATGAAGGATCGGTCGACGTATCGATAAAAGACTTTGGGCCATGGGTTCGGGCATCAGGCCAAGAAGAGTGGAAATTGCGCTAAGGAAATCGGAGTTACGGAGGACAACTGACCGATTGGGCAATAGGCTGCAAGAGAGGACGATGTGCCGAATAATCGGACGAAGCATCGATAAACCCATGACATGTCGGACAACACTTGATTCAAGCTTTGTAATAATTGTCTAGATCAAAGTGGGTATTAAGTGTGCAGGATTAACTACGATAGCAAGATATAAAGCAAAATGAAGTCCCAAAGTCAAGAACGAGATTTCATTGGGAGTTCGAGAGTTCATCGGAGGTCTGGATGTTCGTAGGAAGTTCTATTGGAATTGACCGAGAAGTCCAGGAGCTTGCCAAAGAAGCTCGTTAGAACTCGTCAAGAAGATCGTCGTGAAGTCCAGGAGCTTGCTAGAAGTTCGTCGGAAGATTATCGGAAGCTCGCTGAAAGAAACCTAGACTTACGAACTTATTTAGTTTAGTAAATGTCTTAAAATTCATAGTTAGCACATAATTGGGTTGGAATTGAGCCAACTCAATTAGGGTCAATTGGGCCCAAGTTTGGGCTATGTTGGGCTAAGTGCAAGGCCCAAACAGTAACCCAACAGGTGACACCGTCGTGGCACAGTCTCCGAACTGTGTCAGGCGGTAGTACCGACCAAGGTAGTGTCAAGTGGTGGTATCGCTAGTTTGGGCAGTGGTACCACCCAGACATAGTCTTCTAGGTATTGGTACTGCCAGATTGGGCAGTGGTACTGCCTAGTGTCAGTGCTACAGGCGGTGGTACCGCCCAGCATATGCGGTGTGTTAGAACCCTTGCAGATTCTAAACTTGGGGTTGATCTCTTTAGGGGATCGACCTCCTTGGAACTCTATAGGGGTTCCACTCTCCAAGTTGTTGCTCAAAGGCTGTAGAAAATATTCATCTATTGCTTATCAAAAGAAGATGAATACATGGCTATATGTAGAGTTTCTAAATCCTAACTCCTAATATGACTCATACTCAAGACTCCTACTTCTAACCAACTCCTAATAGGACTCTTACTCAAGACTCATATTCCTTTATAACTCCTAATTCTTCTATAAGAAATAACCTCCAAACACTAGCCGGCCTCTTCACCTCTTTAATAGGGGTCAGCTTAGGTAGGTTTTCATGAATGTCTCTATCAATTAGGACTCTCCTAGCTAGAGTCCTAACAGACCCACCCTCTTCAAATCAGCCTTGTCCTCAAGGCTGAGATTCCATGAACTCAGGGAACCGGGTCTTCGGCTCCTCGTATAGTTCCTATATGGCGTCTTCAAGTGATAAATTATTCCAATGCACTAGTACTTCAGTAGAGGGACGTCGGTGACACATCACGATCCTGCGATCGAGGATGGCTTGTGGTTGGGCTTAAATAACTCTATCCTCAGTGGTGTTGGGCACTTGGATTTGGGGTGACTCGTGTTCTCCCAACTTGGGTGTTAGGACTCTAGCTAAGAGAGTCCTAATTGAGAGAGACATTCTGTCAGGATTCTGTTAGGACTCTAGCTAGAAGAGTCCTAATTGAGAGGGACATTCTGTTAGGACACTAGCTAGGAGAGTCCTAATTGACTAGAGTCCTAATTGAGAGGGACATTCATGTAGGAGGTTTTTTCTTAGAGAAGAATTAGGAGTTGTAAGGGAATAGGAGTCTTGAGTAGGAGTCCTATTAGAAGTTGGTTAGAAGTAAGAGTCTTAAGTAAGAGTCCTATTAGGAGTTAGGGTTTATAAGCCCTATAAATAGCCATGTATTCCTTCTCTTTTCATAAGCAATAGATGAATCTTTTCTGCAGCCTTTGAGCAGTAACTTGGAGGGAGGAACCCCTATAGAGTTCCAAGGAGGCCGATTCCCTAAAGAGATCAACCCCAAGTTTAGAATCTGCAAGGGTTCTAATACCTGGTATCAGAGCAGCGTTCTTGGCATCTCGCTGCCCTTCCACTGCCATCCATCAACCCTCCACAACCGCCCAAAGCAATTCCCACAATTGCTTAAAAGATCGTCGCCAAATTCCACCGTCATCTCCATAACCGCAGATCATCCTTTGATCTCCCCGTGAATTACAACAGGTTCTGGTTTCCTACCTTACTGCTGCTGCAATTTAGTTATCCCTATTCGAAAATCCAAAAAAAAAAAAAAATTCGTTCCTATATTGCTGCAAATTTTCATCGTAAGTTGCTGAAATTTTTCGACGAGAATTCTGCTATCGCAACTTACACCAATTTTCTTGCTGTTACTGTCGAATTTTTCTTGATTAAATTGGACATCCTTGCTGTCATATAAACTGAGATATTGCTGTCAATTCCCTCCTCAAATCTCTCAAATTTTTTATGGAGATTTCGTCGAGAAACCACTGTTTCTTCAACGATAATTCTGCTCTTACAAGACAACACAATTCTGTAGCAAACTTTCACTGATTTCTATCAAACCTATATATGCCTTTAACCCGTCAACAAAAGAGAGATCTTAACATCACAGATTTGGAGTCATATACTATGGCATCTGAGGAGGCAATCAATGCTAAATTTGAAGCCTTTGAGGCACGAATGGAGGATAAGATTCGGACTCTCCTTACCGAATTCAGTTTGGGCCGACCACTAAGCCCGAAGAAATCATATCAAGGAGAGAGCTCTAACCAATCACATCATGCCCAAAGAGATGACTTCCAAGAGAGGGGAGGCTCTATGACCGACCCCAACTATTCGCGCATGAGAGTGGACTTCCCTAGATGGGAAGAAGGAGATCCAATTGGTTGGATCTCGCACGCGAAGCGATATTTTCAGTACCATAAAACTACGGATGCATCCATGGTGGAAATTACAGCTATACATCTTGAAGGGGATGCCATACAATGGTTTGACTGGTTTGAACACACTTATAGAGTCCTTTCATGGCGACAATTCAAAGAAGGACTACTGATCCGGTTCGGACCAACTTATTACGAGAACATTAACGGACAACTAGCAAAGATCCGACAAACCTCCACCATTCAAGAGTACCAGACCAAGTTTGAAAGGTTATCTAATCAAACTCGTGATTGGTCTGAAAAACAATTATTGGGGACCTTTATTGAGGGCTTAAAGCCAGAGATCCGGGGAGAAGTTAAGGCACGACAACCATACACGCTTATGGCAGCCATCTCTTTCGCATGACTTCAAGAGGAGCGATTGAACCATGAAGCCCGAAGGACTAGAATCACTCCACGACCTACAATACTAAAGCCCTCAGTCCCCCCTACTATCAACCGAGTCCCTGCACCGAAAAGGTTAACAAGAGAAGAACTTCGGGAGCGATCTGCGAAGGGTTTATGTTGGCATTGCGACGAGCCGTGGAGCCGCGAGCATCGCTGTAAAAAAGGTAGACTTCTTATGATTGAACTAGTAAAAGAAGAGGTCATTGAACATCTAGAAGAGAGCCTTGAACATGAAGAAGAAGATATGGAAGAAGAGCCACAGCCGACCGACATTACGGTATACGCACTAGCCGGCTACTCAAATTCGCAAACGATGAAAGTTGGAGGCCTTCTCAAACAACAGCCGATCACTGTTCTCATCGACACGGGTAGCACTAATAACTTCCTGAATAGTAAGGTTGCTGATCGGATGACAATGCATAGGTTGCAGCAAGTTCGATGTAAAGGTTGCTAACGACAGAATCCTAAAGTGTGACCAAAGATGCCCGCAAGTGAAACTATTACTGCAAGACCAAGAAATTATCACCGATTTCTTCCTCCTACCAATCGATGACTATGAGGCAGTGCTTGGTATAGAATGGCTGACTATACTAGGTGATGTCTCTTGGAACTTTTCTAAATTAATTATGAAATTCTACTGTAAGGGCAAACAGATCATCCTACGCGGGAAGTGCGGAAGCAACGTTACCACTGTTTCGACTCAACGAATGGAGAAAGTTTTGCACAAGGTAAATGGTGGCTTTTTGATGCATCTCCAGCTATAACCAGAAGAGAAGAAAATAGAAATTGAAGATCAAAATCTTGCCCAATTGCTTACTGAATTTGCCGACATATTTGCTGAACCGCGTGGTCTTCCTCCTTCTCGGCAACATGACCATCGAATTTCAATACTTTCGGGCAAGCCACCAGCGAACACTCGACCATACCGATATCCTCACCTCCAGAAAGATGAAATTGAAAAGATCGTAAAGGAGATGCTTGAAACAGGGGTGATTCGGTCAAGTTGCAGCCCCTATTCCTCACCGGTGCTACTTGTACGCAAGAAGGACGAAACTTGACGGATGTGCATCGACTACCGAGCTTTAAATGGCATCACCATCAAGGACAAGTACCCAATACCAGTGGTGGATGAACTTCTTGATGAATTGAAAGGGGCTCGAGTCTTCACGAAGTTGGACCTCCGATCCGGTTACCACGAAATTCGGGTATGTGACGATGACATTCCAAAAACTGCATTTCGCACACATGATGGCCATTATAAATTCTTGGTAATGCCTTTCAGACTCACTAATACTCCTTCAACCTTTTAAAGTCTCATGAATGATATATTTCGGAGCTTTCTTTGTAAATTTGTGCTGGTATTTTTTGATGATATTCTCGTTTACAGCCCTTCTCTTGAGACTCACTTTCAACATATACAGATTGTTTTGACGATCCTTCGGGAGAATACTCTTTTTGTTAAGCAACCAAAGTGCAGCTTTCTCCAGCAAAAAGTAGAGTACCTTGGGCATATAATATCAGAAGAAGGAGTAGCGGTAGACCCAACAAAAATTGAGATAATGCAAGGCTGGCTGAAACCTACAAACGTGAAATTACTACGGGGGTTCCTTGGACTAACGGGCTACTACCGAAAATTTGTTAAGGACTATGGGAAGATCAGTGCACCACTCACTTCTTTACTGAAAAAAGATGCTTTCCAATAGTCGGACAAAGCCTCTGCTACCTTTAACAAACTTAAAGCAGCCATGACAACGACGCCGATGCTTGCGCTACCAGATTTCAATAGACCCTTCATCATTGAGGCCGACGCATCTGGAGTCAGAATTGGAGCCGTTCTCATGCAAAATGGTCGACCACTCGCATACACTAGCAAGGCATTATCTCCCTCCCATCAAAACATGTCAGTATATGATAAGGAGATGCTTGCCATTGTACACGCAGTAACGAGGTGGAGACCCTACCTGATCGGCCGACGATTTCAAATTAAAACTGACCATAAACGCCTCAAGTACTTTTTGGAGCAAAAGATATCATCCCCTGAGCAACAAAAATGGGTAACCAAACTTCTTGGATTTGATTATGAAATTATTTATAAAAAGGGGAAAGAAAACGTTGTTGCAAATGCACTCTCACGGCTACCTGAACAAGCTAAGGTTTCAGCCATCTTCCTTCCTACCATCGGTCTCCTCGAGGACATTAGGGAAGAATGAAAGAAGGATCCAGAGATCAGCAACATCATAAAAAAAATGGAGGAGGATCCAAGTGCAATAGCCCACTACACTTGGGATTCGAGGGATCTACGCTACAAAAGTCGCATTGTGCTTATACCTAACTCCCCTTGTATCGCAATCATCTTGCATTAAATGCACTCCATACCTTCAGCAGGGTACTCTGGATTCCTAAGAACCTACAAAAGAATGAAGCAAAATTTTTATTGGAGAGGGATGAAAAAAATTATTGTTGAATATGTGGCACAATGTGATGTATGTCAATAGCACAAGGGTGAAACTATAGCAAATCCAGGGAAGCTACAACCACTACCCATACCAGACTCAGTGTGGACTGACATCTCCATGGACTTCATTGAAGGGCTTCCATCTTCCAAAGGTAAAAGCACGATTCTCGTGGTGGTTGATCGACTTACGAAATATGATCATTTTTATGCTGTGAGAAATCCCTACACTACTGCTAGTATTGCCCAGATTTTCATAGAAAATATTGTTAAACTACATGGGATGCCAAGGTCCATCGTAAGTAATCATGATAGGATCTTCACTAGTAAATTTTGGATCGAGTTATTTCAGTTACAAGGCACCAAACTCAAGATGAGCACAGCGTATCATCCACAAACTGACGGCCAAACAAAGGTGGTAAATAGGTGCTTAGAGATGTACCTCTGGTGTTTCGCTAGTTACCGACCAAAAGAGTGGGCGAAATGTTAGGACTCTAGCTTGGAGAGTCCTAATTGAGAGGGACATTCATGTAAAACTGTTAGGACTCTAGCTAGGAGAGTCCTAATTGAGAGGGACATTCTGTTAGGACTCTAGCTAGGAGAGTCCTAATTGAGAGGGGCATTCATGTAGGAGGTTTTTTCTTAGAGAAGAATTAGGAGTTGTAAGGGAATAGGAGTCTTGAGTAGGAGTCCTATTAGGAGTTGGTTAGAAGTAAGAGTCTTAAGTATGAGTCCTATTAGGAGTTAGGGTTTAGAAGCCCTATAAATAGCCATGTATTCCTTCTCTTTTCATAAGCAATAGATGAATCTT
This sequence comes from Musa acuminata AAA Group, assembly GCF_036884655.1. Classification (NCBI taxonomy): domain Eukaryota; kingdom Viridiplantae; phylum Streptophyta; class Magnoliopsida; order Zingiberales; family Musaceae; genus Musa; species Musa acuminata. The sequence continues at coordinate 17,592,175 of NC_088348.1, forward strand.
TTCTGCAGCCTTTGAGTAGCAACTTGGAGGGAGGAACCCCTATAGAGTTCCAAGGAGGCCGATCCCCTAAAGAGATCAATCCCAAGTTTAGAATCTACAAGGGTTCTAACACCTGGTATTAGAGCAACGTTCTTGGCGTCTCTCTGCCCTTCCACAGCCATCTATCAACCCTCTATAACCATCCAAAGCAATTCCCACAATTGCTTAAAAGATCATCGCCGAATTCCGCCATCATCTCCACAATCTTTTCATCATAAAGTTTTCATCTCTACGACGAAAGATACATTGCAGAATTCTAACCGTATAGCATCGTCTGTTTGATCTTGCTATTGTGTTTTTTCTATCCAAATCTCTATGAAATTTTTATGACATCTTTGACACTTCCTAACAGCAGATTTTCCTTTGGTTTTGTCAAAAAATTCTCAATATAAACCATTGATATTTTACATCTAATCTGCTATACTTGAAAATCGGCACTGTAAAATTTCCACCGCATAGCACTGTTTTTTATCTTGATACTACGTTGTTTCTATCCAAATCTCTGCAAAATTTTTATGATAGCTTTGACACTTCCTAACAGTAGATTTCTCTTTGGTTTCATCAAAAAATTCTCAATATAAACCACTGATCTTTTATGTCCAATCTGCTATACCTAAAAATCTGTGCTGCAGAAAATTTCAGCCGCATATTGTTGCCTTAACCAATCTATTTGCAATCTTTTTTGAATGAAATTTCTTATAAACTTCATAGATTATATTGGCTTCCATCTAATATTGATCTATTAAGAAATTAATCTCTAAAAATGATTTTATGTTGCTGTAAATTTTCATTGTAACCTGCTGAAATTTTTAGATGAGAATTCTGCAATCGCAACTTGCACCAATTTCCTTGCTATTATACTGCCGAAATTTTCTTGATTAAATTAGATATCCTTTATGTCATATAAACTATGATTTTGCTATCAATTCCCTCCTCAATTCTCTCAAATTTTTGGTGGAAATTACGTCGAGAAACCGTTGTTTCTTCGACGACAATTCTACTCTTACAAGATAGCACATACTTGCTGCAACTTCCACTAATTTCTATCAAACCTTTACTACCATCTACCACAGATCCAAAACATTCATCCACAGCCCTAAAACTCCACCAAACCACACCCTCAAATTGCACCCAAAATAGCCACAAAACAATCCTAAACCGTAGCCTATATCCACCAATCCACTAACTCTTTCGACCATCACCTCTCTCAACCAATACATGCCTTTAACCCGACAACAAAAGCGAGATCTTAACATCACAGATTTGGCAGTATATACTATGGCATCTGAGGAGGTAATCAGTGCTAAATTTGATGCCTTTGAGGTGCGAATGGAGGATAAGATTCGGATGCTCTTTACCGAACTCAGATTGGGCCGACCACTAAGCCCGAAGAAATCACATCAAGGAGAGAGCTTTGCCCAATCACACCAAGCCCGAAGATATGACTTCCAAGAGAGGGGAAGCTCTATGACCAACCCCAACTATCCATGCATGAGAGTGGACTTCCCTAGATGGGAAGAAGGAGACCCAATTGGTTGGATCTCGCTCACGGAGCGATATTTTCGATACCATAAAACCGCGGATGCATCTATGGTGAAAATTGCAGCTACACATCTTGAAGGGGATGCTATATAGTGGTTTGACTGATTTGAACATACTTATGGAGTCCTTTCATGACAACAATTCAAAGAAGGACTGCTAATCCGCTTCAGACCAACCGATTACGAGAATATTGATGGACAACTAGCAAAGATCCGACAAACCTCTACCATTCAAGAGCACCAAACCAGGTTTGAAAGGTTATCTAATCAAACTCATGATTGGTCTCAAAAACAGCTATTGAGGACCTTCATTGAGGGCTTGAAGCCGGAGATCCGAGGAGAAGTTAAAGCGCGACAACCATATACGCTTATGGTAGCCATCTCTTTCGCACGACATCAAGAGGAGCAATTGAACCATGAAGCTCAGAGGACTAGGGTTGCTCCTCAACCAGTAATATTGAAGCCCTTAGCCCCCCCTACTATTGACCAAGTCCCTACACCAAAGAGGTTAACAAGAGAAGAGCTTCGGGAGCGATATGCGAAGGGGTTATGTTGGCATTGTGATGAGCCGTGAGCATCGCTGTAGTAAAGGGGGACTTCTTATGATTGAATCGATAGAAGAAGATGTCATTGAACATCCAAAAGAGAGCCTTGAACATGAAGAAGAAGATGTAGAAGAAGAGCCACAACCGACCGAAGTTACGGTACATACACTAGCTGGCTACTCAAACCCGCAAACGATGAAAGTTGGAGGCCTTCTTAAACAACAACCGATCACTGTTCTCATCGATACGGGCAGCACTAATAACTTCCTAAACAGTAAGGTTGCTGTCCATATGAACTTACCTATTGAGAATTGCAGCAGGTTTGTCGTTAAGGTCGCCAACGGACGGAATTTGAAGTGTGATCATAGGTGCCTGCAGGTGAAACTGTTGCTGCAGGACCAAGAGATAATTGCAGATTTCTTTCTCCTCCCTCTTGATGATCATGAGGTCATACTCAAAATTAAATGGTTGATGACATTAGGTGATATTTCTTGAAATTTTATGCAACTATTTATAAAATTTTACAGTAAGGAGAAACAGGTGATACTGCATAGGAAACGTGAGGGCGACGTAACGATGATTTGCACACAACAAATGGAGAAGGTTTTACATAAAGCATGCAGAGGCTTTTTAGTAAAACTTGAGCAGCAAATTAAAGGAGAGCCAATAGAATTTGAAGATCCAAACCTATTTCCTTTGCTTGCTGAATTTTCAGATATATTTGATGAGCCGCACAACCTCTTACTCATGGGCATGATAATTGTATAATGATTTTTCCAATCAAATCTCCAGCAAATACTCAGCCATATCGGTATCCACATCTCTGATGAAATAGAAAGGATTTTAAAAGAGATGCTTGAAACAGGAGTTATTCGGCCAAGTTACAACCTCTACTTTTCACCGGTGCTACTTGTACACAAGAAGGACGGAACATGGCGAATATGCGTTGATTACCGAGCTCTCAATGGCATAACCATCAAGAACAAATACCTTATTCCAATAGCACATGAATTGCTAGATGAAAGGGAGCACAAATCTTCACAAAGCTGGACCTTCGATCCGGGTATTATCAAATACGAGTGTATGAAGAAGTCATATCGAAAATCGCCTTTCGAACACACAACGGCCACTACGAATTTTTACTTTCTTCAACAAAAGGTGAAATATCTTGGGCATATCATATCAGAGGAAGGTGTGACGGTGGACCCCTTCAAAATTGAAGCAATGCAAAACTGGCCTACCCCGAGGAACATAAAATTGCTACATGGCTTTTTGGGTTTAACAAGCTACTACCGTAAGTTCATGAAAAACTGTGGAAAGATCAGTGCACCACTTACTTCCTTACTGGAAAAAGATGTCTTCCAATGGTCAGACAGAGCCTCCACTGCCTTCGACAAACTTAAGGCAGCTATAACGACGACACTGGTGCTAGCGCGACCAGATTTCAACCGACCCTTCATCATTAAGGCCGATGCATCTGGAGACAGAATGGGAGACGTTCTCATGCAAGATGGTCGACCACTCACATACATTAGCAAGACATTGTCTCCCCCCTATCAAAACATGTTAACATATGATAAGGAGAGGCTCGCCATTGTGCACGCAGCAACGAGGTGGAGATCATACTTGATCAGGCGATACTTTCAAATCAAGATCGACCATAAAAGCCTAAAATATCTCTTAGAGCAGAAGATATCTTTCCCCGAGTAGCAAAAATGGGTAACAAAACTTCTTGGATTTGATTATGAAATAACTTATAAAAGGTGGAAAGAGAATATTATTGCAGATGCGCTTTCGCAGCTACCTAAGCAAGCTAAATTTTTTGTCATTTTACTTCCAACCAGTGACTTCCTTAAGGATATTAAGATGGAATGATAGGAAGATTCGGAGACCAGTAAGATATAAAAAAAATTAGAGGAAGCACCAAGCTCCGTGGCTCATTACAATCGGGACTCAAAAGAATTATGCTATAAGGGATGCATTATGCTTGTGACAAATTCTACTTGCAACTTCAAGAGCAGTTTTTGGACAAAGTTATTCCATATGCAGGGTACTAAATTGAAAAGGAGTACGACATATCACCCACAAACCAACAGCCAGACGGAAGTTTTAAATAGGTGCTTAGAGACAGCCCAAAGCCACCCACCAAATATGACTACCCAAAGAGAACTCCAGACCCAACCAAGTGCCATTATTGATCGACGGATCGTGACTCGACGACGACGACCCACTAATGAAGTGCTAATACAGTGGGCGAACCTACCAATAGAAGATGCCACTTGGGAGAACTATGACGACTTGAAGATCAAATTCCCAGAATTCATGAATCATCAGCCTCGAGGACAAGGCTGATTTGAAGAGGGCTGGTCTGTTAGGACTCTAGCTTGGAGAGTCCTAATTGAGAGGGACATTCATGTAAAACTGTTAGGACTCTAGCTAGGAGAGTCCTAATTGAGAGGGACATTCTGTTAGGACTCTAGCTACGACATTCATGTAAAACTGTTAGGACTCTAGCTACTTGGGAGAACTATGACGACTTGAAGATCAAATTCCCAGAATTCACGAATCATCAGCCTCGAGGACAAGGCTGATTTGAAGAGGGCGGGTCTGTTAGGACTCTAGCTTGGAGAGTCCTAATTGAGAGGGATATTCATGTAAAACTGTTAGGACTCTAGCTAGGAGAGTCCTAATTGAGAGGGACATTCTGTTAGGACTCTAGCTAGGAGAGTCCTAATTGAGAGGGGCATTCATGTAGGAGGTTTTTTCTTAGAGAAGAATTAGGAGTTGTAAGGGAATAGGAGTCTTGAGTAGGAGTCCTATTAGGATTTAGTTAGAAGTAAGAGTCTTAAGTAGGAGTCCTATTAGGAGTTAGGGTTTAGAAGCCCTATAAATAGCCATGTATTTCTTCTCTTTTCATAAGCAATAGATGAATCTTTTCTTCAGCCTTTGAGCAGCAACTTGGAGGGAGGAACCCTTATAAAGTTCCAAGGAGGCCGATCCCCTAAAGAGATCAATCCCAAGTTTAGAATCTACAAGGGTTCTAACACGAAATGGCTTCCCTAGGCCGAATGGTGGTATAATACTACATATCATTAATCTACAAAATGTGCCCCTTATGAAGCATTGTATGGTCGACCAGCCCCTGTGATTCCAAAGTATGTAATTAGCTCGGCCAATGTAGATCAGGTTGACCAAGAATTGTTTGATAGGGACAAACTCTTACAACTGTTAAAAGATAATCTCTCTACCGCTCAAGCCAGAATGAAGCAGTAAGCCGACACACGACGAAGTGAAAGAGAATTTTTAGTGGGAGATTAGGTTTATCTTCGCCTACAACCATACAAGCAACTCTCTATCAACACTCGAGCCTCCATAAAGCTATCCTCACGTTTTTATGGGCCCTATCAGATCACAGAGCGTATTGGAGCCGTGGCGTACAGACTTAAATTACTTGAGGATGCCAAAATTCACCCTATCTTCCACGTATCATGCCTAAAGCCCAAGTTGGGAGAACACGAGTCACCCCAGATCCAACTGCCCAACACAACTAAGGATGGAGTTATTCAAGCCCAACCACAAGCCATCCTCGATCGCAGGATCGTGATGCGTTGCCGACATCCCTCTACTGAAGTACTAGTGTATTGGAATAATCTACCACTTGAAGACGCCACATGGGAACCATATGAGGAGCTGAAGACCCGGTTCCCTGAGTTCATGGAATCTCAGCCTTGAGGACAAGGCTGATTTGAAGAGGGCGGTCTGTTAGGACTCTAGCTAAGAGAGTCCTAATTGAGAGGGACATTCTGTTAGGACTCTAGCTAGGATAGTCCTAATTGAGAGGGACATTCTATTAGGACTCTAGCTAGGAGAGTCCTAATTGAGAGGGACATTCATGTAGGAGGTTTTTTCTTAGAGAAGAATTAGGAGTTGTAAGGGAATAGGAGTCTTGAGCAGGAGTCCTATTAGGAGTTGGTTAGAAGCAATAGTCTTAAGTAGGAGTCCTATTAGGAGTTAGGGTTTATAAGCCCTATAAATAGCCATGTATTCCTTCTCTTTTCATAAGCAATAGATGAATCTTTTCTGCAGCCTTTGAGCAGCAACTTGGAGGGAGGAACCCCTATAGAGTTCCAAGGAGGCCGATCCCCTAAAGAGATCAACCCCAAGTTTAGAATCTGTAAGGGTTCTAACATTGGGCTTCAAGCATGACACGTGGAAGACAGGGTAAATTTTGGCATCCTCAAGTAATTTAAGTCTATACGCCACAACTCCAATACGCTCTGTGACTTGATAAGGCCCATAAAAATGTGGGGATAGCTTCATGGAGGCTCGAGTGTTGATGGAGAGTTACTTGTATGGCTATAGGCGAAGATAAACCCAATCTCCTATTGAAAATTCTCTTTCGCTTCGTCGTGTGTCGGCTTGTTGCTTCATTCTGGCTTGAGCGATAGAGAGATTATCCTTTAACAGTTGTAGGAGTTTGTTTTTGTTAATCAATTTTTGATCGACCTAATCTACCTTGGCCGAGCCAATACATACTTTGGAATCATAAGGGCCAGCCGACCATACAATGCTTCATAAGGGGCACATTTTGTAGATGAATGATATATAGTATTATACCACTATTTAACTCAGGGAAGCCATTTCGCCCATCTTTTAGTTGGTCGCTGGTGAAACACCGAAGGTACGTCTCTAAACACCTGTTTGGTTGTCAGTTTGTGGACGATATGCTGTGCTCATCTTGAGTTTGGTGCCTTGTAATTGAAATAACTCGGTCCAAAATTTTCTAGTGAAGATCCTGTCATGATCACTTACAATGGACCTTGGCATCCTATATAGTTTAACAATATTTTCTATGAAAATCTAGGTAATACTAGCAGCAGTGTAGGGATTTCGCACAGCACAAAAATGAGCATATTTCATAAGTCGATCAACCACCACAAGAATTGTGCTTTTACCTTTGGAAGGTGGCAGCCCTTCAATGAAGTCCATGGAGATGTCAGTCCACACCGAGTCTAGTATAGGTAGTGGTTGTAGCTTTCCTAGATTTGCCATAGTTTCACCCTTGTGCTGTTGACATACATCACATTGTGCCACATATTTAGCAATAATTTTTTTCATAATTCTCCAATAAAAATTTTGCTTCACTCTTTTGTAGGTTCTCAGGAATTTAGAGTGTCCTACTGAAGGTGTGAAGTGTATTTCATGTAGGATGATTGTGATGCAAGGGGAGTCAGGTATAAGCACAATGTGACCTATGTAGCGTAGATCCCTCGAATCCCAAGTGTAGTGGGCTATTGCACTTGGATCCTCCTCTAATTTTTTTTATGATGTTGCTAATCTCTAGATCCTTCTTCCATTCTTCCCTAATGTCCTCGAGGAGACTGGTGGTAGGAAGGGAGATGGCTGAAACCTTAGCTTGCTCAGGTAGCCATGAGAGTGCATCTGCAACAACGTTTTCTTTCCCCTTTTTGTAAATAATTTCATAATCAAATCTAAGATGTTTGGTTACCCATTTTTGCTGCTTAGGGGTGTTGAATCTCGGATTTTGATGATAAAATCAATTGTAATTTGTTTGATCTAATATATATGTTGAGAAAAGTATGCAGGATTAACTATGATAGCAATAAGACATAAAGCAAGTGTTGTGCTAGAGTCAAGATCAAGATCTCATTGGAAGTTCAAGAGTTCGACGCGAACGTTCTGTCACGGACTTAGCTGGTTTTGCCTAAGTCGTGCGGCACCCTTGCGTGTCCGTCCGCAAAGGTCAGCCTCCTCGAAGCCTCCCATTGTCCCGTAGGACCAACAAAAGAGAGAACAGGTTAGAGAGAACGCCTCAATCGGGATCCACAAGCAAACATCTCCGAAAAACACTTCATAGACAATGCAAATTACAAACAGACTTTACAAGCTTTGAACAGTGGCACAACAAAGGGTAAAATGGTCCATTACAGACCGAGAATCTCTCACACGTGTCCACATGACACAACCTTTATTTACAAGCCTAAAGAGGCTACCAACCCAACTAAAATGAGACTATTAAGCCTTCGGTCGCCCCTCTACATGCTGTACAAGGTATGAACATGCCAAAAGACACGGACATATATAAGCATTATATCAAACATCCTGTTTCGAAGTTTGTCCGTGATATTCTCCCCCACTTATTCCTTCGACGTCCTCGTTGAAGCCTTTGTTGATACTGCAACTCCTCGCCTTTGCTGAGTCTTCAATCTTCTGCTCTAGCTACAATGCACCTCTTGGCTCCTTGCTACTCTCCGATGCTGTTTTTGAGTAGTCAAACCTTTGATCCGCCATGCTGCTTCAACTCACCAATGACTCTGACTCTAGTGTGGGGTTGGCTGAGTTGTGTTGATCCTTGTTGATTCCTGCAGATCCCCTAGATGAAGGAAAAGACCATCCTTACTACGCCAGTCTCTCAAATTCCTCATGCTGCTTGAACTGGGTGGATGCTTGTTGGAGCTTTAACGAGCATCGTCTCACAAACTTCTGAAGTTTTGGGTCCTTCCTCCATAAAATTTGCTCATTGACTCTTCTTTCACTTAGTTGTCACATCCAAGTAGGTTCGCATCACTTCCGCTTTCGATTGACATTTCGTTGGGAAATGAAGCGGACAATCTACTCTCAGTAGCACTGATCACCATTGGTGAGGATTTAACAACTATTGTCTTCCATTATCTTCGAAGGGTCTTTGAACTTGTGCAGAGCTCCTCTGCTGGATAGATGAGAGAATTGAGGTACTCGGTTTCGCCCATTCTCTTAAGAGTTAAGAAGGCAAAGGTTACTTGACTTTGCTCGCCTCCTCGAGGTTGTACTTCATGCATCGAGCTGGTTACTAGCCTTCGCCTGCTCTTTGCTCACACTTCTGAAGCACTTGAAGTGTTTGCACTCCTTGCGTTGAGTTAGTTACTGTGATTCACCTTCTCAATGCCATCGAACTTCTGGAATGCAGGAAGTTTTCACCCCAACTTGGAGTAATTCTCTCATAGGTTTGGTCGCCTCTGAGATTGTACCGTCTTCTCCATCAACCCTGCCGCCTACTCCACTGAGTAGCAAAGGTACAACATCGCGTACTGCCTTCTTCGTTCCTTGGTTATGCACTCTTGCATGACCCGAAGTCCTTCACTTTCGGCTATCTTGATGAGAAGCACATTGACACTGGTCTTACGAAGTTCCTCGGCCTCTGCCCTTCAGCCTTGTCTCGGTACTTGGAGATTGCCTCTGCATGCTCCACGTCCTCGGCCCCTTTCACGACCAAGCGCTCTCCCTCCATGAGAGCAAGGGATCAATGACTTTCACGGAAGTCCCGCCTCTGCGGTACCATGGCCCTACTATCCATCGCCTCGCATCTGCATCCCTTTTCTTCATGATCAGTAGATATGTCTCCGTGGCACTCCTCTGAGTCCACCTACATTCTAACTGATGCTTGATTTTGGGTAACTAAGTCCCTCTGGACTCGTCGTCACTTCCTCGCCCCTTTCGACCCCCTGCTTCAACACCTATGTGTTCTCCAAGCAGTCTGTTTGGTCGATGGAAAGACAGACTGCAACTCCCATGCATGGCCTTTGCCATCACGTTGTAGGGTTTGCACCGATTCTGTTCTCCTTAGCTTCCTTGGTAGCAACGTTCGCTTACTCGACCTTGTCCTCTGACATGTCGGGCTCCCTTAAGCGAATATGAGCTCTGGAGCAGTCCAACTCTCCAGCTGCTTCGATCATACCTCTGCATGATCAAGTCCCTCCCATGGAACTCACTGGTACTTGCATTCGAACTTTTCCCTTGGTGGAACCCAGCCCCCATATGTTGATGACCAAGGCTTTCATCCGATGCAAAATTCGATGCACGCATGGAAGACCTGCCTCTGCGGTACCATGGCCTTCACTCCTTGAAACCATAGCCCTTCTTGCCGTCGTGTTGTTCACCGAAGTGGAGCTTCCAGTAGCTCCCGATCATACCTCCATATGATCTAGTCCCTCCCGGGACTATGTCGTGTGTATCGTATTGCCACAAACTGTTCCACCACGATCCGCTGCACCATGTCGCCTCCTGGTGACATCACCATTGCATTCTGATCTTTTGTGGAATAAACTCGAATTGTGAACCCTCCATGTGTGGCCTCTGCCAATACATCGCAGGGTCTCTTCCACCTTCGATTTTGTTCGCTCTTTTGGCAATCGACCTTCATCCACCCACTCTTGGGTCACACCAAGATGAAACACCGCTCTAGGACAGTCCGTCGCCTAGTAGCTCCCGAAGTCCACCGACTTCACTATAATTTGTGCACCATTGTCTAGATCCTAGGTCTCTGCCCCTACCAGAACAATCTCCGCTGCGCACCGCTTCCTTCATGGTAACTTGAATGGCAACACTGTGGCATATTCTTCAAGAGTACCCGCCTCTGCGTCCTCTTGCCCCGTGCTAAGGCCTTCTGAACCCAACTTCGCCTCCGTAAATTGAGTCGCCTTAGTTCCTCCATCAAATGCTCCTCTGATATAAGGTGCATGTGCCCAGAAGCTCCCTTCGTCTTTGGCACCATGCAAGATGAGTCCGCTCCGTCAGAATGAAGGACCCATGGAACAACATAATCCTACTCTTGCCTCTGCAAGAGTTCATGTCCTTGACCTCTGTCTAAGGAAAGCATTGTGCCTCTACTCCATGTTTCAACTTCTATGCTGGCTCCCTTCATGCGGCTTGAGTACTTCGCCAAGTTACACCCAAGTTGCTCCGCTCCTCATTTTTGCATTGAGGCGATGGTGGGCCTCGCGCCCACCATTCCATGGGTCAGCCCTCCCTTGAGTCCGATCTCCACATCGACTCCAAATGTGCCTTCATTTAAGTTGCTTTGGGTCGCTCTCCCACTTGATCTCTCAATGCATCCACCAATGCATTCTCTCAAGCGAGATCATGTGACGACTCCTCGCCACTTGCTCAGTCCATCGAGCTTCGTGGAGTTGTTGTTTGTTGAGGTACTCCTCAACATGTGAGGTCCGTCTCACATGATTCTCCCTCTGGAGAGCCGGGACTTATTCCTCCTGGATAACTGTCCCATTGGAGCAACATCTCTCTTCATTTCGGAGACCACCATCCCCTTGGACTACTCCGATCTACTGAACAAACTGTGTATTGTTCTGCCTCCTGCAAACGCAATTGCTAGATTGCGACTCCACGTCAATACAGCCCCCGCTGCACCACTCAAGGCCTAGCAACATGCTGAACTCGTTGCACACTTCAGCCTCCTACAGACGTATCCTTCACATGCCAAAGAGAAAGTTCCAATGCTCAATGGTGTTGAGTTTCAATCGCCTTGGGATGGCCACGAACATTCCATCGTCTGCATATAAGCCCATGCATGAGTACCAAATTCTTCGAGTTAGCAATTCCCCTCACCTCTGTGAGCTTTGCATAACTCTTTTGGTCATTGAGCAACTCATTCCACCTTGCATGGTCTTATCCTTTACCAAGCGCCTCGCTTGCCTTAAGCACCATCAAGTATAGTTGTCAACGTTGAGCCATAGCTCAAACTCAGCCATCCCAACTTTTTTGTGCTCCACATTCTTCCAAGTTTGCCTGTTCTCGTGGTGCCTCTTGCGCGAAGGGTTGGCCATTCCTCTGAATACCAATGTCAGATGCTCGCTCCACCGAGCGACTCCTTTTCCCTATATCTCCATGCCCATTTTCCCCCCAAACGGTCGCGCGTGTGCTGACTACCCTCAACGCAGCCCCGCTAGGTCCCCCACGTTTACATGCTAAGTGTTTCTATGAATGCTTGTCCCGCTCTAATACCATTTGTCACGGACTTAGCTTGTTTTGCCTAAGTCGTGCGGTACCCTTGCGTGTCCGTCCGCAAAGGTCAGCCTCCCCGAAGCCTCCCATTGTCCCTTAGGACCAACAAAAGAGAGAAGAGGTTAGAGAGAACGCCTCAATCGGGATCCACAAGCAAACATCTCCGAAAAACACTTCATAGACAATGCAAATTACAAACAGGCTTTAGAAGCTCTGAATAGTGGCACAACAAAGGGTAAAATGGTCTATTATAGACCGAGAATATCTCACACGTGTCCACATGACACAACCTTTATTTACAAGCCTAAAGAGGCCACCAACCCAACTAAAATGGGACTATTAAGCCTTCGGCCGTCCCTCTACATGCTATACAAGGTATGAAATGCCAAAAGACATGGACATACATAAGCATTACATCAAACATCCTATTTCGAAGTTTGTCCGTGACAGTTCGTCGGAAGTTCTATGGGAACCAATCGAGAAGTCCAGGAGCTTGCCAAAGAAGCTCGTTGGAACTCGCCAAGAAGATCATCGTAAAGTCCAGAAGCTTACCGGGAGTCCATCGGAACATTGCCGAGAGTTCGTCAGATGTTCGCCAGAAGTATGCTGGAAGCTTGTCGGAAGAGCAATTGACACACCGGAACAAGAAGCACTGTAAATTATGTCTTAATTATTGTAGTTAGAGCATAAATTAAGTTAAGATTGGGAGATAATCCCACTAAGTTAATTATGGGCAATCGGGCACTTAATAGGGCTGAATTGGGCCGAATTGAGCACCTAATTCAGCGGTAGTGGCACCGCCAGGGTCGGCAGTGGCACCGCCAGGGTCGGCAGTGGCACCGGTTGGAAGGCAGTGCCCCTAGTTTTCTAGGCGGTGGTACCATCAGCAGTGGTGCTGCCAGCGGTGGTACCGCCCCTGTTCGGTGGTGGTACCACCCAGTGACATATTACCGGCAGTAGTACCACCCAGAAACGGCAGTGGTACCACCAGTACCCCGGATTCTAGGGATGTGACACTTTTTAGCTCTAATTTTGAAGCTATTGGGGCCTATACAAACCCCACCATTTTCTGTATGAAAGGACAAGAAAGCATTGAGATAATCTTGAGTTGTTGGGGTGTAAAAGTTTTATAAACAAGTGCTAGAGTCCTCCTCCTCCTTTTCTAAGTTTTGAGATCATTCAAGAGAGGTGTGAGACTTGTAAGGGTTCTCTCCTAAACTCGTAAAAAGGAGAAAGCGCTATAAAAGAGGTGGTTGGTCTTCACCTTTTGAAAGAAGGCCTTTAGTGGATGTCAGAGACCTCGTCGGAGGAGGAATCCGAAAGTGGATGTAGGTCACGTTGACCGAACTACTCTAAATCCTGGTTTGCTTTTCATTTGAGCAATTTACATTATTGAAAATCCCCTTAATTCTCTCTTGCACTTTTACAAAAGCTTTTAAGTTTATAATTTCTCCAAAACGGATTGAATCGAAACCATTTTTCTCCGAATCAGTTTTAATCGAAACATAAGTCTTTTGAAATCGTGAAAGTTTTCCTCTACACTAATTCACCCCTCCTCTTAGTGCCGCTCTTGATCCTAACAATTGGTATCAGAGCAAAGTTCACTCTCATTTGGTTTTAAACCTAAGAGAGATGACATTTGCCGGCAACCTAGAGGGCAATTCAATTACACGTCCATCCATGTTCAATGGGATGGATTCCACATATTGGAAGACTAGAATAAGGATCTTCCTAATTTTAATAGATTTCAAATTATGGAATATTGTAGAAAATGACTTTCAAAAGTCTTCTCTTCCAATAAACGATTGGAATGATTTGGAGAAGAAGACTTTCGCTTTAAACGCAAAGGCGATGAATGCTTTATTTTACGCATTAGATAAAAGTGAGTTTAATCGAGTATTGATTTGTGAAACGACTTTTGACATTTGGCACACTCAAAGTGACTCATGAAGGGACTTTTTTTTTTATAAGTAAAAGTAAATTAATTTTGTATAAAGTTTCTACAAATAGATTTGTCTATACAAGTTATAGACGAAGCTAGGTAACTCGTAGAGTACTCATGCGGTAGTTATGACTACACATGCTATAGATTATAACTCTTAACTGTGGCCAACAAATAAAATTTAAAGTCCAGATATGCCAAGATTTTCTATGGGTATAGCTTTTAACATCATGCCCAAGATCTTTAGCTAATGGCAAAATTGAATTTGATAAAAATATCTTTTTCTCTTTGTGTAAGGTGCTCCATTTTGAGATCATTCTCCATACATGATCCTGAGTCTCTAATAATCTTTGTCAAGAGCTGAGCATTATTTGTGTGTTGACACTCAAAGATTCTGCTACATCTTTCCTTTCACATCCACCAAATAGCGCATCTGAATATAACCTTTGTCAATTGTGTTAGAGACCCTTTTCTTGAAAAACATTGCATGAGGTCACCTAATTCTTGATGCAAGTTTAGTTGCGGCATTCTATTGAGTTCGAATCGCTAGAGAATCTCCTTCCATATCTATTTAGTATAGTCACAAGCAAAATAGAGATGGTCAACAGTTTCTTCTTGTTGCATGCAAAGGGAGCATCGGTTAACATGATGGATACCTCTTCTTTTCATATTGTCTATTATAGATAGTTTATTCAGAAGGGCCTGCCATGTACATAAGGAATGTCTCTGTGATCCCGGTCGATCCCATGTCCAACTGCTTGGGAGCCACTTGTTATTTCTTTGCCTAATTTGATTCCATGCGGATGTGACACTAAATTTGCCATTGTCATGAAGCCAAATAAGTACATCTGAAGGGTTGTTCCTGATTGGAATAGCTGTGATAGTCGGCCAAAGTGATAACATTTCAAGAGAAATAGGAGTAGGGAGACACCAGGTACCATTAGCAATGAACTCGGAAACCTTCCAATCTTTGGGAGCCCCAAGGTCTTTTTGTATTCTGTCACCATATAATTGAAATATACTTTTCCCATTCACCCAAGGATCGTACCACATATTAGTATTAGTTCCAGTAGAGATTGCGTAAGAAATGTGTTTGATTAGCCAATTCCTTGCCTTTAAAATTTCTTTCCAAGCTGCAGAGTGGTATGTTCTTGTTGAAATTTCCTAAATCGATTCCTTTGAAAGATACCTAGCAGAAGCCCATTGTGACCATAAGGAACATTTGTTTTGTAAAAGGTCCCACAATTGCTTTACCAGACATGCTTTATTCCAATCTCTAATATTTCTCAGGTTCAGCCCCCCTTCATCTTTCGGTTTGCAGATGCTGTCCCAATTTACCATATACATTGTCTTATCATTTGTGCCATTCCAGAAGAAGTTCATTAATAACCGTTCAATATCTAGGGCGACGGTACTATAGCGACGATCTGACATACTACAGCGGTGGCTTTTCCCTATGGCGACGATTCTATAGCGGCGACCGGAAGAGGGATCAAACATGGCAGTGACGGCCCCTAGGGCTAGCGACGGTGGCGGGAGGGTTGATACGATGGCAAGACTCCCTACTGTTACCCCTTAAGTTGCTCCTCCACCATATCCTCTCCAGAGAGAAACTCCTTCGACGAAGCAGCATCGAAGCAGGTCACGCTCTAGATCGCGACAGCCTGCTCTCATTTCCTGTGACCCTCGGCCTTGGACTAGCCTCTTCAAGGCTCCGGTTGGAAGTCCGGATCTAAGCTTGGAATTCTTTACTCCAGAAGCTCAGGCTGATAAGAAGATTGTTGTATACGAGATTGCTGAATCATCAGAGCTTATTGAGACATGGTCTATGGCGATTGTTGGCTATGTGGTAGGTCTCAAAATATCTTATTTCCTACTATCCTCATTTATCAAAACTTGATGGGGAATATCGTCATTTGATCTTCATATGCTGGAGAATGGATTCTTTGTTTGCAAGCTATACTCTGAAGAAGATTTGCAACGGGTCCTCGAAGGATTATGGACTATTCGCGGCCATCCAATGATTCTACGACGTTGGCCTTCTGATGTTCGTTTGGAGTTAGATAGCTGACAGTCTATTCCATTATAGGTATCCTTTCAAGGTCTTCCTCAACATCTTTGGAGTCGACGTTTTATTGCAAAGTTATGCAGCACTCTGGGACAACCACTCTACATCGACAAAGCAACAGTAGCTCAGACGAGATCAGCATTTGCACGAGCATGTGTACTGGTTTCTTCCAACGAAGATCTTCCTAATGAGGTTTTCTATCATGATCTTGATGGGAACACTCAGAAGGTACATGTCTCATATTCCTGGAAGCCACAACGATGTCAGCGTTGCTTATCTTTTGGTCATGCAAATGGAGCTTGTCAACAAACTCCAAAACTGATCACAAACGTTTATCGACCACATCAAGCGCCTCAACAACAAAGTGAGTCTTCTCTAATGGTAGTAGCACCGATGGTGGCGAAGACTATTGAGCATTCCGACTCGCAAGGACAGCACTGTAGACAGAAGGACAAATCCAAAACTTTACCTCTTCCTATAATGTCTGAGCCTTCCACAATAGAAGTTTCCCATGGTACTAGTGGACAGGAGAAGCATAAGTCAGGAACTTCATCTCTTCCAATATCATCGGATCCGTCCATAATAGATCAATGAACTCAGGCCCAAACAAATCTCACTAGCAAGGATATTCTTCCTCAACAAACTCAGGCCGCAACAAACTTCGCCAACAAGGATATTTTGTCTCAACAAACTCATGACCTAACAAATTTCTCTAGCCAAGCTGTTCTAACAAGTACTAACCAGGATATTGTGCCGCAACAATCTTATCATGCTTCAACAAACCCTGCCAATCAAGACCACATGATTTAAGGTATTTTAAAGTGTAAACATCTGCAAGCTGTAGATGAAGTGGATAAATATAGAAATAAAGCCATAAAAGGGAAGGATATTGTGCGGGAGGAAAATACAAAACCAAAGGATAAGAAAAAGGATGGTACAGTCCATCCAAAGTCGTAGGATGAATACCTTACCACCTTTTTCATTTGTTTATTACTGAGGAAGATAACATGCTGGAATGTTCGTAGACTTAATAAGCCTGAGAAATATCTAGAGCTCAACAGAATAATCAAGTCTGCCTCATGTAATATTGTTATTCTAGTGAAAATAAAAATTAAACAATCGTGAGTTCAAGCTCAAAAGAATTTAATATGGCCGGACGCAAAACTGTTTACCAATGACTCAAATGAATCTTTTGGTAGAATATGGGTCTTATGACATCCTAACTCTATTAATGCTTGGTTTATTTCTGCTACTGATCAATTCATCCATCTTAAGGTAGAGAACAAAAAGAATGGCTGTCAATTCAATTTCACTGGTATATATGCTTCAAACAGCATGCAAGAAAGAAATACACTATGGTCTGATCTAACTAACATTGCAAATGGCTGTCTTAATGTACCTTGGATTATTCTTGGTGACTTTAATACTGTTCGGTACACAAATAAAAAAGTGCGGGGTAGATAGCTTTCAGAAAGTCAGCTTCAGAGTTTTAATGATTACATAGATACTGCAGCATTGACTGATATGAAATCTGTGGGTAATTGGCTCTCCTGGAGTAATCAATGTGTTGCTATCAGAAAAATAATGGCTCGACTCGATAGATGTCTAATTAATCAAGAATGGTTAATAGTTTACCCTGATTCACTTCTTGAGTATGATGCTCCATTGTTTTCTAATCATTCTTTAATGTACTTACACGCAGATAAAGCAACACTAAAAGACAAGAAACCGTTTAGATTCTTTAACATGTGGAGTACTCATCCTCAGTTCCTTGATTTTATCAGATCAACTTGGAATGTTAATGTGCATGGATCC
The DNA here is from genome assembly GCF_036884655.1 of Musa acuminata AAA Group. Lineage (NCBI taxonomy): Eukaryota > Viridiplantae > Streptophyta > Magnoliopsida > Zingiberales > Musaceae > Musa > Musa acuminata. The sequence goes on from NC_088348.1 coordinate 17,609,923, forward strand.
CCCCCTTACATCTTATTTCAAAAACTCAAAGCCTGCAAAGCAGCACTTAAGGAGTGAATACAAATACCTTTGGCAATATTACCACCCGAGTTCAATTTTGCAGAAAGGAACTAATAGCAATGCAACATGAGCTGCAACTTCAGCCCAATGATGAGAATCTTATCGACAAAGAGATAGAAGCTAGAAATAACTTCATGCAAGCCTTAAAGCAGGAGGAAAGTTTTGCAAAACAGAAGTCTCGACAGCATTGACTTATTTTAGGGGATTCCAATACTATGTTTTTTTATGCTTCTATTGCTACTCGAAGAGCCGTTAACCGCATCAGGAAATGCAGAGACAAAGATAACAATCTTATTGAGAATTTAGATGAGGTTAAAGCATACACTGAGCAATTTTTTTATTCCTTACTCAACCAAGAGGGGCAACCTAATAATATTCATGTGGAGCCAACTAGAAAGCTTGATTCGTATGCTATTTCTATCCTTAATGGCCCAATTACAAATGACGAAATAGTAAGAGTTGTCTTTAAGTCACCAAAGCACAAAAGCCCTGGTCCAGATGGATTTCCTACTGAATTTTATCAAATTACATGGTCTATTATTGGTAATGATGTGATTAAAGCTTGCCAACACTTTTTCTCTTCGGGGCATATTCTTAAAGAGATTAATTGCACTTTTATTTTTTTAATTCTTAAGAATGCAGTGGCTGATTCACTAGAGAACTATCGGCTCATATCTTTATGTAACTTTATTTACAAGATCATCTCCAAACTGTTAGCAGATAGATTACAAAAGGTAATACACGAGATAATTAGTTCAAATCAGGCTGCTTTCATCAAAGGGACAAGTATACATCATAATATTTTGCTTGCTAATGACTTGGTCAACGATCTGCACTCAAAAGCAAAAGGGACAAAAATCTGTTTTAAAGTTGATCTACAAAAAGCCTTTGACTCAGTTAATAGGAACTTTATCTATAAGATTCTCTACGGTATGAACTTCCCTTAGCAATGGGTTAATTGGATTTAATATTGCTTAGAAACTCCAAAGTTTTCAATACTCTTCAACGGCTCACCTATTGGTTTTTTTTGGGAGCAAGAATGACATCCGATAAGGCGATCCACTCTCTCCATATCTCTTTACTATTGTAATGGAAGGACTTAGCTATATATTGGAATATGCGGTCTCTGATGGCAGTATTAAGGTACCCCGACTTATAAAAAAAAAAAGTATTAAGGTACCCCATGCTGACCCTATTCATATATCACATATAATCTTTGCAGATGATCTTCTTATCTTTCTTCAGAATGATTTAACTTCAGTAAGAAATATGGCTACTATTCTGAATGATTTTGGTATAGTTTCTTGCCTTCAGTTAAATCATGCGAAAAGTAAAGTCTACATGAGCCCTTGCATTGAGGACAAAGATGTTATTGCACATACCCTAGGGGTTAGTGAGGGAAATCTACCAGTTACATATCTTGGTCTCCCACTCATATCCACTAGTATTCACAAAACCCAATGTCAGCCTATCCTACAAAAAAAAAGAATAGAATTTCCTCCTGGAAAAATAGGCTTTTTTCAAAAGCAGGACGACTTGAACTCATCCGTTTGGTGTTGTCCTCTTACTCTATATATTGGTCTAATGCATTTCTTCTGCCTATTGGACTTCTCCAAGATATTAAATGGTTATTAATAAACTTCTTTTGGAATGACACAAATTATAAGACAATGCATATGGTAAATTGAGACAGCATCTGCAAACCGAAAGATGAAGGGGGGCTGAACCTGAGAAATACTAGAGATTGGAATAAAGCATGTTTGGTAAAGCAATTGTGGGACCTTTTACAAAACAAATGTTCCTTATGCTCACAATGGACTTCTACTAGGCATCTTTCAAAAGAATCGATTTGGAAAATTTCAACAAGAACATACCACTATGCAGCTTGGAAAGAAATTTTAAAGGCAAGGAATTGGCTAATCAAACACATTTCTTACGCAATCTCTATTGGAACTAATACTAATATGTGGTATGATCCTTGGGCGAATGGGAAAAGTATATTTCAATTATATGGTGACAGAATACGAAAAGACCTTGGGGCTCCTAAAGATTAGAAGGTTTCTGAGTTCATTGCTAATGGTACCTGGTGTCTCCCTACTCCTATTTCTCCTGAAATGTTATCACTTTGGCCGACTATCACAGCTATTCCAATCAGGAACAACCATTCAGATGTATTTATTTGGCTTCATGACAATGGCAAATTTAGTGCCACATCCGCATGGAATCAAATTAGGCAAAGAAATAACAAGTGGCTCCCAAGCAGTTTGACATGGGATCGACCGGGATCACAGAGACATTCCTTATGTACATGGCAGGCCTTTCTGAATAAACTATCTATAATAGACAATATTGAAAGAAGAGGTATCCATCATGTTAACCGATGCTCCCTTTGCATGCAACAAGAAGAAACTGTTGACCATCTCTATTTTGCTTGTGACTATACTAAATAGATATGGAAGGAGATTCTCTAGCGATTCGAACTCAATAGAATGCCGCAACTAAACTTGCATCAAGAATTAGGTGACCTCATGCAATGTTTTTCAAGAAAATGGTCTCTAACACAATTGACAAAGGTTATATTCAGATGCGCTATTTGGTGGATGTGGAAGGAAAGATGTAGCAGAATCTTTGAGTGTCAACACACAAATAATGCGCAGCTCTTGACAAAGATTATTAGAGACTCAGGATCATGTATGGAGAATGATATCAAAATGGAACACCTTACACAAAGAGAAAAAGATATTTTTATCAAATTCAATTTTGCTATTAGTTAAAGATCTTGGGCATGATGTTAAAAGCTATACCCACCGAAAATCTAGGGATATCTAGACTTTAAATTTTATTTATTGGCCATAGTTAAGAGTTATAATCTACAGCATGTGTAGTCATAACTACCGCATGAGTACTCTACGAGTTACCTAGCTTCGTCTATAACTTTTATAGGCAAAGCTATTTATAGAAACTTTACAAAAAATTAATTTATTTTTACTTATCAAAAATAAAATATCTTGGAGAAGTCCAATAGGTAGAAGAAATGTATTAGACCAATATATAGAGTAAGAGTACAACACCGAACGGATGAGTTCAAGTCGTCCTGCTTTTGAAAGAAGCCTATTTTTCCAGGAGGAAATTCTATTCTTTATTTTTTACAGGATAGGCTGACAGTGGGTTTTGTGAATGCCAGTGGATATGAGTGTGAGACCAAGATATGTAACTGGCAGATTTCCCTCACTAACCCTTAGGGTATGTGCAATAACATCTTTGTCCTCAATGCAAGGGCTCATGTAGACTTTACTTTTCGCATAATTTAATTGAAGGTCATAAACTATACCAAAATCATTTAGATTAGTAGCCAGGTTTCTTTCTGAAGTTAAATCATTTTGAAAAAAAGATAAGAAGATCATTTGCAAAGATTATATGTGATATATGAATAGGGCCAGCATGGGGCACCTTAATACTTTTTTTTTTGATAAGTTGGGGTACCTTAATACTGCCATCAGAGACTGCATATTCCAACATATAGCTAAGTCCTTCCATTGCAATAGTAAAGAGATATGGAGAGAGTGGATCGCCTTGTCGGATGTCATTCTTGCTCCCAAAAAAACCAATAGGTGAGCCGTTGTAGAGTATTGAAAACTTTGGAGTTTCTAAGCATCATTGAGTCCAATTAACCCATTGCTGAGGGAAGTTCATACCGTAGAGCATCTTATAGATAAATTTCCTATTAACTGAGTTAAAGGCTTTTCGTAGATCAGCTTTAAAACAAATTTTTGTCCCTCTTGCTTTTGATTGCAGATCCTTGACCAAGTTATTAGCAAGTAGAATATTATGATGTATACTTCTCCCTTTGATGAAAGCAACCTGATTTGGACTAATTATCTTGTGTACTACCTTTTGCAATCTATCTGCTAACAATTTGGAGATGATCTTATAAATAAAGTTACATAAAGATATGGGTCGATAGTTCTCTAGTGAATCAGCCCCTGCATTCTTAGGAATTAAAGAAATAAAAGTGCAATTCATCTCTCTAAGAATATGCCCTGAAGAGAAAAAGTGTTGGCAAGCTTTAATCACATCATTACCAATAATAGACCATGTAATTTGGTAAAATTCAGTAGGAAATCCATTTGGACCAAGGCTTTTGTGCTTTGGTGACTTAAAGACAACTCTTACTATTTCGTCATCTGTAATTGGGGCATTGAGGATAGAAATGACACTCGACTCATGAAGGGACTAGAGAGTGAAGAAGTCAAAATTTAATCTTTTAGTGCATTCTTATGAGTTATTTCGAATGAAACCGAGTGAGACCATTGGAGACATGTACTCCTGATTTACGGATATCATCAATGGTCTAAAAGGACTTGATGAAAGTTTCTCAAATTTTGAACTTGTTAATAAGATTTTAAGATCCCTTCCAAAAAGTTAGGATCCTAAAGTAACGACCATTCAAAAAGCCAAAGATCTAAGTAATTTTCCTCTTGAAGAACTAATTAGGTCACTAATAACCTATGAAATGACTTGTGAAGCTCATGAAGAGCTTGAGGACACCCTTCCAAAGAACAGGAAGGATATGACACTAAAAACTCAAGAAGACCACTTGAAAGAAAACAAGAAAATTTAAAAAATTTATTAAAAGGAATAAATTTAAAAATGACACCAAAAATAAATTTGAACCCAAGAAAAATCAAGTAATTTATCACAAATGCAAGAAGCTGAGACACTTCAAGCGTGAATGTCCTCAAGCAAAGAGGAGGCAACCAAAGAAGAAGGCTCTCAAAACTATATGGGATGACTCAAGTGCTTCTGAAGAAGAGGAGCCAACCAACACCGAGCAAGTTGCTCACTATGCACTAATGGTTATTGGAGATGAGGTAATAAGTTCATTAGACGCAAATTTAACTTTCGATGAGCTTTCAAGTACTTTTTATGAATTGTTTGATGAATGTAGAATCTTAAGTAAAAAGTACAACTCTTTGAAAAAGGAACATGCTTCTCTTATTAGCAACTTTGATAGAGTAAAGATTGAGAATGAAAATTGCTTAGCATCCTGTACAAAATGTGATGAACTAGAATTACTTCAAAAAGAAAACTTGCTACTTATGAAAACCTTAGAAAAGTTTGAGGTTGGTAGCAAATCCTTGAACATGATCCTTGCCAACAAGGGTCACGTTCATAGAAAAGGCAGAATCAGATTTGTGAGTAGCTCTCACCATAATCCAACCGCGAAAGAAATGTAACTTTTGTTGTAAATTTGGGCATATAGCTTATCATTGTCCATTTAAAGAATGTAGTCCACATAAATTGATTTGGGTTTCTAAAATAACCTTAAATGACTCAATACAATATGATAAGCAATATAGATCGATTTTTGAGGCACCCAAGGTCAAGTGGATACTTAAAAATCATCCTTTTTTGTAGAAAATTGTACTATCACAAGCTACGAGCAAGAGATGGTTCCTTGATAGTGGATGCTCAATGCATATGACTGGAGATCCATCTCAATTCTCTAAGCTCGCTAGCATAGATGAAGGATATATCACCTTTGGAGACAACAACAAGGGTAAAATCATTGGCAAATGAACCATTAGTAACAAATCCAACTTCTTTATTGAAGATGTATTGTTAGTTGATAGCTTAAAGCGTAACCTCTTGAGCATTAGTCAATTATGTGATAAAGGATATATTGTTAAATTTGAATCTAATGCTTGCATTATTGAGAAACCACACAAAAACACATCTATGATTGTACTAAAATAAAATAACGTATACACCATTGACATTAATGATCTTTGCAATGAAATATGTTTTTCGGTTTTGAATGATGATGCTTGGCTTTGGCATAAGAGATTAGGTCATGCTAGCATGAAACTAATCACCCAAATTACATCTAAAGAACTTGTAAGAGGAATTCCTCATATCAAGTTCATCAAAGATAATGTGTGTGATGCTTGTCAACTAGGAAAACAAATAAAAAGTAACTTCAAACATAAGAACCAAATAAGCACCTCTAGACCTTTGCAATTGATCCATATGGACTTTGTTCGGACCAATTGTTACATCAAACCTAGGAGGTAGCAAATACGCATTTGTCATCATGGATGATTATAATAGATACACATGCACTTATTTTTTGATACACAAAAGTGAATGCTTTAGGTATTTCTCTAAGTTTTGTAAACTTGTTCAAAATGAAAAGGGTTTTATGATTTCGTCAATTCGAAGTGATCATGGTGGTGAATTTCAAAACCGTGATTTCTAAAAATTTTATGAATCTAATGGATACAACCACAACTTCTCTACTCCAAGAAATCCTCAATAAAATGGAGTAGTAGAAAGAAAGAATAGAAACTTACAAGAAATCTAGGGCGACGACACTGTAGCAGCGACCAGATCTAGGGCGACGGTACTGTAGCGACGACGACACTATAGCAGCGATGAGATCTCCCTAGGGCGATCTGACTCCTGCAGCGTTGGCTTTCTCCCACGGGCGATGGTACTGTAGCAGCTATCTGATCTCCCTTACTGTAGTGGTGATCGGATCTCCTGCAGCGTCGGCTTCTCCCCAAGGGCGACGATACTGTAGCGGCGATCTGATATACTGCGGCGGTGGCTTTTCCCTATGGCGACGATTCTGTAGCGGCGACCAGAAGAGGGATCAAACATGGCAGCGACGGCCCCTAGGGCTGGCAACGGTGGCGGGAGGGTTGATACGATGGCAAGACTCCCTACCATTACCCCTCAATTTACTCCTCCACCATATCCTCTCCAGTGAGAAACTCCTTCGATGAAGCAGCATTGAAGTAGGTCGCGCTCTAGATCGCGGCAGCCTGCTCTCATTTCCAGTGACCCTCGGCCTTGGACTAGCCTCTTCAAGGCTTCGGTTGGAAGTCCGGATCTAAGCTTGGAATTCTTTACTCCAGAAGTTCAGGCTGATAAGAAGATTGCTGTATACGAGACTGCTGATTCAGCAGAGCTTATTGAGACATGGTCTATGGCGATTGTTGGCTATGTGGTAGGTCTCAAAACATCTTATTTCCCACTATCCTCATTTATCAAAACTCGATGGGGAATATCGTCATTTGATCTTCATATGTTGGAGAACGGATTCTTTGTTTGCAAGCTATACTCTAAAGAAGATTTGCAATGGGTCCTCGAAGGATTCTGGACTATTCGCGGCCATCCAATGATTCTACGACGCTGGTCTCCTGATGTCCGTTTGGAGTTAGATAGCATACAGTCTATACCATTATGGGTATCCTTTCAAGGTCTTCCTCTACATCTTTGGAGTCGACGTTTTATTGCAAAGTTATGCAGCACTCTGGGACAACCAATCTACATCGACAAAGCAACAACAGCTCAGACGAGATTAGCATTTGCACGAGCATGTGTATTGGTTTCTTCCGACGAAGATCTTCCTAATGAGGTTTTCTATCGTGATATTGACGGGAACACTCGGAAAGTACATGTCTCATATTCCTGGAAGCCACAACGATGTCAGCATTGCTTATCTTTTGGTCATGCAAATGGAGCTTGTCAACAAACTCCAAAACCGACCACAAAGTTCTATCGACCACGTCAAGCGCCTCAGCAACAAAGCGAGTCTTCTCTAATGGTAGTAGCACCAATGGTGGCGAAGACTATTGAGCATTCTGACTCGCCAGGACAACACCGCGGACAGAAGGACAAATCCAAAACTTTACCTCTTCCTATAATGTCTGAGCCTTCCATAACAGAAGTTTCCCATGGTACTAGTGGACAGGAGAAGCATAAGTCAGGAAATTCATCTCTTCCAATATCTTCGGATCTGTCCACAATAGCTCAACAAACTCATGCCCATACAAATCTCGCCAGCAAGGATATTCTTCCTCAACAAACTCTGGCTTCAACAAACATCACCAACAAGGATATTCTGTCTCAACAAACTCATGCCCCAATGAACCTCTCTAGCCAGGCTGCTCCAACAAATACTAACCAGGATATTATGCCGCAACAATCTTATCATGCTTCAACAAACCATGCCAATCAAGACCACATGATTCAAGAGATTTTAAAGTTTAAACATCTGCAAGCTGTAGATGAAGTGGATAAATATAGGAATAATACCATAAAAGGTAAGGATATTGTGCGGGAGAAAGATACAAAACCAAAGGATAAGAAAAAGGATGGTACAGTCCATCCAAAGTTGTAGGATGAATACCTTACCATCTTTTTCATTTGTTTATTATTGATGAAGATAACATGCTAGAATGTTCGTGGACTTAATAAGATTGAGAAATGTCGGGAGCTCAAGAGAATAATCAAGTCTGCCGCATATGATATTGTTATTCTAGTAGAAATGAAAATTAAACAATCGCGCGTTCAAGCTCAAAAGAATTTAATATGGCCGGACGCAGAACTGTTTACCAATGACTCAAATGAAACTTTTGGTAAAATATGGGTCTTATGGCATCCTAACACTATTAATGCTTGGTTTATTTCTGCTACTGATCAATTCATCCATCTTAAGGTAGAGGACAAAATGAATGGCTGTCAATTCAATTTCACTAGTATATATGCTTCAAACGTTTAAACTTTAAAATACCCTGAATCATGTGGTCTTGATTGGCAGGGTTTGTTGAAGCATGATAAGATTGTAGCAGCACAATATCCTGGTTAGTACTTATTGGAGCAGCCTGGCTAGAGAGGTTTATTGGGGCATGAGTTTGTTGAGAGAGAATATCCTTGTTGGCGATGTTTGTTGCGGCTTGAGTTTGTTGAGGAAGAATATCCTTGCTGGCTAGATTTGTTTGGGCTTGAGTTCGTTGAGTTATTGTGGACGACTCCGAAGATATTGGAAGAGATGAAGTTCCTGACTTATGCTTCTTCTGTCCACTAGTACTATGGGAAACTTCTATTGTGGAAGGCTCAAACATTATAGGAAGAGGTAAAGTTTTGGATTTATCTTTCTGTCCGCGGTGCTGTCCTTGCGAGTCGGAATGCTCAATAGTCTTCGCCACCATCGGTGCTACTGCCATTAGAGAAGACTCGCTTTGTTGCTGAGGTGCTTGATGTGGTCGATAGACCTTTGTGATCGGTTTTGGAGTTTGCTGACAAGCTCCATTTGCATGACCAAAAGATAAGCTATGTTGACATCGTTGTGGTTTCCCGGAATATCAGACATGTACCTTCCGAGTGTTCCCGTCAAGATCACGATAGAAAACCTCATTTGGATGATCTTCGTCGGAAGAAACCAGTACCCATGCTCATGCAAATGCTAATCTCGTCTGAGCTACTGTTGCTTTGTCGATGTAGAGTGGCTGTCCCAGAGTGCTGCATAACTTTGCAATAAAACGTCGACTCCAAAGATGTAGGGGAAGACCTTGAAAGGATACCCATAATGGAATAGACTGTAGGCTACCTAACTCCAAACGGACGTCAGGAGACCAGCGTCGTAAAATCATTGGATGGCCGCGAATAGTCCAGAATCCTTCAAGGACCCGTTGCAAATCTTCTTCAAAGTATAGCTTGCAAACAAAGAATACGTTCTCCAGCATATGAAGATCAAATGATGAAATTCCCCATCGAGTTTTGATAAATGAGGATAGTGGGAAATAAGATGTTTTGAGACCTACCACATAGCCAACAATCGCCATAGACCATGTCTCAATAAGCTCTGCTGAATCAGCAGTCTCGTATACAGCAATCTTCTTATCAGCCTGAACTTCTGGAGTAAAGAATTCCAAGCTTAGATCCGGACTTCCAACTGGAGCCTTGAAGAGGCTTGTCCAAGGCCGAGGGTCACTGGAAATGAGAGCAGGCTGCCGCGATCTAGAGCGCGACCTACTTCGATGCTGCTTTGTCGAAGGAGTTTCTCTCTGGAGAGGATATGTTGGAGGAGCAGATTGAGGGGTAACGGTAGGGACTCTTGCCATCGTATCAACCCTCCCGCCACCATCACCAGCCCTAGGGGCCGTCGCTGCCATGTTTGATCCCTCCTCTGGTCGCCGCTACAGAATCGTCGCCATAGGGAAAAGCCACCATCGCAGTATATCAGATCGCCGCTATAGTACCGTCGCCCTAGGTAAATCTGGTCACCGCTACAGTATCGTCGCCCTTGGGGAGAAGCCGACGCTGCAGGAGATCCGATCACCACTACAGTAAGGGAGATCATATTGCTGCTACAGTACCGTCGCCCGTGGGAGAAAGCCAACGCTGCAGGAGTCAGATCGCCCTAGGGAGATCTCGTCGCCGCTACAGGGTTATCGCCGCTATATGTAACATCCCCCATTTAAAAAAAAAAAAATAGTAAATGCTTGTTTGTAAATATGAGGATTATTTAATAATTTTTTTATTAAATAATATTATATTAAAGTTTATGGCTAAGGTGTAACATCCCCCATTTTTGAAAATTTAGTAAAATATTTGTTTGTAAAAATAAGGATTATTTAATAATTATTTTATATTAAATAATATTATATTAAAGTTTATGGCTAAGGACCTAAGAGTAAATATTAAAATTTTGATATGATTTATAGAATATTCAGAATTGAGTAAATAAAAATAAAATAAAATAAAAATTAGTGGACATGTGTCACTAGCTAGCCTAATGGTGCCACCTAAGTTTGCTCTAAGGATGACACCTAGCACTTTTCATGCATGCTTGCCACCTTGAAACTTTGCAACTCTTGTGTTAACAAAAAGTAATTAAGTAAGAGATTAAAGGAGAAACTAAATGTAACTTTCAGATGCTGCATCCAACGTGAGTTTAAGAAGAGAAGAGAAGGGAAGAAGAAGAAGAAGAGGAATTGAAGAAGAAGATTTGATTGAGGTTTTGCATCAACTCCCCCCATTTGGGAATCAAATTTGTTTAAGGCAAGTGTTCTAACCTCTTCCTACAGAATTCCTAATCTCTGTTTTCCTTTTAATTCTTCATAAATGCAAAAGATTTCAGCTTAGTACCAAACCGTTCTTTCCTTTTGATACAAAGCCATGAATCTGAAATTTTTCGGTAATCTGACTTCTGTACATTGTTTTCGATCTAACTTTTAGCACTAAACTCTGATTTAGGTAAAACCTATTCCATTTGAAAGTAGACTCAAATATCTTTATTTTGACACTAAGATTTAATGATTTGGAGTTTAAATGCCTACTAAGACTTCTGTTTCAATTAACCCTACAGATTCTGCAAAATAGAGACTGAAATTTCTGACCTCTTGTTGCTTAACTACTTATAACTTTCTGCTGTGAACTCAGATTCATACAAAGTATGATTTATTCGAAGCTAGACTCAAAATGCTTTCTTTATATACCTGATTTGAAATTTTCGGAGAATAATTGCTAACTAAAACATCTGCTTTCATCGACCCAATGAATTCAGTAAAACAGAGCAAATATTTTCAGACCTTTGGCTACGAAATTATCTGTAACTCCCTGTTGTAAATTCCAATTCTTGTCAAACTTAATTTTCCTAAAATTAGATTGATAAAGCTTTCTAATGACACATATTTTGCATAAATTGGAGCATAATTGGTTATCGAAATAGTTCATACAATGTCCCTATCAAATTCTGCCAGAATCGAGCTTTGGTCGATTTCGGCTCTCCTTGTTTCTTCTCTTTGGAAATCGATTTCGGCAAACACTCTTCAGTTAAGCTTTACATTATTACCTTCAATTCCTGTATACTTTTGTTCTTTATTTATTTGTCTGCAGCTATCATCTAAAGTTCATGTTTTCAGCGTAATGATTCGGCACATGCATCTCATTGTTCCGCATTTGCTTTCGATATGTGCCTCTTCCAGTTTCATTTCTTTGGATATTGAATTCATCTAACTTTCTTATTTCAATTGAGCCATATGTGATTTCTTGAAATCCTTGTATACTCCTGCTTTTGTTTCCTTTTAAATCTGAATACATTTGTGAAAGATTCTGTTTGTATCGTATTGACTCGAAAGGCATATGTACATTTCGTTGTTCCGCATGTGCTTCTGATATGTGTCAATGTTATTGTTCATACTACCCTTTTGTACTCTGGTGTCTTGTGGGATATTGTGAACCTTTGCCAGAAATGGTAAAGGGAGTTATGCTTAGAGCCCGCGATTGCTCTGCCGGCCCCATTGACTTCACTCAGACGTGGGTGGATGGAGCTCCCAAACGTGGGAGACTTATGCTTGGTGGTCATCCAGAAATGGATGGACCATATTATGTTATGATCCCACTTCACCTTCTATCTGTTTGATATAAAATTCAGAGCCGACCTAGCACTTGGGCAGGGTGAGAGGGCTCGAGTAGGAAAGGGCTACCCGTGGATGGAGTCGAGAACTCATCACGGCGTGGAGCCACCACTGAGTTAATCCTCACATGCAGTATGCTAGAGTACGACGTTTGAGCTTCTATTTCATATTTGTTCTTTGATATATTCTAAAATGCTTCTTATGCTTCCGAAATATTTCCATATGCCATTGATACGTTCTGAAGCATTTCATTCACCATTGATATGTTCCGAATATTTTCATATGCCATTGATATCTAAAATGCTCTTTACGTCCTTGTTATGCCTTGAAATTACCATATGTCATCGATATGCTCCTTATGCCAATGATATGCTCCAATTTCCTTTCTCCTATTGTTATGTCTAATGCCTGTTTTTGAACGAGGTAAACCTTTGTGATTTTATATCAAATGAGATGACTTCAAATGAAGACTTGTATTTCTACTTTTGTATCTTGATACTAAGCTTGCTTGAACTTCTCCTATCGCCATGGATATGTTAGACGCTTGCTGAGCTCTTTATGCTCACCCCGTTGCTATATAAATTTTTCAGGGTAGCTTGTCACGCACTGAAAAGCTAAAATTGGGTTAAAGCAATGAAAGGCTAGAAGATTTTTGAGCTAATCTTTGTTGGATGATGGTTTTTGTTGTATAGTAAACTTTACTTCTGATGTAATGTTAAGGATCTATTGATACTTATGTGTTGTAAAATGTCAAAGGACCGCTCATGTGTATGGAATGATAAGTTTAATATGTGTAAGGATAAGAACTCATGGTAAATAATTATCTTTTTGTGATTGTATATACTTCTATGATTATGGATTTGTGGTGTGGTTGATGTTTAGTTGAGTTGTCTTTGGATTTTGTGAATCTCTGAGTGAAGTGGATTATGATTATGTAATGTACAGGTTTATGAATTGTGAATAGAGATTTTTGAATGATTCTTAGTATCCTCAAATTGTTAGATTGGATCCTGGATTGAATTGATTGATGAATTATAATATTATTGATTTTTAGACAGGGTCACACTTCCTGAATGTGATAATTCAGGGGGGGCGTGACAGAGTGGTATCAGAGCATGATTTGAGGATTTCTAAGAATTTTGATATGCTAGATGTGTAATAAATTTTGAGGTTTAGTGATTTCTATTTAGAGATTGATCAAAAGTTTTCTTTTGTTATTTTTAGGAAGCAAGGATGACGAGGTCATCTGGTACTCCTGTTGCATCTACTTCTGATCAATTGAGTGGAATTATGAAAACTCTAGAGTCGATGACACAAGTAATGCAATAACAAGTCCGACAAGGAAGAAATGATGAAGTTGGGAATTCAAACTAGACTGGGTTGGGAATTGAACAGTTTAAGAAGCTTAGTCCTCCCAGTTTTAGTGGTGAGCCTGATCCAATGGTAGCAGAACAATGGATGATGCGGATGGAGAAAATATTTGATGTTTTAAATTGCCCAGATGATAAGAAGGTTTCTCTTGCTACCTTCATGCTAGAAGGAGAGGCTGAGCACTGGTGGCGAACCATGAAAAGGATTTCTGAAGCTCGACAAGAGCCAATCACTTGGAAGGTATTTACAGAAAAGTTCAATGATAAATATTTTCCGGATTGTATCAGAGAACAGAAAGAATTGGAGTTCCTGAATCTCATCCAGGGAAATTTGACAGTAGCCAAATATGAGTCTAAATTCACCGAGCTCTCTAGATTTGCCACACATATGATTGATGATGAATATAGGAAAGCAAGAAGACTTGAAAGAGGATTAAGGCCGGCAATAAGAAGCCGGATATCAGCTTTGAAACTCCAAGTATACACTGATGTAGTAGAAAGAGCTTTCATACTTGAAAAAGACTTGGCGGAGATCCAAGAAATCAGGGACAAGAATAGCAAGGATAAGTTTGTTGGTAAAAGTAAGAGAGGAAATGAAGCAGAAAGAAGTAACGAGAAGGTAAAGGTACCTAGATTTGAGAAAGGAACTCCATCGCAAAGAACTCTATCGTGTACAAAATGTGGACGTAATCATGAAACAAGTGAGTGTTTTTGGGTGACTGGAGCCTGTTTTGCCTGTGGAAAGTTAGATCATAAAGTCAGAGACTGCCCACTAAACAAGAAGAAAGAGCCACTACTCCCTAAGCCTACAGCTCATGCTAGAGTATATGCTATCACAGAACAAGATTCCAGAGCCTCTAAATCAGTGGTTGAAGGTATTTTACATGTTTCTAATAGAAATGCAAAAGTTTTGTTTGATCCTGGCTCCAACTTGTCTTTTGTTTCACAATATTTTGCTTGTCACTTGGGCATTCAACCTAAACCACTAGATTATTTGCTACACGTAACTACTATTGTTGGGGATTCCTTGACAACAAATCTGGTTTATCCTCATCTTTTCGCCGAAAGAGATATGACAAATTTAGAGGACTAAATTTTATTCTAAGGAGGGGAGAGTGTAACATCCCCCATTTTTGAAAATTTAGTAAAATATTTGTTTGTAAAAATAAGGATTATTTAATAATTATTTTATATTAAATAATATTATATTAAAGTTTATGGCTAAGGACCTAAGAGTAAATATTAAAATTTTGATATGATTTATAGAATATTCAGAATTGAGTAAATAAAAATAAAATAAAATAAAAATTAGTGGACATGTGTCACTAGCTAGCCTAATGGTGCCACCTAAGTTTGCTCTAAGGATGACACCTAGCACTTTTCATGCATGCTTGCCACCTTGAAACTTTGCAACTCTTGTGTTAACAAAAAGTAATTAAGTAAGAGATTAAAGGAGAAACTAAATGTAACTTTCAGATGCTGCATCCAACGTGAGTTTAAGAAGAGAAGAGAAGGGAAGAAGAAGAAGAAGAGGAATTGAAGAAGAAGATTTGATTGAGGTTTTGCATCAACTCCCCCCATTTGGGAATCAAATTTGTTTAAGGCAAGTGTTCTAACCTCTTCCTACAGAATTCCTAATCTCTGTTTTCCTTTTAATTCTTCATAAATGCAAAAGATTTCAGCTTAGTACCAAACCGTTCTTTCCTTTTGATACAAAGCCATGAATCTGAAATTTTTCGGTAATCTGACTTCTGTACATTGTTTTCGATCTAACTTTTAGCACTAAACTCTGATTTAGGTAAAACCTATTCCATTTGAAAGTAGACTCAAATATCTTTATTTTGACACTAAGATTTAATGATTTGGAGTTTAAATGCCTACTAAGACTTCTGTTTCAATTAACCCTACAGATTCTGCAAAATAGAGACTGAAATTTCTGACCTCTTGTTGCTTAACTACTTATAACTTTCTGCTGTGAACTCAGATTCATACAAAGTATGATTTATTCGAAGCTAGACTCAAAATACTTTCTTTATATACTTGATTTGAAATTTTCGGAGAATAATTGCTAACTAAAACATCTGCTTTCATCGACCCAATGAATTCAGTAAAATAGAGCAAATATTTTCAGACCTTTGGCTACGAAATTATCTGTAACTCCCTGTTGTAAATTCCAATTCTTGTCAAACTTAATTTTCCTAAAATTAGATTGATAAAGCTTTCTAATGACACATATTTTGCATAAATTGGAGCATAATTGGTTATCGAAATAGTTCATACAATGTCCCTATCAAATTCTGCCAGAATCGAGCTTTGGTCGATTTCGGCTCTCCTTGTTTCTTCTCTTTGGAAATCGATTTCGGCAAACACTCTTCAGTTAAGCTTTACATTATTACCTTAAATTCCTGTATACTTTTGTCCTTTATTTATTTGTCTGCAGCTATCATCTAAAGTTCATGTTTTCAGCGTAATGATTCGGCACATGCATCCCATTGTTCCGCATTTGCTTTCGATATGTGCCTCTTCCAGTTTCATTTCTTTGGATATTGAATTCATCTAACTTTCTTATTTCAATTGAGCCATATGTGATTTCTTGAAATCCTTGTATACTCCTGCTTTTGTTTCCTTTTAAATCTGAATACATTTGTGAAAGATTCTGTTTGTATCGTATTGACTCGAAAGGCATATGTACATTTCGTTGTTCCGCATGTGCTTCTGATATGTGTCAATGTTATTGTTCATACTACCCTTTTGTACTCTGGTGTCTTGTGGGATATTGTGAACCTTTGCCAGAAATGGTAAAGGGAGTTATGCTTAGAGCCCGCGATTGCTCTGCCGGCCCCATTGACTTCACTCAGACGTGGGTGGATGGAGCTCCCAGACGTGGGAGACTTATGCTTGGTGGTCATCCAGAAATGGATGGACCATATTATGTTATGATCCCACTTCACCTTCTATCTGTTTGATATAAAATTCAGAGCCGACCTAGCACTTGGGCAGGGTGAGAGGGCTCGAGTAGGAAAGGGCTACCCGTGGATGGAGTCGAGAACTCATCACGGCGTGGAGCCACCACTGAGTTAATCCTCACATGCAGTATGCTAGAGTACGACGTTTGAGCTTCTATTTCATATTTGTTCTTTGATATATTCTAAAATGCTTCTTATGCTTCCGAAATATTTCCATATGCCATTGATACGTTCTGAAGCATTTCATTCACCATTGATATGTTCCGAATATTTTCATATGCCATTGATATCTAAAATGCTCTTTACGTCCTTGTTATGCCTTGAAATTACCATATGTCATCGATATGCTCCTTATGCCAATGATATGCTCCAATTTCCTTTCTCCTATTGTTATGTCTAATGCCTGTTTTTGAACGAGGTAAACCTTTGTGATTTTATATCAAATGAGATGACTTCAAATGAAGACTTGTATTTCTACTTTTGTATCTTGATACTAAGCTTGCTTGAACTTCTCCTATCGCCATGGATATGTTAGACGCTTGCTGAGCTCTTTATGCTCACCCCGTTGCTATATAAATTTTTCAGGGTAGCTTGTCACGCACTGAAAAGCTAAAATTGGGTTAAAGCAATGAAAGGCTAGAAGATTTTTGAGCTAATCTTTGTTGGATGATGGTTTTTGTTGTATAGTAAACTTTACTTCTGATGTAATGTTAAGGATCTATTGATACTTATGTGTTGTAAAATGTCAAAGGACCGCTCATGTGTATGGAATGATAAGTTTAATATGTGTAAGGATAAGAACTCATGGTAAATAATTATCTTTTTGTGATTGTATATACTTCTATGATTATGGATTTGTGGTGTGGTTGATGTTTAGTTGAGTTGTCTTTGGATTTTGTGAATCTCTGAGTGAAGTGGATTATGATTATGTAATGTACAGGTTTATGAATTGTGAATAGAGATTTTTGAATGATTCTTAGTATCCTCAAATTGTTAGATTGGATCCTGGATTGAATTGATTGATGAATTATAATATTATTGATTTTTAGACAGGGTCACACTTCCTGAATGTGATAATTCAGGGGGGGCGTGACATAAGGACCTAAGAGTAAATATTAAAAGTTTGAGATGATTTATAGAATATTCAGAATTGAGTAAATAAAAAAATAAAAAAATAAAAAAAAATGGAGGACATGTGTCATTAACAAGGATGAGCCACTTAGCATTTATTCTAAAGTTGACACCTAAACCCCCATGCATGCTTGCCACCTCACTATTTTAGCATGAGCCAAACCTAAGTAATTTAAGGCACCATTAAAAAGAAACTTTTCAGCCAACGTTAGTTTGAGGAGAAGAAGAAGAAGAGAAGAAGAAGAAGAAGAAGGAGAAGAAGAAGAGGAAACTTTGTTTGAGGTTTTGCATCAACTCCCTATATTTGAGAATCAAACTCATCTAAGGCAAGTGTCCTAACTTCTTCCTACAGAATTCCTAATCTCTGTTTTCCTTTTAATTCTTCATAATTCAAAAGATTTCAGCTTAGTGCCAAACCGTTCTTTCCTTTTGATACAAAGCCATGAATCTGAAATTTTTTCGGTAATCTGACTTCTATACATTGTTTTGGATCTAACTTTTAGCACTAAACTTTGATTTAGGCAAAACATAATCCATTTGAAAGTAGACTCAAATATCTTTATTTTGACACTAAGATTGAATGATTTGGAGTTTAAATGCCTACTAGGACTTCTGTTTCAATTAACCCTACAGATTCTGTAAAATAGGGACTAAAATATCTGATCTTCTGTTACTAAATTGTTCGTAACTCTCTAGAAAAAATTCTGAATTATAAAAAGCTTGGTTCTTTTAAAACTAGATTCACATATCTTTCTTTTGACAAATAATTTAGTAATTTTGAAGTATGTTTGCCTTCTGAAACATCTGTTTAAATTGACTCTATCAATTCTGCAAAACAGAGATGATCAATTCTGACCTTCCTTTACTCTATTTGTTGTAACTTCCTGTTAAGAACTCAAAAAATTATAAATCTGAGTTCATCCGAAAATAGATTGATACTACTTTCCAATGACACCTATTTTTAGTAATTTGGAGCATGCTTGGTCACTCAAACAATTCAGGAAATGTACCATTCAAATTCTATTAGAATTGAAAACTTTGTTGGGTTTTGCCTATTCAATTTTCATCCTATTGGAAATATGATTTCTGCTAAATTCTTCTTCAATTGAGCTTGATATTAGTCCTTTGAAGTTCTTGTATTGTTCATCCTGAAATTATTGTATAACTGAAATTTATTATATAATGCTTTGTTTGCATTTCCTTGTTTGATAAAGGCACATGCATATCTTCGTTGTTCCGCATGTGCTTCTGATATGTGTCAATGTTATTGTTCATACTACCCTTTTGTACTCTAGTGTCTTGTGGGATATTGTGAACCTTTGCCAGAAATGGTAAAGGGAGTTATGCTTAGAGCCCGCGATTGCTCTGCCGGCCCCATTGACTTCACTCAGACGTGGGTGGATGGAGCTCCCAGACGTGGGAGACTTATGCTTGGTGGTCATCCAGAAATGGATGAATCACATTATGTATATGGTCCCACAGTGCCCTCTATGTTTATTGATATGATATCCAAAGCTTTGTTTATGAGTTCATATTATGCTTTGGATAAAAATGGAATGCATGCTACATCAAAAATCACATACAGCTTGTGTTTATTATTCGGTTCACTTGTTATACTTTGAAGTGTTTCGTTTGTCATTATTATGCCCCCAAACACTCTTATGCCTTTGATATGTGCCTAAATGCTTTATGTGCCATTTGATACATGCCTAAATGCTTCTTTTGCCAATGAAATGCTCCAATTTCCTTTCTCCTATTGTTATGTCTAATGCCTATTTTTGAATGAGGTAAACCTTTGTGATTTTATATCAAATGAGATGACTTCAAATGAACACTTGTATTTCTACTTTTGTAACTTGATACTAAGCCTGCTTGAACTTCTCCTATCGCCATGGATATGTTAGACACTTGTTGAGCTCTTTATGCTCACCCCGTTGCTATATAAATTTTTCAGGGTAGCTTGTCACGCACTGAAAAGCTAGAATTGGGTTAAAGCAGTGAAAGGCTAGAAGATTTTTGAGCTAATTTTGTTGGATGATGGTTTTTGTTGTATAGTAAACTTTACTTCTGATGTAATATTAAGGATCTGTTGATACTTATGTGTTGTAAAAGTTTAAAGGACCGCTCATGTGTATGGAATGATAAGTTTAAGTTTATAAGGATACGAACTCATGGTAAATAATTATCTTTTTGTGATTGTATATACTTCTATGTTTATGGATTTGTGTTGTGGTTGATGTTTAGTTGAGTTGCCTTTGAATTTTGTGAATCTCTAAGTGAAGTGGATTATGATTTATGTAACGTACATGTTTATGAATTGTGAATATTGATTTTTGAATGATTCTTAGCATCCTCAAATTGTTAGATTGGATCCTGGATTGAATTGATGATGAATTATAATATTATTGATTTTAGACAGGGTCACACTTCTTGAATGTGATAATTCGGGGGGGGGGGGCGTGACACTATAGTACCGTCGCCCTAGATCTGGTCGTTGCTACAGTATCGTCGTCGCCGCTACAGTACCTTCGCCCTTGGGAGATCTGATTGCCGCTATAATGTCGTCGCCCGTCGCCCGTGGGAGAAAGCCGATGCTACAGGAGTCAGATCACCCTAGGGAGATCTCGTCGCCGCTACAGTGTTGTCGCCGCTACGGTACCGTCGCCCTAGATCTGGTCGCTGCTATAGTGTCGTCGCCGCCGCTACAGTACCGTCGCCCTTGGGGGATCTGATCGCCGCTACAGTGTCGTCGCCCGTCGCCCGTGGGAGAAAGCCGACGCTGCAGGAGTCAGATCCCCCTAGGGAGATCTGGTCGCCGCTATAGTGTCGTCGCCGCTACAGTACCGTCGCCCTAGATCTGGTCGCCGCTACAGTGTCGTCGCCCGTGGGAGAAAGCTGACGCTGCAAGAGTCAGATCGCCCTAGGGAGATCTAGTCGCCGCTATAGTGTCGTCGCCGCTACAGTACCGTCGCCCTAGATCTGGTCACCGCTATAGTGTCGTCGCCGCTACAGATCGCCCTAGATCTGGTCGCCGCTACAGTGTCGTCACAAGCTGTAGATGAAGTGGATAAATATAGGAATAAAGATATAAAAGGTAAGGATATTGTGCGGGAGGAAAATACAAAACCAAAGGATAAGAAAAAGGATGGTACAGTCCATCTAAAGTCGTAGGATGAATACCTTACCACCTTTTTCATTTGTTTATTACTGATGAAGATAACATGCTGGAATGTTCGTGGACTTAATAAGACTGAGAAATGTTGGGAGCTCAACAGAATAATCAAGTCTGCCGTATGTGATATTGTTATTCTAGTGGAAACGAAAATTTAACAATCGCGCGTTCAAGCTTAAAAGAATTTAATATGGCTGGACGCAGAACTGTTAACCAATGACTAAAATGAAACTTTTGGTAGAATATGGGTCTTATGTCATCCTAACTCTATTAATGCTTGGTTTATTTCTACTACTGATCAATTCATCCATCTTAAGGTAGAGGACAAAAAGAATGGCTGTCAATTCATTTTTTTTTTTTGATAAAGAAAAGTAAATTGATTTTGTGTAAAGTTTCTACAAATAGCTTTGTCTATACAAGTTATAGACGAAGCTAGATAACTCATAGAGTACTCATGCGGTAGTTATGACTACACATACTGTAGATTATAACTCTTAACTGTGGCCAACAAATAAAATTTAAAGTTCAGATATGCCAAGATTTCCTGTGGGTATAGCTTTTGACATCATGCCCAAGATCTTTAGCTACTAGCAAAATTGAATTTGATAAAAATAACTTTTTCTCTCTTTGTAAGGTGCTCCATTTTGAGATCGTTCTCCATACATGATCTTAGTCTCTAATAATCTCTGTCAAGAGCTGAGCATTGTTTGTGTGTTGACACTCAAAGATTCTGCTACATCTTTCCTTCCACATCCACCAAATAGCGCATCTGAATATAACCTTTGTCAATTGTGTAAGAGGCCCTTTTCTTGAAAAACATTGCATGAGGTCAGCTAATTCTTGATGCAAGTTTGGTTGCGGCATTCTATTGAGTTCGAATCGCTGGAGAATCTCCTTCCATATCCATTTAGTATAGTCACAAGCAAAATAGAGATGGTCAACAGTTTCTTCTTGTTGCATGCAAAGGGAGCATCGGTTAACATGATGGATACCTCTTCTTTTCATACTATCTATTGTAGGTAGTTTATTCAGAAGGGCCTGCTATGTACATAAGGAATGTCTCTGTGATCCCGATCGATCCCATGTCCAACTGCTTGGGAGCCACTTGTTATTTCTTTGCCTAATTTGATTCCATGCGGATGTGGCACTAAATTTACCATTGTCATGAAGCCAAATAAGTACATCTGAAGGGTTGCTCCTGATTGGAATAGTTTTGATAGTCGACCAAAGTGATAACATTTCAGGAGAAATAGGAGTAGGGAGACACTAGGTACCGTAAGCAATGAACTCGGAAACCTTCCAATCTTTGGGAGCCCCAAGGTC
This sequence comes from Musa acuminata AAA Group, assembly GCF_036884655.1. Lineage (NCBI taxonomy): Eukaryota > Viridiplantae > Streptophyta > Magnoliopsida > Zingiberales > Musaceae > Musa > Musa acuminata. The sequence goes on from NC_088348.1 coordinate 17,632,154, forward strand.
TTTTCGTATTATGTCATCATATAATTGAAATATACTTTTCCCATTCACCCAAGGATCGTACCACATATCAGTATTAGTTCCAGTAGAGATTGCATAAGAAATGTGTTTGATTAGCCAATTCCTTACCTTTAAAATTCCTTTCCAAGCTGCAGAGTGGTATGTTCTTGTTGAAATTTCCCAAATCGATTTTTTAAAAGATACCTAGCAGAAACCCATTGTGACCATAAGAAACATTTATTTTGCAAAAGGTCGCACAATTGCTTTACCAAACATGCTTTATTCCAATCTCTAGTATTTCTGAAGTTCAGCCCCCCTTCATCTTTCGGTTTGCAGATGCTGTCCCAATTTACCATACGCATTGTCTTATCATTTGTGCCATTCCAGAAGAAGTTTATTAATAATCGTTCAATATCTTGGAGAAGTCAAATAGGCAGAAAAAATGCATTAGACTAATATATAGAGTAAGAGTACAACACCGAACGGATGAGTTCAAGTCGTCCTGCTTTTGAAAGAAGCCTATTTTTCCAAGAGGAAATTCTATTCTTTATTTTTTGCAGAATAGGCTGACAGTGGGTTTTATGAATGCTACTGGATATGAGTGGGAGACCAAGATATGTAACTGGTAGATTTCCCTCACTAACCCCTAGGGTATGTGCAATAACATTTTTGTCCTCAATGCAAGGGCTCATGTAGACTTTACTTTTTGCATGATTTAACTGAAGGCCAGAAACTATACCAAAATCATTCAGAATAGTAACCAGGTTTCTTAGTGAAGTTAAATCATTCTGAAGAAAGATAAGAAGATCATCTGCAAAGATTATATGTGATATATAAATAGGGCCAGCATGGGGTACCTTAATACTGCCATCAGAGACCGCATATTCCAACATATAGCTAAGTCCTTCCATTGTAATTGTAAAGAGATATGGAGAGAGTGGATTACCTTGTTTGATGCCATTCTTGCTCCCAAAAAAATCAATAGGTGAGCCATTGAAGAGTATTGAAAACTTTGGAGTTTCTAAGCAACATTGAATCCAATTAACTCATTGCTGAGGGAAGTTCATACCGTGGAGCATCTTATAGATAAAGTTCCTATTAACTGAGTCAAAGGCTTTTTGTAGATCAGCTTTAAAACAGATTTTTGTCCCTTTTGCTTTTGAGTACAGATCCTTGACCAAGTCATTAGCTAGCAGAATATTATGATGTATACTTCTCCATTTGATGAAAGTAGCCTGATTTGGACTAATTATCTTGTGTATTACCTTTTGCAATCTATCTACTAACAGTTTGGAGATGATCTTGTAAATGAAGTTGCATAAAGATATGGGTCGATAGTTCTCTAGTAAATCAGCCTCTACATTCTTGGGAATTAAAGAAATAAAAGTGCAATTCATCTCTCTAAGAATATGACCTGAAGAGAAAAAATATTGGCAAGCTTTAATCACATCATTACCAATAATAGACCATGTAATTTGGTAAAATTCAGCAGGAAATCTGTCTGGACCAGGGCTTTTGTGCTTTGGTGACTTAAAGACAACTCTTACTATTTCGTCATCTGTAATTGGGGCATTGAGGATAGAAATGGCACTCGAATCAAGCTTTCTAGTTGGCTCCACATGAATATTATTAGGTTGCCCCACTTGGTTGAGTAAGGAATAAAAAAATTGCTCAGTGTATGCTTTAACCTCATCTAAATTCTCAATAAGATTGTTATCTTTGTCTCTGCATTTCCTGATGCGGTTAATGGCTCTTCGAGTAGCAATGGAAGCATAAAAAAACTTAGTATTGGAATCCCCTAAAGTATGCGAATGTTGTCGAGACTTCTGTTTTACAAAACTTTCCTCCTGCTTTAAGGCTTGCATGAAGTTATTTCTAGCTTCTGTCTCTTTTTCGATAAGATTTTCATCATGGGGCTGAAGTTGTAGCTCATGTTGCATTGTTATTAGTTCCTTTATGCAAAATTGAACTCGGGTGGTAATATTACCAAAGGTATTTGTATTCCACTCCTTAAGTGCTACTTTGCAGGCTTTGAGTCATTCTTGATTAATCAGACATCGAGTCGAGCCATTATTTTTCTGTTAGCAGCTCCTTGATTACTCCAGGAGAGCCAATTACCCACTGATTTCATATCAGTCAATGCAGCAGTATCTATATAATCATTAAAACTCTAAAGCTGACTTTCTGAAAGCTATCTACCCCTCTCTTTTTTATTTGTGTACCGAATAGTATTAAAGTCACCAAGAATAATCCAAGGTACATTAAGACAGCCATCTGCAATGTTAGTTAGATCAGACCACAGTGTATTTCTTTCTTGCATACTGTTTGAAGCATATATACCCGTGAAATTGAATTGACAGCCATTCTTTTTATCCTCTACCTTAAGATGGATGAATTGATCAGTAGCAGAAATAAACCAAGCATTAATAGAGTTAGGATGCCATAAGACCCATATTCTACCAAAAGTTTCATTTGAGTCATTGGTAAACAGTTCTGTGTCCGGCCATATTAAATTCTTTTGAGCTTGAACGCGCGATTGTTTAATTTTTGTTTCCACTAGAATAACAATATCACATGTGGCAGACTTGATTATTCTGTTGAGCTCCCGACATTTCTCAGTCTTATTAAGTCCACGAATATTCCAGCATGTTATCTTCATCAGTAATAAACAAATGAAAAAGGTGGTACGGTATTCATCCTACGACTTTAGATGTATTGTACCATCCTTTTTCTTATCCTTTGGTTTTGTATTTTCCTCCCGCATAATATCCTTACCTTTTATAGCTTTATTACTATATTTATCTACTTTATATACAGCTTGCAGATGTTTAAACTTTAAAATACCTTGAATCATGTGGTCTTGATTGGTAGGGTTTGTTGAATCATGACAAGATTGTTGCTACACAATATCCTGGTTAGTACTTGTTGGAGCAGCCTGGCTAGAGAGGTTTGTTGGGGCATGAGTTTGTTGAGACAGAATATCCTTATTGGCGATGTTTGTTGCGGCTTGAGTTTGTTGAGGAAGAATATCCTTACTAGCGATATTTGTTTGGGCCTGAGTTCGTTGAGCTATTGTGGACGGATCCGAAGATATTAGAAGAGATAAAGTTCCTGACTTATGCTTCTCCTGTCCACTAGTACCATGGGAAACTTCTGTTGTGGAAGGCTCAGACAATATAGGAAGAGGTATAGTTTTGGGTTTGTTCTTCTGTCAATTCAATTTCACTGATATATATGCTTCAAACTGTATGCAAGAAAGAAATACACTGTGGTCTGATCTAACTAACATTGCAGATGGCTATCTTAATGTACCTTTGATTGTTCTTGGTGACTTTAATACTGTTTGGTACACAAATGAAAAAGTGAGGGGTAGACAGCTTTCATAAAGTCAGCTTCAGAGTTTTAATGATTACATAGATACTGCTGCATTGACTGATATGAAATCAGTGGGTAATTGGCTCTCCTGGAGTAATCAAGGTGCTGCTAATAGAAAAATAATGGCTCGACTCGATAGATGTCTGATTAATCAAGAATGGTTAATAGTTTACCCTGATTCACTTCTTGAGTATGATGCTCTATTGTTTTCTGATCATTCTTTAATGTACATACACGCAGATAAAGCAACACTGAAAGGCAAGAAACCGTTTAGATTCTTCGACATGTGGAGTACTCATCCTCAGTTCCTTGATGTTATCAAATCAGCTTGGAATGTTAATGTGCATGGATCCCCCCCTTACATCTTATGTCAAAAACTCAAAGCCTACAAAGCAGCACTTAAGGAGTGGAATACAAATACCTTTGGCAATATTACCACCCGAGTTCAATTTTGCAGAAAGGAACTAATAGCAATGCAACATGAGCTACAACTTCAGCCCCATGATAAGAATCTTATCGAAAAAGAGACAGAAGCTAGAAATAACTTCATGCAAGCCTTAAAGCAGGAGGAAAGTTTTGCAAAACAAAAGTCTCGGCAGCATTGGCTTACTTTAGGGGATTCCAATACTAAGTCTTTTTATGCTTCCATTGCTACTCGAAGAGCCGTTAACCGCATCAGGAAATGCAGAGACAAAGATAACAATCTTATTGAGAATTTAGATGAGGTTAAAGCATACACTGAGCAATTTTTTTATTCCTTACTCAACCAAGCGGGGAAACTTAATAATATTCATGTGGAGCCAACTAGAAAGCTTGAGTCGAGTGCCATTTCTATCCTCAATGCCCCAATTACAGATGACAAAATAGTAAGAGTTGTCTTTAAGTCACCAAAGCACAAAAGCCCTGGTCCAAACGGATTTCCTACTGAATTTTACCAAACTACATGGTCTATTATTGGAAATGATGTGATTAAAGCTTGCCAACATTTTTTCTCTTCAGGTCATATTCTTAGAGAGATGAATTGCACTTTTATTTCTTTAATTCCCAAGAATGCAGGGGCTGATTCACTAGAGAACTATCGACCCATATCTTTATGCAACTTTATTTAAAAGATCATCTCCAAATTGTTAGCAGATAGATTGCAAAAGGTAATACACAAGATAATTAGTCCAAATAAGGCTGCTTTCATCAAAGGGAGAAGTATACATAATAATATTCTACTTGCTAATGACTTAGTCAAGGATCTGCACTTAAAAGGAAAAGGGACAAAAATCTGTTTTAAAGCTGATCTACGAAAAACCTTTGACTCAGTTAATAGGAACTTTATCTATAAGATGCTCCACGGTATGAACTTCCCTTAGCAATGGGTTAATTGAATTCAATGTTGCTTAGAAACTCCAAAGTTTTCAATACTCTTCAACGGCTCACCTATTGGTTTTTTTGGGAGCAAGAATGGCATCCGACAAGGCGATCCACTCTCTCTATATCTCTTTACTATTGCAATGGAAGGACTTAGCTATATGTTGGAATATGCGGTCTCTGATTGCAGTATTATGGTACCTCATGCTGGCCCTATTCATATATCACATATAATCTTTGCAGATGATCTTCTTATCTTTCTTCGGAATGATTTAACTTCAGTAAGAAACCTAGCTACTATTCTGAATGATTTTGGTATAGTTTCTGGCCTTCAGTTAAATCATGCAAAAAGTAAAGTCTACATGAGCCCTTGCATTGAGGACAAAAATGTTATTGCACATACCCCAGGGGATAGTGAGGGAAATCTACCAGTTACATATCTTGATCTCCCACTTATATCCACTGGCATTCACAAAACCCACTGTCAGCCTATTCAATAAAAAATAAAGAATATAATTTCCTCTTGGAAAAATAGGCTTCTTACAAAAGCAGGATGACTTGAACTCATCCGTTCTGTGTTGTACTCTTACTCTATATATTGGTCTAATGCATTTCTTCTGCCTATTGGACTTCTTCAAGATATTGAATGGTTATTAATAAACATCTTCTGGAATGACACAAATTGTAAGACAATGCATATGGTAAATTGGAACAGCATCTGCAAACCGAAAGATGAAGGGGGGCTGAACCTGAGAAATACTAGAGATTGGAATAAAGCATGTTTGGTAAAGCAATTGTGGGACATTTTGCAAAACAAATATTCCTTATGGTCATAATGGGTTTCTGCTAGGTATCTTTCAAAAGAATCGATTTGGGAAATTTCAACAAGAACATACCACTCTGCAGCTTTGAAAGGAATTTTAAAGGTAAGGAATTGGCTAATCAAACACATTTCTTATGCAATCTCTACTGGAACTAATACTAATATGTGGTATGATCCTTGGGTGAATGGGAAAAGTATATTTCAATTATATGGTGACAGAATACGAAAAGACCTTGGGGCTCCCAAAGATTGGAAGGTTTCCGAGTTCATTGCTAATGGTACCTGGTGTCTCCCTACTCCTATTTCTTCTGAAATATTATCACTTAGGCTGACTATCACAGCTATTCCAATCAGGAACAACCCTTCAGATGTACCTATTTTGCTTCATGACAATGGTAAATTTAATGCCACATCCGCATAGAATTAAATTAGGCAAAGAAATAATAAGTGGCTCCCAAGCAGTTGGACTTGGGATCGACCGAGATCATAGAGAGATTCTTTACGTACATGGCAGGCCCTTCTGAATAAACTACCTACAATAGACAATATGAAAATAAGAGGTATCCATCATGTTAACCGATGCTCCCTTTGCATGCAACAAGAAGAAACTATCGACCATCTCTAATTTGCTTGTGACTATACCAAATGGATATGGAAGGAGATTCTCCAGCGATTCGAACTCAATAGAATGCCGCAATCAAACTTGCATCAAGAATTAGCTGACCTCATGCAATATTTTTCAAGAATAGGGCCTTTTACACAATTGACAAAGGTTATATTCAGATGTGCTATTTGGTGGATGTGGAAGGAAAGATGTAGCAGAATCTTTGAGTGTCAACACACAAACAATGCTCAGCTCTTGATAGAGATTATTAGAGACTCAAGATCATGTATGGAGAACGATCTCAAAATGGAGCACCTTACATAGAGAGAAAAAGATATTTTTATCAAATTCAATTTTGCTATTAGCTAAAGATCTTCGGCATGATGTCAAAAGCTATACCTATAGGAAATCTTGGCACATCTAGACTTTAAATTTTATTTGTTGGCCACAGTTAAGAGTTATAGTCTACAACATGTATAGTCATAATTACCGCATGAGTACTCTACGAGTTACCTAGCTTCATCTATAACTTTTATAGACAAAGCTATTTTTAGAAACTTTACACAAAATTAATTTACTTTTATTTATAAAAAAAAAACTTATAAGAAATGGCAAGAACCATGTTAAATGAACATAGCCTACCCAAATATTTTTATGCCGAAGCCATAAATATGGCATGCTATGTCATGAATAGTGTTCTAGTAAAACCCTTACTCACCAAAACTCTTTATGAGTTATGAAACAACAAAAAAAACCAATGTTTTATATTTTAAAGTTTTTGGGTGTAAGTGTTTTATTTTGAATGAAAAAGATGCTTTAGAAAAATTTGATGCTAAATCCGATGAAGGAATTTTTTCTTGGCTATTCTTCTATTTCTAAAGCATTTCATATCTTTAATAAAAGAACTTTGATTATAGAAGAATCTATTCATATTATTTTTAATGAGGTTTCCGAAATTAAGAAAAATGATTTTGATGATGATGTTAATTTTGATGCTTTGAATTTAAATGAAACCCTTTCTCCATCTAGCAAATTGGATGCATCTACTTCCGAAACATCCTTACCCAAGGATTGGAAGTATGTAGATACTCATCCTAAGGAGCTAATAATAGGAGACATATTTAAAGAGGTTCAAACTCATTTTTCTTTTAAGAATTTTTGTGCCAATGCCACTTTTCTCTCCCAAATTGAACCAAAATGCATTGACAAAGCCTTGAAAGATGATTCATGGGTCATTGCAATGCAAGATGAGCTAAGTCAATTTAAGAGAAATGAGGTGTGGAAGCTTGTTCCTAGGCCAAATGACCATTTAATTATTGGTGCTAAATGGGTCTTTAGAAACAAGTAAGATGAATTTGGTATCATGGTTAGAAACAAGGCTAGATTAACAGCCAAAGGTTTCAACAAAGAAGAAACAAGGCTAGTAGTAACAATTTTAAGTTGTTTCAAATGGATGTTAAAAGTGCTTTTCTTAATGAATTTATTTCTGAAGAAGTTTATGTTGAATAACCTCCCAGATTTACGAATGATAATCTTCCTAATCATGTATTTAAATTGACTAAAGCTCTCTATAGATTGAAACAAGGCCCAAGGGCTTGGTATGAGAGACTTAGCTCATTTCTTATCGAAAATAATTTTTCTAAAGGCAAGGTTGATACTACATTGTTTATCAAAAATTTTAAAAATAATTTTCTTATTGTTCAAATTTATGATGATGATATTATTTTCGATTCGACGAATGAATCTCTATGTAAATCATTTGCTAAAAGTATGAGTCTTGAATTTGAAATGAGTTTGATGGGGGAATTAACTTTCTTTTTGGGCTTACAAATCAAACAACTAATTAATGGTATATTTCTTAGTCAAACAAACTATGATTTTGATTTGCTAAAAAGGTTTAATATGGATAGCTCAAAGGCTATCAACACTCCTATGAGCACCTCCACTAAGTTAGAAATTGATGAAAGTGGAGAAAGCTTTGATCAAAAAGCTTATAGGGGTATGATAGGAAGTTTACTTTATCTCATCGCAACTAGATCAGATATCATATTTAGTGTAGGACTTTGTGCTAGGTTTCAATCTAATCCTAAGATATCTCATCTTAAAGCAGTTAAGAGAATTCTTAGATATCTTAAAGGAACCACAAATCTAGGATTATGGTATCCAAAATCCAAGAATTTTGAGCTAATTGCTTATGCTGATGCAGATTTTGCTGGATATAGATTAGATAGAAAAAACACATCAGGAACATATTAATTTTTAGGACATACACTTATTTCTTGGACTTCCAAGAAACAAAATTCGGTTGCACTATCTACAATCGAAACCGAGTACATTGCAGCTAGTGCATGTTGTGCACAAGTTGTGTGGATGAAAAACACTTTAGAAAATTATAAGATTCATCTTAAAAATATTCCCATAAAATGTGATAACACAAGTGCAATATGTTTAACAAAAAATCCTATTTAACACTCTAGAACTAAACATATTGATATTAGGCATCACTTTATACGAGATCATATTAATAATCATGATGTAATCTTAGAGTTTATTGATATGAAACATCAATTAGCCGATATTTTTATAAAGCCCTTAAGTGAAGAACAATTTGATTTTATTAGAAGAGAATTAGGAATGTTAATTTGTCTGAATGCATGAATTTATTAAATTTCATTTTCAGACTTTCTTGATTCTTTGATCACTCACTTAAATTCTGTGCTGATAATTTTATGATACGAATTTTACATGATGATAAGGTTGTGTGCTTCAATAACATGTTTACTTTGATGTTAGAAATTTTGTGCTTTGAAGCTAAAAGTTTGTATGATGATGAGCATGTTATCATACAATGATGTAATATTATGTTTACTTTGATGATTATGATTTCTATTGAATATTGAGAAGTTTTAATCATACATCAGATTCTTAATCTTTGAGTACTACAAAGCACTAATGATATTACCTCATGCAAGTAGTGATGAAAAGCTATGACAAAACATTTTATAAATGCATGAAGTATTTATACATATCTTGATGTTTGATTCATGGAAGTCATTGACAAATGCATCTCTCACAGATTTCACTCTTATAAATTTTTGATGAGAAATGGATTTGATGTAATGCTCTTCTTACAATAAAGTTTTATTCGTGAATTTCTCCTTCACGTGATACTCCTCTCCCATGAATTCTTCTCATGAAAATTGAAGGAATTCCAATGAAAGCATATGTGTGATAATTTTTGTGGGGATTTGATTTTATATGGATATCTTGATCCTTTTCAAGAATCCCTTCTCTTTGTCAAAAAAAAAAAAAAAACATGTTTTAACATTTTTGACTTGATTCAAATAATTTCACAAACTTAGTTCTTAATAGATTCCCTCCTTGTCTTCTTTCCTCTTCTTCATACAAAATTATGATGATAAGGGGGAGAAGTTGTTGGAATCTATCGTTTTAATGTTGATAACATCTAATGATGAGTACTTTGAGTGTGAAACTTGTTTGATTTTTTTTTTACCATACTTGCATTGTTGAATTATTCTCCTTTTTGTTGATGACAAAGGGGGAGAAATAATACCAAAATATAGTAAATTGATGATAAATGTATGCAATGTATTTCATCATATATACTTGAAATGGTTGCTTGATAAATTTCTTTCATTACGATAAGATATCTAGAGCTTAACTTGCTATTTTGTAATTGATATCTTGCCATAGAATGATGAATTGCTATCTTTGTCATCTTTCATATTTAAAATATCATACTTGAAATTGGATATCATGCCTTGACATCATTTGATAAATACTTGGCATCATATTTTGAGAATGATAGATCATGATAGGAATCATGATGTGCATGTTGATAAGTTTAATTAACTTATCTTATTAGTTTGTTTCTTAAATTCAAAGGCTTTGAATTCAAGAATGTCTTTTCTCAAGTATGACATATAGATAGGGGGAGTTGAGGTTAATTCCGTCATCAATTGATTGTCATCATCAAAAAGAGGGAGATTGTTAAATATTGGATTTTGATGATGAAGTCAATTGTAATTTGTTTGATCTAATCTTTATGTTGAGTAAAGTGTACAGGATTAACTACGATAGCAGTAAGACATAAAGCAGGTGTTGTGTCGGAGTCAAGATCGAGATCTCATTGGGAGTTTGAGAGTTTGACGTGGATGTTTGTTGGAAGTTCTACGGGAACCAATCGAGAAGTCCAGAAGCTTGCCAAAGAAGATCATCGGAACTCACCAAGAAGATCATCGTAAAGTCTAGGAGCTTACCGGGAGTCCGTCGGAACATTGTCGAGAGTTCGTTAGATGTTCGTCGAAAGTCATTGAATGCTCGCTAGAAGAGCAATTGATGCACTGAAACAAGAAGCATTATAAATTATATCTTAATTATCATAGTTAGAGCATAAATTAAGTTCGAATTGGGAGGTAATCTTGCTAACTTAATTATGGGCCAATCGGACCCTTAAAAAGGTTGAATTGGGTCGAATTGAGCACCAAATTCGGCCCCTAAAAATATGGTCGGCGGTGGCACCGCTTGGAAGGCAGTGCCCCTGGTTTTCTGGGCGGTGGTACTACCGGCATTAGTGCTGCCAGGGGTGGTACCACCCTTGTTCGATGGTGGTACTGCCCAGTGACATATCAGCGATAGTAGTACCGCCCAAAAACGACGGTGGTACCTCAAGTACCCTGGATTCCGAGGATGTGACACTTTTTAGCTCTAATTTTGAAGCCATATGTTAGAACCCTTACAGATTCTAAACTTGGGGTTGATCTCTTTAGGGGATCGGCCTCCTTGGAACTCTATAGGGGTTCCTCCCTCCAAGTTGCTGCTCAAAGGCTGCAGAAAAGATTCATCTATTGCTTATCAAAAGAGAAGGAATACATGGCTATTTATAGGGCTTCTAAACCCTAACTCCTAATAGGACTCCTACTTAAGACTCTTACTTCTAACCAACTCCTAATAGGACTCCTAGTCAAGACTCCTATTCCCTTACAACTCCTAATTCTTCTCTAAGAAATCACCTCCTACATGAATGCCCCTCTCAATTAGGACTCTCCTAGCTAGAGTCCTAACAAAATGTCCCTCTCAATTAGGACTCTCCTAGCTAGAGTCCTAATAGTTTTAAATGGATGCCCCTCTCAATTAGGACTCTCTTAGCTAGAGTCCTAATAGTTTTACATGAATGTCCCTCTCAATTAGGACTCTCCAAGCTAGAGTCCTAACAGACCCGCCCTCTTCAAATCAGCCTTGTCCTCGAGGCTGATGATTCATGAATTCTGGGAATTTGACCTTCAAGTCGTCATAGTTCTCCCAAGTGGCATCTTCTATTGGTAGGTTCGCCCACTGTATTAGAACTTCATTAGTGGGTCGTCATCATCGAGTCACGATCCATCGATCAATAATGGCACTTCGCTGGGTCTAGAGTTCTCTTTGGGTAGTCATATTTGGTGGGTGGCTTTGGGCTGTCTCCAAGCACCTATTTACAACTGTCTCGTCGTCGATTTGTGGTTGATATGCCATACTCCTTTTCAATTTAGTACCCTGCATATCGAATAACTTGGTCCAAAATCTATTCGTGAAGATGCAAGAAGAATTTATCATAAGCACAATGCGTCCCTTATAGTGTAATTCTTTTGAGTCCCAATTGTAATGAGCCATGGAGCTTGGTGCTTCCTCCAATTTTTTTATAAAATTACTAGTCTTTGAACCTTCCTGCCATTCCATCTTAATATCCTTAAGAAAGTTGCTGGTCGGAAGTGAAATGGCCGAAACTTCAGCTTGCTCGGGTAGCTGCGAAAGCGCATTTGCAAGAACATTCTCTTTCCCCTTTTTGTAAGTTATTTCATAATCAAATCTAAGAAGTTTTGTTACCCATTTTTGCTGCTCAGGGGATGATATCTTTCGCTCCAAAAAGTACTCGAGCCTTTTATGGTCAGTTTTAATTTGAAATCGTCGACCAATCAAGTATGGTCTCCACCTCGTTGCTGCGCGCACAATGGCAAGCATCTCCTTATCATATGTTGACTTATTTTGATGGGAGGGAGATAATGCCTTGCTAGTGTATGTGAGTGGTTGACCATCTTGCATGAGAATGGCTCCAATTCCGACTCCAGATGCGTCGGCCTCAATAATGAAGGGTCGGTTGAAATCTGGTAGTGTTAGCACCGGCGTCGTCGTCATGGCTGTCTTAAGTTTGTCAAAGGCAGCGGAGGCTCTGTCTGACCATTGGAAGACATCTTCTTTCAGTAAGGAAGTAACTGGTGCACTAATCTCTCCATAGTTTTTCACGAACTTGCAGTAGTAGCCTATTAAACCCAGAAAGTCATGTAGCAATTTTATGTTCCTTGGGGTCAGCCCATTTTGCATTGCTCCAATTTTGAAGGGGTCTACTGCCACACCTTCCTCTGATATGATATGCCCAAGATATTCCACCTTCTTTTGAAGAAAGCAAAAATTCATAGTGGTTGTTGTGTGTTCAAAAGGTAGTTTTCGGTATGTCTTCTTCGCATACTCGTATTTGATGATACCCGGATCGAAGGTCCAGCTTTGTAAAGATTTGTGCTCCCTTTCATCTAGTAATTCATCTGCTATTGGAATAGGGTATTTATCCTTGATGGTTATTCCATTGAGAGCTCGGTAATCAACACATAATCGCCATATTCTATCCTTCTTTCGTATGAGGAGCACCGGTGAAGAATAGAGGTTGCAACTTGGCCGAATAACTCTTGTTTTGAGCATTTCTTTTACAATCCTTTCTATTTCATCCTTCGGGAGATATTGATATGACCGAGTATTTGCTAGAGGTTTGTCTGAAAGAGTCATTATATAATGATCATGCCGACGGGTAAGAGGTAGGTTGTACGGTTCGTCAAATATATCTGAAAATTCAGCAAGCAAAGGAAGCAGGTTTGGATATTCAAATTGTATTGGCTCTCCCTTAGTTTGCTGCTCAAGTTGTATAAAAAATCTGCTGCATGCTTTATGCAAAACCTTCTCCATTTGTTGTGTGCAAATTGTCGTTATGTCGCCCCCACGTTTCCCGTTCAGTATCACCTGTTTCTCCTTACTGTAAAATTTCATAATTAGTTGTATAAAATTCCAAGAAATATCACCTAATGTCGTCAACCATTTAATTATGAACATAGCCTTATGATCATCAGGAGGGAGAAGGAAGAAATATGCAATTATCTCTTGGTCCTGCAGCAATAGTTTCTCTTGTGGGCGCCTACGATCACAATTCAAAATCCGTCCGTCGACGACCTTAACGTCAAACCTGCTGCAATTCTCAATAGGTAAGGCCATCTGGATAGTAACCTTACTATTTATAAAGTTATTAGAACTGCCCGTGTCGATGAGAATAGTGATCGGTTGTTGTTTGAGAAGGCCCCCAACTTTCATCGTTTCCGGGTTTGAGTAGCCGGCTAGTGCATGCACCGTAACTTCAGTCGGTTGTGGCTCTTCTTCTGCATCTTCTTCTTCATGTTCAAGGCTCTCTTCTGGATGTTCAATGACCTCTTCTTCTATTGGTTCAATCATAAGAAGTCTCCCTGTACTACAGCGATGCTCACGGCTCCACGGCTCGTCACAATGCCAACATAACCCCTTCGCATATCGCTCCCGAAGCTCTTCTCTTGTTAACCTCTTTGGTGTAGGGACTTGGTCGACAGTAGGGGGGGCTAAGGGCTTCAATATTACTGGTTGAGGAGAGACCCTAGTCCTCCGAGCTTTATGGTTCACTTGCTCCTCTTGATGTCGTGAGAAAGAGATGGCTGCCATAAGCGTATACGGTTGTCGCGCTTTAACTTCTCCTCGGATCTCCGGCTTCAAGCCCTCAATAAAGGTCCTCATTAGCTGTTTTTGAGACCAATCATGAGTTTGATTAGATAACCTTTCAAACCTGGTTTGGTACTCCTGAATGGTAGAGGTTTGTCGGATCTTTGCTAGTTGTCCGTCAATATTCTCGTAATCGATTGGTCTGAAGCGAATCAGCAGTCCTTCTTTGAATTGTCGCCATGAAAGGACTCCATAGGTATGTTCAAACCAGTCAAACCATTATATAGCATCCCCTTCAAGATGTATAGCTGCAATTTTCACCATAGATACATCCGCGGTTTTGTGGTACCGAAAATATCGCTCAGCGCGCGAGATCCAACCAATCAGGTCTCCTTCTTCCCATCTAGGGAAGTCCACTCTCATACATGGATAGTTGGGGTTGGTCATAGAGCCTACCCTCCCTTGGAAGTTATCTCTTCGGGCTTGGTGTGATTGGGCAAAGCTCTCTCCTTGATATGATTTCTTCGGGCTTAGTGGTCGGCCCAATTTGAGTTCGGCAAAGAGCGTCCGAATCTTATCCTCCATTCGTGCCTCCAAGACTTCGAATTTAGCATTGATTGCCTCCTTAGATGCCATAGTATATGGCCCCAAATCAATGATGTTAAGATCTCTCTTTTGCTGTTGGGTTAAAGGCATGTATAGGTTGAGAGAAGTGATGTTCGAAAGTGTTGGTGGATTGGTGGATGTAGGCTACGGTTTAGGCTTATTTTGTGGCTGTTTTGGGTGCAGTTTGAGGGTGTGATTTAGTAGAGTTTTAGGGCTGTGGATGAAAGTTTTGGATCTGTGGTAGATGGTAGCAAAGGTTTGACAGAAATCCGTGGAAGTTACAGCAAGTATGTGCTGTCTTGTAAGAGTAGAATTGTCGTCGAAGAAACAATCGGTTTCTCGACGTAATTTCCACCAAAAACTTGAGACAATTGAGGAGGGAATTGATAGCAAAATCACAGTTTATATGACAGCAATGATATCTAATTTAATCAAGAAAATTTCGGCAGTATAACAGCAAGGAAATTGGTGCAAGTTGCAATTGCAGAATTATCATCGAAAAATTTCAGCGGGTTACGATGAAAATTTGCAGCAACATAAAATCATTTTTAGAGATGAATTTCTTAATAGATTAATCTTAGATGAAAGCCAAGATGATCTATGAAGTGTATAAAAAATTTCATTAAAAAAAGATTGCAAATAGATGGGTTAAGGCAACGATATGCAGCTGAAATTTTCTGCAGCATAGATTTTCAAGTGCAGCAGATTGGACATAAAAGATCAGTAGTTTATATTGAGAATTTTTCGATGAAACCAAAGGGAAATCTACTGTTAGGAAGTGTCAAAGATTTCATAAAAATTTTATAGAAATTTGGATAGAAAAAGCACAGTAGCAAGATCAAACAGATGGTGCTATGCGGCTTGAATTATGCAATTCAAGTGCAGCAGATTGGACATAAAAGATCAGTAGTTTATATTGAGAATTTTTTGATGAAACCAAAGGGAAATCCACTGTTAAGAAGTGTCAAAGATGTCATAAAAATTTCGTAGAAATTTGGATAGAAAAAGCACAGTAGCAAGATCAAACAGATGGTGCTATGCGGCTGGAATTCTGCAATGTATCTTTCGTCGTAGAGATGAAAACTTTGTGATGAAAAGTTTATGCAGCAATATAGGAACGATTTTTTTTTTTGGATTTTCGAATAAGGATAACTAAATTGCAGCAGCAATAAGGTAGGAAACCAGAACCTGTTGCAATTCACGGGGAGATCAAAGGATGATCCGTGGTGGTGGAGATGATGACGGAATTCGGTGATGATCTTTTAAGCAATTGTGGGAATTGCTTTGGATGGTTGTAGAGGGTTGATGGATGGCTGTGGAAGGGCAGCGAAATGCCAAGAATGCTGCTCTGATACCAGGTGATAGAACCCTTACAGATTCTAAACTTGGGGTTGATCTCTTTAGGGGATCGGCCTCCTTGGAACTCTATAGGGGTTCCTCCCCCCAAGTTGCTGCTCAAAGGCTGCAGAAAAGATTCATCTATTGCTTATCAAAAGAGAAGGAATACATGGCTATTTATAGGGCTTCTAAACCCTAACTCATAATAGGACTCCTACTTAAGACTCTTACTTCTAACCAACTCCTAATAGGACTCCTAGTCAAGACTCCTATTCCCTTACAACTCCTAATTCTTCTCTAAGAAAACACCTCCTACATGAATGCCCCTCTCAATTAGGACTCTCCTAGCTAGAGTCCTAACAAAATGTCCCTCTCAATTAGGACTCTCCTAGCTAGAGTCCTAACAGTTTTAAATGGATGCCCCTTTCAATTAGGACTCTCTTAGCTAGAGTCCTAACAGTTTTACATGAATGTCCCTCTCAATTAGGACTTTCCAAGCTAGAGTCCTAACACCATTGTGGCCTATAAAAACCCCACCCTTTTCTCCATGAAAGGGCATGAAAGCATTGAGATAATCTTGAGTTGTTAGGGTGTAAAAGTGTTGTAAGCAAGTGCTAGAGTCCTCCTCCTCCCTTTCTAAGTTTTGAGATCATTCAAGAGAGGTGTGAGACTGCTAGTCATAGGTGTCCAGCAAGCCAATCACGTGAGTGATGACACGTGTGACTTGATACAAAATCTTTTTACTTATTATATTTTGGCATATATCACTTTATAACTATTGCATATATGCATATATATATATATAGTGATGTCTTTAGATTTGTGCAATGAGAATTGGATCGTGATAAGATCACGAAAATGAGATTGATTCACCTTTAAACACATATCCTAAATAATCCCAGTCATAGGTTACTCGAGAGGGACATCATGATAACCGGACAGACTGTTGTGCTGTATACCCGTCCAAATGATGGATGCAGCGGGTCTCATAGTTGCTCATGTAGGGACACTGGGGATACAGTACAAGTGCTCATTAGAGAATAAGTTCACTGATTGATCCGTTTACGGAATGCTGGATGGTTGATGATGTCTTATTGTCAGACAGCGATTCTGTAGTCCTAGTGGTATATTTGATTCTTAGACTTGAGACACCAAGAATGTTCTGTATAAGTGCTCCACTCTTTGATACTAGACTTATAGGTTTGGCTGTCCCAGATCTAGTACAGCTGGTTATTGGAAGTGGTAGTCGACCTTACGAGGGCTATTGAGTGTCAATAGAGGATCATCCACTCTTGGCGTCATGAGAGGAATATCCCATGTGTTCTTGCTCAGACAAATCCCTAGCCAGGGTCATTCGAGTTGAGAGAGAAAGAGTTCTCCGGGAGAATCCGATTAGAGCGAGACTCGAGTAGAAACCGTATGGGTTTGACAGCACCATGCTCGATATACGATCTCTGGGATATTAGATGGATGAGGGACTATAGGTACACGGTAACTGAGGACAGAGAGGTCCAATGGATTGGATTCCCCTATATCGTTTGGGGACTACGACGTAGTGGCCTAGTACATCCGTAGTCGATGAGTCAAGTGAATTATTACAGAGATAATAATTCGCTGAGTTAGAAGGAGTTCTGACAGGTATGACTCACGGCCAGCTCGATATTGGGCCTAGAGGGTCACACACAGATGGTAGGCATTGCGATGAGTAGAGGTTCGGATATGAGATATCCGACGGAGCCCTTGTCTTATTGGATATCTAATAAGCCCCTGAATTATTGTATCCCATGGACGAGATCCAATAAGAGCCCACGAGAGATTATTGGATAGAGATCCACTAATCTAAAAGGCTTGGGTTATTGGATACAGATCCAATACCCAATAGGCGAGGATCCATTAGGGTTTGACAAGGGACCTCTACAAGTAAGAGGGATTTAGAGCCTCATAGGCTAGAGCCTTTGCTTGCCTCTCCTATTCTCCTTCCCCTCTCCACCTCAAAGCATGCCTAGAGTTTTGAGGAGCGTCGTCGCAGCCCTACTGTGTGGATCAGCGCTAGAGAGGAGGACGCTTGACCTCCTTCATCCTCTCCTAAGGATATACAAGGAAACCGGGATATACGATTTCCCTAGGTAACACAATCTACTCTATACGCAGTTTTTCAGTTTCGCAGATTTTGCGCACCAATCTTCGCACGACGACGAACATCTCTTTGGGAATCGAGGATTTTGTTTTCTTGTTCTTCCGCTAAGCATGTGATGTCATCCCCATAGATTTTCCTAATAGTGGTATCAGAGCCAGGTTGTTCATGCGATAGATTGGTTTTAAACTGCGTGTGTTGTGTTTTGGAAAAGCTTTTGATGTCAAAATCGTTGACGCAAAAGAGGAAAAGGGAAGCAACTGTTGCTGCCCTCGCTACCGTCGTAGATGGCAGCACTGCCATATGTGTGCAGGCAGGCAGCCTACAGCAGCAGCCGCAAGGGCAGCGGTGCCTACAGCCGCTGCTCTCGCGTGGTGACGCGCCGTAGGGCAGCGGCGCCTGTGTCCGCTGCTCTCGTGTGGTGACGCGCCGCAGGGCAGCGGCGCCTATGGCCGCTGCTCCTGTAACACCCCTCATTTCCGAGTGTTCGTATAATTTTTGGTGATAATGTAAGCATCTATTTTAATTGACAAAAGAAATAGAGTATGAATTAGAGGTAACTTATTTTTAAGATTTGGGAGATCTGTTAAAAAAAAAAAAAAAAAAAAAGAAAGAATCTGAGGACCTATATGTAAACCCTAAGGACCTAATCGTGAATATGATAAAAACAAGGACTAAACTGCAAAATGCACCAAATGACAAATTCCACCGCTTAAGCTTCTCTGCCTTCGTTGTTAAGGAAGCAGAGGAGGCAGCTCGTGGGTGATCAGGGAAAGAAAGAAAGAAAGAAAGAAGAAGAAGAAGAAGAAGAAGAAGAAGAGGAAGAAAATTGGGGCTTTTAGGGTTCTTGCTTTAATCTTGTCATTTCGGGTCAAAATTTCCAAAGGCAAGTGTTCTAACCCCATCCTACAGAAGTATTAGACTCTGTTTTTATGTTGATTCAAAATAAATTGGAAGATTTCTATTTAGAAACTGATATGTCTCTCTTTGGACTTAAAACCATGGATTCTGAAATATTTTCGGTATATTGACCCCTATACACTGTTTCGGCTATAAGTTTTAGCACAAAATGTGAATTCAGGCAGGAACTATTTTGTTTGTAATTAGACTCTTATGTCTTTCTTTTGACACCGATTTTGTAGAATTTGGACACCGAATACTTACCCAAACTTTTCTTTCAAATGAGACTATAGATGCTGTAAAACAGACTTCAAGATTTCTGACCTATCGATACTAAGTTATCTATAACTCCCTGTTGAGAATTCTGATTTGTACCAAACTGATTTTATTTGAAACTAGATTTGAAAATATTTCTTTGGACATACAGTTTGAAAATTTTGGAGTTCAATTGCCCACCCTACCGTCTGTTGAATCCGACCCTATAAATTCTGTAAAACAGTGATTGTAATTTTGACCTTGTGTTACCAAATCAGAGGTAACTCTGTGTTGGGAGCCCTGTTTCATATGAAATCTGTTCCATCCGAATATAGATTGATATATGATTCGACCATAGCCTTCTTATGGGTATTGGAGCATAATTGTTATTCTGAAATATTTGTTTGATGTGCCACTGGAATTCTGTCCGAAATCGAGCTTTGGTCGATTTCGCATATTCTGTTCCATTTCCTTTGGATACTTGAGTTCGCCTAATCTTCTTATTGCAATTGAGCTGATTATAATTGCTTGGAATCCCTGTACACTCTTGCTTTCATTTCTTTCCTAAAATGAATACTTTTGTGAGAGATTTGTTCCTTGCATCACACTGCTTTTGAAAAGGCACATGTACGTTTGGTTGTTCCGCGTGTGCTTCCGTTATATGCTACTTTTTGTTGAAACTGCCTTCTTGTACTCTGGTGTGTGGGATTGTCTGGACCTTTGCCAGAAATGGTAAAGGGTATGCGCTGATTTGCCCGCTTTGTGGGGTCCCGCTTTGAGGGATATTCTGGTATGCGCTTATTTGCCCGCTTTGTGGGGTCCCGCTTTGTGGGATATTGCTTAGAGCCTGCGATGCTCTGCCGGCCCCTTTGACTTCACCTAGACGTGGGTGGATGGAGCTCCCAGACGTGGGAGACTTTTGTCAGGTGGTCATTCAGAAATGGATGAATCACATTCTGACTGAGATCCCACTACACCCTCTATATGTTTGATATGACATCCAGAGTTTTTGTGAGTTATTTCTGTTCGTGCTCTGGATAGTTATGATATGATTGCAACGTCAAGGACGACGTTTGAGCTTCTGTACGACATATGAGTTTGATATGCTCTGAAATGCTTCATTCACTGTTGATTTTGCTTCGTAATGTTCCATATGTCGTTGATGTGATTTGGAACATTTTAAATGCCATTGATAAGCTCCGATATGTTTCCTTTGTTTCTGATATGCTCCAATTACTCTATGCCCCATCTGTCAGGAACCAAATATGTATGATTAAAAAGGACAACTATGATTTCTGCTCCTAATGATATTAAGTATACGAAATCGTATATTCTGCTTTGTGTTTGAAAACTGCATCTCTTTGGAAATTGTACTATTTTGATATGGATATGTTAGTCACTTGCTGAGCTCTTTATGCTCACCCCATTTGTTGATAAATTTTTCAGGATAGCGTATCGCTTGCTTAAATGTGAAGAATGGGCTGAGACAGTGGAGAGTTTAGAAGACGTTGGGCAGAACTTTTGTTAGCATATATGTAGTTGTGTATAAGTTACT
Organism: Musa acuminata AAA Group; assembly: GCF_036884655.1. Classification (NCBI taxonomy): domain Eukaryota; kingdom Viridiplantae; phylum Streptophyta; class Magnoliopsida; order Zingiberales; family Musaceae; genus Musa; species Musa acuminata. The sequence goes on from NC_088348.1 coordinate 17,652,885, forward strand.
CTGCATATTATGAAATGTGACGATGAATCTGGACCTGTGGATTTTGTGTAAGATAAAGGATCCCTTGTGTATAGGATTTTGGAATGTTAAATTAAATTTGTGTAATGATATGAACTTATGGTAAATCGATGATTCTGGTGACTGCATAGATTTCCCCACTTGTGGATTTATATTGTGATTTTTATTTGGTGAGTTGAGTTCAGATTGCATGAATTATCGAGTGATGTATGCTATGTTTATGAATTGCACAGGGTTATGAATTGATAGATTATAGAGGTGAAATTTGATCTGAATGTTTTCTTAGTGACCTCAAACGTGTGTTTGGATCCTGGGTTAGTTGAGACAAAAAAAAAATTTTAAATATCATGGATATTTTTAGGGGTGTGACAGAGGTGGTATCAGAGCCTGATTTGAGAATCACTAAGAATATTATCTTTATTTGAGGTTTATTGACTGTCATTAGAGATTGATCAAAGAAAATGTTCTTTTGATGTTTTAGGAAGCGAGGATGACGAGATCATCTGGTTCTCCTGTTGCATCTACTGCTGATCAATTGAGTGGTATTATGCGGACTTTGGAGACTATGGCACAAGTGATGCAACAACAACAACAACCTGTCCAACAAGGAAATAGTGATGGGACAGAGACATCAAACCAGACGGGGTTGGGAATTGGACAGTTTAAGAAGCTTAGTCCTCCCAGTTTCAGTGGTGAGTCTGATCCAATGGTGGCGGAACGATGGATGATGCAGATAGAGAAAATATTTGATGCCTTAAGTTACTCTGATGAACGAAAGGTTTTTCTTGCCACCTTTATGCTGGAAGGAGAAGCTGAACACTGGTGGAGAATGATTAAGAGGATGTCTGAAATCAAACATGAGCCAATGACATGGAAGTTATTCCAAGAAAAGTTTTACGACAAATATTTTCCAGATTGCATGAGAGAGCAAAAAGAATTGGAGTTCTTGAATCTTATCCAGGGAAGCATGACGGTTACAAAGTATGAATCTAAATTTACTGAGCTCTCCAGGTTTGCCACACATATGACTGATGATGAATCTAGAAAGGCAAGAAGGTTTGAAAGGGGATTACGGCCGGCAATAAGAAGCCGAATGTCAGCTTTAAAATTACAAACATATGCTGATACGGTAGAAAGAGCTTTGAAAATTGAAAGAGACATGGAGGAAATTCAAGAAATCATTGGCAAGAACCAAAGGAACAAATTTACTAGCAAAAGCAGGAGAGAAAATGAATACGAAGATAGTAACAAGAGGTTTAAGACATCTGGATTTGAGAAAAGGAAACCATGGGGGAGGACTCAGTTATGTGAAAAATGCGGATTAAATCATGAGACAAGTCGGTGTTTTCGGGTGACTGGAGCATGTTTTAATTGTGGAAAGCTAGGTCATCAAATAAAAGATTGCCCACTGAACAGGAAAAGAGAGCCACTGTCTCCTAGACCCTCAGCCCATGCTAGAGTATACGCTATCACTGAACAAGATTCTAGAGCTTCTAAATCAGTGGTGGAAGGTATTCTTCATGTTTCTAAAAGAAATGCAAAAGTTTTGTTTGATCCCGGCTCCAACTTATCGTTTGTTTCAAAATACTTTGCTTGTCACTTGGATATTCCACCTAAATCCCTGGATTATATGTTATATGTAACAACTGCTGTTGGAGATTCATTGGCAACAAACTTGGTCTACCCATCTTGTTTGATCTCTATTGGAGACCACGAATTCCTTGCTGATTTGATTCTCCTAGAGATCCAGGGCTTTGATATTATACTCGGCATGGATTGGTTATCTTCTCATCACGCTAGTATTGATTGTTACAAAAAAATAATTACTTTCTGCATACCAGATCAGCCTATATTTTTCTTTGAGGGCATTAAGCATGATTTGCCTCCTTGCTTAATATCCGCACTTCAAGCTTATCATCTTATGCAGAAAGGTTGTTTTTGTTATGTGGTGTGTGTAAAGGAGCATTCAAATCAGGAAACCCACCTTGATGAAATTTCAGTGGTCAAAGAATTCCCTGATGTATTTCCAGACGACTTGCCTGGTTTACCTCTAGATAGAGAGGGTGAATTTGCTATTGATCTAGTCCCCAGTACCGCCCCAATATCTAAGCCTCCCTACAGAATGGCACCACTTGAGCTTGAAGAATTAAAGAAGCAAATACAAGAATTATTAGATAAGGGTTTCATACGACCCAGTGTGTCCCCATGGGGTGCTCCGGTACTATTAGTGAAGAAGAAGGATGGAACATTGAGGCTTTGTATTGATTATAGACAGTTGAATCAGGTGACCATCAAAAACAAATACCCCATACCTAGAATTGATGATTTGTTTGATCAACTGCAGGGTGCACAAGTATTCTCTAAGATTGACCTGAGGTCAGGTTACTATCAGTTAAAGATCAAGGAGGAGGATATTTCAAAAACAGCTTTCAGAACTCGATATGGTCATTATGAATTCTTGGTGATGCCGTTTGGTTTGACAAATGCCCCTGCAGCTTTTATGGAACTAATGAATAGGATATTTCAACCGCTCTTGGATATCTGTGTAATTGTATTTATTGATGACATATTGGTGTATTCAAAGAGTAACCAGGAGCATGAGGAACACTTGAGAGATGTGTTGTCCATACTGAGAGAAAAGAAGTTGTATGCGAAGTTCAGCAAATGTGAATTTTGGTTGAATGAAGTTGCTTTCTTAGGTCATGTGATTTCAGGGAAGGGTATATCTGTTGATCCAAGGAAAATAGAAGCTGTAGTTGAATGGGAAGTACCAACAAATGTAACAGAGGTTAGAAGTTTCTTGGGCATGGCAGGTTATTACAGGAGATTTGTGGAGGGATTTTCTCGAATTGCTCAACCTCTCACCAAACTCACTAAGAAGAATATGAAATTTGTATGGGGCGATGATTGTGAGCAAAGCTTTCAAGAGTTAAAAAGAAGATTGACTAGTGCCCCTATTCTCACTATTCCAAGTGGTAGTGAGGGATTTGTAGTTTATACTGATGCTTCAAGAAAGGGGCTAGGATGTGTTTTGATGCAGGAAGGGAGAGTAATTGCTTATGCTTCTAGGCAACTTAAAGGTTATGAATTGAATTATCCAACTCATGATTTGGAATTAGCAGCAATCATTTTTGCTCTAAAGATTTGGAGACATTATTTGTATGGTCGACAGTTTGAAATCTTCACTGATCACAAGAGTTTAAAATACATTTTCACTCAGAAGGAGTTGAACATGAGGCAGCGAAGATGGATAGAACTTCTGAAGGATTATGATTGTGCCATCCGTTATCACCCGGGCAAGGCCAATGTTGTAGCTGATGCACTTAGTAGAAAATCTACAAGTTTTATGGCTAGTCTGGTCGTGAAGCAATGGAAGCTAATAGAAGAAAATTTTGATTTGAAAGCTTTGAGGAAAGAGCAAGACTCGATGATTTTGATGGCCTCCATTCAAATGCAGTCTGATCTTATGCAACAAATTAAGGAGGGACAATTACGAGATCCACACTTAATCTACTTGAGGAGTGAAGTAGAAAAGGAATTGAAGCCACAATTTCAAGTTTCAAAGGATGGCCTATTGAGATTTGGGGAGAGAGTATGTGTACCAAATGAACTAGATATCAAGAATCAAATCCTAAATGAAAGTCATACTTCAAAGTACGCCCTACACCCTGGGAGCACTAAGATGTATAGAGATCTTCAAAGTTATTATTGGTGGGAAGGCATGAAGAAGGAAATTGCAATGTATGTTTCAAAATGTTTGACGTGTCAGCAAATCAAAGTAGAACACCAAAGACCTGGAGGGTTGCTGCAACCTTTAGTTATACCGGAATGGAAATGGGAATGTATTACTATGGATTTTGTTTCAGGACTACCCAGAACCTCGAGGAAGCATGATGCTATTTGGGTTATCATTGATAGGTTAACAAAATCTGCACATTTCCTTCCGATTAATATGACTTATTCGCTTGATAGACTTGCAGATTTATATGTTAATGAAATAGTCAGACTTCATGGTATTCCAAAGGAGATCATCTCTGATAGAGACTCCAGATTTCTCTCTAGATTCTGGAGAAGGTTACAGGAATCTATGGGCACTAAAGTTAAGTTTAGTACTGCATATCATCCTCAGACTGATGGTCAGTCAGAAAGAACAATTCAAACACTTGAGGATTTGCTTAGAGCCTATGTTATGGATTGGAAAGGTGAATGGGATAAGGATATTTCACTTGTCGAGTTCACGTATAACAATAGTTATCATTCAAGTATTCAGATGGCTCCGTATGAAGCTTTATATGGGCGAAAGTGCATAACACCTATATGTTGGGAGGAAGTTGGGGACAGAAAGTTGTTAGCACCGGACAAGGTACAAGAAACTACCGAGAAAATTCAAGTTATAAGGAAAAGGTTAAAAGCTGCTCAGAGTCGTCAAAAGAGTTATGCCGATAATAGGAGACGAGATATTGAGTTTGAAATCGGAGATTTTGTATTCTTAAAAGTCTCCCCTTCCAAAGGCATTATAAGGTTTGGGAAGAAAGGAAAGTTAAGCCCAAGATTTATTGGACCTTTTGAGGTTCTTGAGAGGGTTGGTTCTGTCGCTTACAGGATTGCCTTACCACCAGCATTGAGCCATGTCCATGATATATTTCATGTCTCGATGATTAGAAAGTATATGTATGACCCTTCTCACATCATTAAGTATGAGCTGGTGGAGTTCGATAAAGATCTATCCTATGTGGAAGAGCCTATTCAGATTATTGATAAGAAAGAAAAAGTCCTAAGGAATCGGGTCGTCCCACTAGTTCAAGTAAATTGGAGACATCATTCTGGAGAAGAGACAACTTGGGAGCTAGAAGAGGAAATGAAAAAGGTGTATCCTCGTCTTTTCATCGAATAGAGGTACGATAAATTTAGAGGACTAAATTTTTCTTTTAAGGGGGGGAGAGTGTAACACCCCTCATTTCCGAGTGTTCGTATAATTTTTGGTGATAATGTAAGCATCTATTTTAATTGACAAAAGAAATAGAGTATGAATTAGAGGTAACTTATTTTTAAGATTTGGGAGATCTGTTAAAAAAAAAAAAAAAAAAAAAGAAAGAATCTGAGGACCTATATGTAAACCCTAAGGACCTAATCGTGAATATGATAAAAACAAGGACTAAACTGCAAAATGCACCAAATGACAAATTCCACCGCTTAAGCTTCTCTGCCTTCGTTGTTAAGGAAGCAGAGGAGGCAGCTCGTGGGTGATCAGGGAAAGAAAGAAAGAAAGAAAGAAGAAGAAGAAGAAGAAGAAGAAGAAGAGGAAGAAAATTGGGGCTTTTAGGGTTCTTGCTTTAATCTTGTCATTTCGGGTCAAAATTTCCAAAGGCAAGTGTTCTAACCCCATCCTACAGAAGTATTAGACTCTGTTTTTATGTTGATTCAAAATAAATTGGAAGATTTCTATTTAGAAACTGATATGTCTCTCTTTGGACTTAAAACCATGGATTCTGAAATATTTTCGGTATATTGACCCCTATACACTGTTTCGGCTATAAGTTTTAGCACAAAATGTGAATTCAGGCAGGAACTATTTTGTTTGTAATTAGACTCTTATGTCTTTCTTTTGACACCGATTTTGTAGAATTTGGACACCGAATACTTACCCAAACTTTTCTTTCAAATGAGACTATAGATGCTGTAAAACAGACTTCAAGATTTCTGACCTATCGATACTAAGTTATCTATAACTCCCTGTTGAGAATTCTGATTTGTACCAAACTGATTTTATTTGAAACTAGATTTGAAAATATTTCTTTGGACATACAGTTTGAAAATTTTGGAGTTCAATTGCCCACCCTACCGTCTGTTGAATCCGACCCTATAAATTCTGTAAAACAGTGATTGTAATTTTGACCTTGTGTTACCAAATCAGAGGTAACTCTGTGTTGGGAGCCCTGTTTCATATGAAATCTGTTCCATCCGAATATAGATTGATATATGATTCGACCATAGCCTTCTTATGGGTATTGGAGCATAATTGTTATTCTGAAATATTTGTTTGATGTGCCACTGGAATTCTGTCCGAAATCGAGCTTTGGTCGATTTCGCATATTCTGTTCCATTTCCTTTGGATACTTGAGTTCGCCTAATCTTCTTATTGCAATTGAGCTGATTATAATTGCTTGGAATCCCTGTACACTCTTGCTTTCATTTCTTTCCTAAAATGAATACTTTTGTGAGAGATTTGTTCCTTGCATCACACTGCTTTTGAAAAGGCACATGTACGTTTGGTTGTTCCGCGTGTGCTTCCGTTATATGCTACTTTTTGTTGAAACTGCCTTCTTGTACTCTGGTGTGTGGGATTGTCTGGACCTTTGCCAGAAATGGTAAAGGGTATGCGCTGATTTGCCCGCTTTGTGGGGTCCCGCTTTGAGGGATATTCTGGTATGCGCTTATTTGCCCGCTTTGTGGGGTCCCGCTTTGTGGGATATTGCTTAGAGCCTGCGATGCTCTGCCGGCCCCTTTGACTTCACCTAGACGTGGGTGGATGGAGCTCCCAGACGTGGGAGACTTTTGTCAGGTGGTCATTCAGAAATGGATGAATCACATTCTGACTGAGATCCCACTACACCCTCTATATGTTTGATATGACATCCAGAGTTTTTGTGAGTTATTTCTGTTCGTGCTCTGGATAGTTATGATATGATTGCAACGTCAAGGACGACGTTTGAGCTTCTGTACGACATATGAGTTTGATATGCTCTGAAATGCTTCATTCACTGTTGATTTTGCTTCGTAATGTTCCATATGTCGTTGATGTGATTTGGAACATTTTAAATGCCATTGATAAGCTCCGATATGTTTCCTTTGTTTCTGATATGCTCCAATTACTCTATGCCCCATCTGTCAGGAACCAAATATGTATGATTAAAAAGGACAACTATGATTTCTGCTCCTAATGATATTAAGTATACGAAATCGTATATTCTGCTTTGTGTTTGAAAACTGCATCTCTTTGGAAATTGTACTATTTTGATATGGATATGTTAGTCACTTGCTGAGCTCTTTATGCTCACCCCATTTGTTGATAAATTTTTCAGGATAGCGTATCGCTTGCTTAAATGTTAAGAATGGGCTGAGACAGTGGAGAGTTTAGAAGACGTTGGGCAGAACTTTTGTTAGCATATATGTAGTTGTGTATAAGTTACTCTGCATATTATGAAATGTGACGATGAATCTGGACCTGTGGATTTTGTGTAAGATAAAGGATCCCTTGTGTATAGGATTTTGGAATGTTAAATTAAATTTGTGTAATGATATGAACTTATGGTAAATCGATGATTCTGGTGACTGCATAGATTTCCCCACTTGTGGATTTATATTGTGATTTTTATTTGGTGAGTTGAGTTCAGATTGCATGAATTATCGAGTGATGTATGCTATGTTTATGAATTGCACAGGGTTATGAATTGATAGATTATAGAGGTGAAATTTGATCTGAATGTTTTCTTAGTGACCTCAAACGTGTGTTTGGATCCTGGGTTAGTTGAGACAAAAAAAAAATTTTAAATATCATGGATATTTTTAGGGGTGTGACAGCTCCCGTGGGCAAAAACCCAGCAGGGGCAGCCGCTCGGTGAGGCAGCACCGCCTGCGGGCGCTACCTCGCGGGCAGAACCACCTGCGAAGGGGACGACGCCCACAGGGGCGCTCGCCCGTGGGGCCGCCCAATTACAAGGTCGGCGCCGCCTACGGGCGTGCCGCTTGCAGGCGAGGGCAGCGACCCCGCCCTCTGTCGCACAACCCGTCGCCGGCACGGTGGCGGAGGCGGCGACAGCAGCAACAGCAGGGGAGGATGAGGGCATTAGGGTTTTCTAGGCAAAAGATAGTTTTGCCCCTCGGAATTTGAGAAATTCCAGTTTATGTCTTTTGTCTAAATTTCAAAAATACCCCTAGGAATTAAGAAATTCCCTACATGTCCCTAATTTCATAAAATACTAATTAATTAAAAAGTTTAGTTGATTATTTTTTGTTATTATTATCTAGTAGTCCTACATGATGATGATTATTTATACATGTGATGTATGATGAGTGGACGGATTATCATGGACCGTGTGATATGTGTACTTGTGATTATTATTATTGGGGTCACGAGCCTCCATTATATTTCTTATTTATTGTCGGGCCTACGTGCCTTTGATTAAGTTGTAATCACATGACGAGGCACAACGGAAGCGTGGATACGATAGTGGGACCCACGAGACGGACGATCGCGTTGCATGAAGATGCATCGAGATGTCGATGGAACCGACGAGGATGAGATGGACGATCACAGGGCATGGAGATGTACCGTTGCACACATAGATCTTGATGTGAGTGATTAGGTCTACTGGCTCGGGCCTAATCATATTAGGTTGTGGTCCATGATCATCTGGTGTGATTGCTTATACACATACTAGATATGTATATATATTTGCATGCGATGTAGATATATATTAAATATGTATATGTGTGACATGTCATATTAGGAGACCAAATCATAGAAACATCTCTCTCGATAATATTAAGTCGGTAAACGTGAGGCAATTAGATTGACCCATGTGGCCTTCCATCGTTATAAGTAGGAACCGATTCTCGGTGCAGGTTGAGTTGGTCGAGTCCCTCGAGACTCACCTATATCATGATTCGCTATCTTGCTTATGACATAGAGATGTCACTGGTGACCTGAGGACGTGGTATACTTGGTCGAGTCCCTCGAGGGTATATCATCAAATCAGACTCATCTTGTAACGAAGGTGTTGACTTAACCGAGCATCATGGTTAGTCGAGTCCCTCGAGACCATGGTGATTCAGAGGCCGAACAGGACGGGAATCACAAGAAGTTTTGAACGGTAAGAGTTGCCGACCTTTTAGGCTTAGTGTGATTGGTCAAGTCCCTTGAGGTTATACTAAGATGCTGATTGGATCCTGATCCCCACTAGAAGTCTGCCGGAGACTTCTGTTTCACATGTTGAGGGTATCGCGTGACTCGTTAGTAAAATAGTGGGAGCATATTAAGATAGAAGTCCATATCTTGATAGTTTATTTCTTACAAAATCTGTATGTTATTCATTTCTGCTGCATCTTTGATACCGGGGAGGGTAAAAATGCAGAATGGATTTTGAAAAACACTGATAGAACAATTGTTCAGATAGAAAATGTCACAGAAGGAAAGGAACGAACTTTTGAAGAAACTTTGGTAAAACAAAATATAGCTCACCACCAAGTTTAAAATATCAAAAGGGATACAGAAGATCACCACCCTAATGATAATAAACAAGGATATAGAACTGAAAGCAAAAGACTCACCACTCAAGGACGCATCCAAGAGATATAGAGTTCAAAAGAGCACTCCAAGAGAGCTTCTGCCAATATCCTCAGTTTTCTAAAAGTCCTTTCTAAAACCTAAATCCCAAAATAAATACTATTGCATGAAACAACCCTTCATGCATAGGGAATTTCGAAATTAAGTGCTTTATAGCTGCCAACGAACTCCATTAATGTATTCCTTAGCCATGAAGAAAAGCACCATGCTGCAGCTTTACAGTTGCCAACCAACTCCATTAATATACTCCTTTGTACAGGGAATATCCTGATAAGCTATCGTATCTGAGTAGGCTGAGTTGAAGATTATGTGACAATATTATTGGCTGAAGAAAAATATCATATTATCAGCATGGTCCATATGAACAGATTGTAGCAAATTAGACACTCCCGTGTCAATCTCCCCTAGTTAAAAAAGACTTGTCTTCAAGTCCGTGTTTGTTTCATCATCATGATTATAAAAAGGACTTAAATCAGCCACATTAAATGTTAGGGATACTCCGTAATCTTTAGGTAGCTCAATCTCATAAGCATTTTTGCCAATTTTCTTAAGCACCTTGAATGTAACGTACATGTTTATGAATTGTGAATATTGATTTTGAATGATTCTTAGCATCCTCAAATTGTTAGATTGGATCCTGGATTGAATTGATGATGAATTATAATATTATTGATTTTAGACAGGGTCACATTTCCTGAATGTGATAATTCAGGGGGGCGTGACAGAGTTGGTATCAGAGCATGGTTTGAGGTTTTCTAAGAATTTTGATATGCTAGATGTGTAATAAATTTTGAGGTTTAGTGATTTCTATTTAGAGACTGATCAAAAGTTTTCTTTTGTTATTTTTAGGAAGCAAGGATGACGAGGTCATCTGGTTCTCCTGTTGCATCTACTTCTGATCAATTGAGTGGAATTATGAAAACTCTAGAGGCGATGACACAAGTAATGCAACAACAAGTCCGACAAGGAAGAAATGATGAAGTTGGGAATTCAAACCAGACTGGGTTGGGAATTGAACAGTTTAAGAAGCTTAGTCCTCCCAGTTTTAGTGGTGAGCCTGATCCAATGGTAGCAGAACAATGAATGATGCGGATGGAGAAAATATTTGATGTTTTAAATTGCCCAGATGATAAGAAGGTTTCTCTTGCCACCTTCATGCTAGAAGGAGAGGCTGAGCACTGGTGGCGAACCATGAAGAGGATTTCTGAAGCTCGACAGGAGCCAATCACTTGGAAGGTATTTACAGAAAAGTTCAATGATAAATATTTTCCAGATTGTATTAGAGAGCAGAAAGAATTGGAGTTCCTGAATCTCATCCAGGGAAATTTGACAGTAGCCAAATATGAGTCTAAATTCACCGAGCTCTCTAGATTTGCCACACATATGATTGATGATGAATATAGGAAAGCAAGAAGATTTGAAAGAGGATTAAGGCCAGCAATAAGAAGCCGGATATCAGTTTTAAAACTCCAAGTATACACTGATGTAGTAGAAAGAGCTTTCATACTTGAAAAAGACTTGGAGGAGATCCAAGAAATCAGGGACAAGAATAGCAAGGATAAGTTTGTTGGTAAAAGTAAGAGAGGAAATGAAGCAGAAAGAAGTAACGAGAAGGTAAAGGTACCTAGATTTGAGAAAGGAACTCCATCACAAAGAACTCTATCGTGTACAAAATGTGGACGTAATCATGAAACAAGTGAGTGTTTTCGGGTGATTGGAGCCTGTTTTGCCTGTGGAAAGTTAGATCATAAAGTCATAGACTGCCCACTAAACAAGAAGAAAGAGCCACTACTCCCTAAGCCGACAGCCCATGCTAGAGTATATGCTATCACAGAACAAGATTCCAGAGCCTCTAAATCAGTGGCATTCTACCTAAACTACTGGATTATTTGCTACACGTAACTACTGCTGTTGGGGATTCCTTGACTACAAATCTGGTTTATCCATCTTGTTTGATTTCTATTGGAGAACATGAACTCCTTGCCGATTTGATACTCCTAGAAATCCAAGGTTTTGATATTATACTTGGCATGGATTGGCTATCTTCCTATCATGCTAGTATTGATTGCTATACAAAAATAATTACTTTCTGCATACCAGATCAGCCTATATTTTACTTTAAGGGTATTAGGCATGATTTGCCTCCTTGCTTGATATCAACACTTCAAGCTTATCGTCTTATGTAGAAGGGTTGTTTTTGTTATATTGTGTGTGTAAAGGAGCATTCAAATCAAGAAACTCACCTAAATGAAATTACAGTGGTCAAAGAGTTCCCTGATGTATTTCCAGATGAATTGCCTGGTTTACCTCCAGATAGAGAGAGAGAATTTGCTATTGATTTGGTCCCCGGGATAGCCCCAATATCTAAGCCTCCCTACAGAATGGCACCACTCGAGCTCGAGGAATTGAAGAAGCAAATACAAGAGTTGTTAGATAATGGTTTCATTCGACCCAGTGTCTCACCGTGGGGTGCTCCAGTGCTATTAGTTAAGAAGAAGGATAGGACGTTGAGGCTTTGTATTGATTATAGACAGTTGAATCAAGTGACCATGAAAAACAAGTATCCCCTACCCAGGATTGATGACTTGTTTGATCAATTGCAGGGTGCACAAGTATTCTCCAAGATTGATCTAAGATCAGGTTACTATCAGTTGAAGGTCAAGAAGGAGGATATTCCAAAAACAGCCTTTAGGACACGATATGGTCGCTACGAATTTTTAGTAATGCCTTTTGGCTTGACTAATGCGCCTGCAGCTTTTATGGAACTGATGAATAGAATATTTCAACCACTCTTAGATGATTGTGTAATTGTATTCATTGATGACATATTAGTATATTCAAGGAGTAATCAAGAGCATGATAAACACTTGAGAGATGTATTATCTATACTAAGAGAAAAGAAGCTGTATGCAAAGTTCAGCAAATGTGAATTTTGGTTGAAGGAAATTGCTTTCTTAGGCCACGTGATTTCAGGAAGGGGCATATGTGTTGATCCAAAGAAGGTGGAAGCAGTAGTTAACTAGGAAGTGCCAACAAATGTAATAGAAATTAAAAGTTTCTTGGGCATGACAGGTTATTATAAGAGATTTATGGAGGGATTTTCTCAAATTGCTCATCCCCTTACCAAACTGACTCAAAAGAATGTGAAATTTGAATGGAGTGGTGATTGTGAGCAAAGTTTGCAAGAATTAAAAAGAAGATTAACTAGTGCCCCTATTCTCACTATTCCGAGTGGTAATGAAGGATTTGTAGTTTATACTGATGCTTCAAGAAAGGGCCTTGGATGTGTTTTGATGCAAGAAGGGAAAGTAATTGCTTATGCTTCAAGGCAGCTAAAGAATTATGAATTGAATTATCCGACTCATGATTTGGAATTGGCAACAATCATCTTTGCTCTAAAGATTTGGAGACATTACTTGTATGGGCGGACATTTGATATTTTTACTGATCACAAGAGTTTAAAGTACATTTTTACACAGAAGGAGTTAAATATGAGACAGCGAAGATGGATAGAACTTCTAAAGGATTATGATTGTACCATCCGTTATCACCCAGGTAAAGCAAATGTTGTAGCTGATGCACTTAGTAGAAAATCTACAAGTTTTATGGCTAGTCTGGTTGTGAAGCAATGGAAGCTATTAGAAAGAAATTATGATTCGAATATAATAAGGAAAGGGCAATACTCAATAATGTTGATGGCCTCTATCCAGGTGCAAACTGATCTCATTCAACAAATTAAAGAAGGATAACTATGAGATCCACATTTAATATACTTGAGGAATGAAGTTGAAAAGGGATTGAAGTTGAATTTTCAAATTTCAGATGATGGCCTATTGAGATTTAGGGATAGAATATGTTAGGATCGGAGCGGCACTAAGAGGGGGGGTTGAATTAGTGCAGCGGATTAAAACTTCGATTTTAACAAAATCTTTCGTATGATAAGAACGGAACTTGAAAAGTTTAACTTGAAAGCGTATTCTTAAAGTTGCGCAGCAAGGGTAATAAGGAACTAAAGCAGTAAGAAGATTTGCAGTAATGTAAATGACAATAATAAAATGCAAACTAGAGATTACGCCGATTTTTAGAGTGGTTCGGTCAAATGACCTACTCCACTTGCGAGGCCCCTCTTCGATGAGACTCCCACCTTCCACTAGCAAGTCTCTTGAAATGGAAGGGTAAACACCCCTCTTACAACCTTTTACAAGCAGCTCAACCTCTTACAAATTTTCAATAAGAAAGAAGGAGGAGAACTCTCTAGCAAATTGAAAACAAGACTTGCTAAGACTTTCTAAGACTTTTCTCTCAATCAAAATGCTTCTCAAAAGTTGTAACCTCAGCTGAGATTTGAGGGGTATTTATAGGCCTCAAGAGGATTCAAATTTTGGGCTCCAAAATTTGAATTTTCTTAGGGTTCCCGGTACTGGAGGTGCCACCGCCCAGCCAGGCGGTGCCACCGCCCAGCGCTCGAGTGCTGGACGGTGCAACCGCCCAGCCAAGGAGGTGTCACTGCCCAGCCAGGCGGTGCCACCGCCTGGCTCTCCAATTCATTTATTTGGCTTAATTTTAGCCCAAACCAAATCTGACTTTGGGCCCAGTTGGCCCCTAACCAGGATATAGGATTATCTCTTAATCCTAATCCTAATTACAGGTGAACTACATAACACAAAAAAAACATCCTAAGCAAGTTTTTTAACCGCGAACGTCGAGTCTTGTTCCGGCGAGCTTTCCGACGAACTTCTTCCGACGAACACACTGCAAGCTCCCAATCTTTGTGATGACTTTAACGAGTAGCCGAGCCTTCTCGGTGATCTCCGCGAGCCTTCGACGATTTCTTCGGTGAACTTCCGACACGTTCCCGATTTCTTCTCGGTTGGTTCCGGCAGCATCTCCGATGATTCTTCGGTCTCTTAAACGTCCATCGAGCTCGACTCTGGTATCCTTGCTTTATGTTTTCTAGTTATCGTAGTTAATCCTGCACACTTAACTCAATAATATGGATTAGATCAATTAACCCATCAATTGATTATATCATCAAAATCCGAGATTCAACAATCTCCCCCTTTTTGATGATGACAATCAATTGATGACGGAGTTAAACATAACTCCCCCTATCTATATGCCATATTACGAGAAGATAAAAAAAAACACTTGAATTCCATCCCATTGGATTCAAGCATAACCCGATAAGTTCTAATCGTAGAACTTATCGTTGTCCTCATTAAACAATAGTAAGTCCGAAACTTCGATGAAAATCATAAATTAAATGATAAGGGACGAATTTTGCTACGACAGAAGATAAAGATTTCTAATATAAATTTCATGATATCAATCTTGTGATATTTTCAAGGATTTGCAAGTCATCAAAGACATTCATATCACACAAGTTTTTGTAATTCATATTAGTCATGCTATCGTTCTGGTGCAAGTCATCACTTCTCCCCCTTTGTCATCAACAAAAAGAGACAAGCCAGCTAATTGATGATCATAGAAAAAGGTTTAGCATTTATCAAAGTTCATCATTCAAATTTGCCAGAAATAGTTTATCCAAAAGACATCATCATCTATGCAGATTAAGACAGTAGTTATCTAAAAGGAAAGATCAGTTATCGTTCAATCGATGACAAACTTGAACTTGTTGTTAAAAGCAAACAGAACAGAATAAAAAGATACATCAATTTAATCCTTAGGAGGTAATCCACAGTGCTGATACATGATATCTATTTTTTCATTCATCTGTCGTAGTGTCTTCAAAATTTCAACTTGTTGATTCTGAATTTGTTCTTGCTGTGATTTGATCTGAGATAGCTCCGCCATAATGATATCTTCAGAGGAGGAAACAGGAGCTGAAGGTGCTGCGCCAAAGGGACTAGGAGGAGGAGATTCATTTCCCATAAGAATTGGTGTTTCGGGTTGTTCTATTGGTGTAGGAATTGGATCCGTCCTTCTAGGCTGCCTAACCCATATGCCATTGTTAAAAGTGCACCTAAGTCTTTTCAGCAGGTTTTTATTTATTATGTTATATCGATCATTTTGAATAGATTCTTCATCGGGTGGAATGCAAATGTCATAGGCATGAAGAATTCTAGTGATTAACCTCCCATATGGCAATATAGTATCTTTAGTCATAATATCCTGCATGTGTTGGCGAATTAAGTACCCAAAACAATTATGCTGACCGGTCATAATCCAATACATGGTTCCTATCTCTATTTGACTTATTTCGTCAAGATGAAATTGTTTGGGGAATATGATGCTTGTGATAATGTGATGAAGAATTTTAGAGTTGAAAGGCAGTAAGTGTTCACAGCTCTTGGGTAGGAAGTCAAGGTTTGGATTTGCAAAAATTGTTTTCACGGCTTCGGTATAGGTTGCTCCTACGGTTTTGACGTCCCATTTACCTTTAAAATAGCATCCCCTATCTTTTTCAGTTATGCCAATTAGCTCACAAATGGTGCTGTCAAATATTCTAATGGGTGTTCCTAGAATGTAAGTGCTTAGGCTATCATTGTCCTCATATAGGTTGGCATAGAACAATTTCACTAACCGTGGATAGATTGGTTCCTCTATTTGTAGTAGAGGTAGAGCTTCTAGGTGTGCAAACCACCTAATGGGATCTAAGTCCTCTAGTTCATCCAAATCAACGTATTTTCCCTTATGGACACATCGTGTTTCAAATTTTGGAAAGCTAAGGGCTACCTCTTTTGATCTAAAAAGGTCATGGTTATATGAATCTCCTTCAATCCTTATTCCTTTTGATCTCTTAGGAGCCATTTTCTAGATAAGATGATGATGAAATTGTGAAAAATAAGCAAGAGAAAGAGAAAAGAAAAGAGGGATTTCAAGTGTTACCTTGTGGAGATTATGTTGAGAGATGGAAAGCTTGGACCACCAAGAATCCTTCTCCAATGTTTCTAAGAGTTAGAATGAGAGTTAGAGGGAATGGGAGAGGGTTTTTGAGAGGTTTTTCTTCGGGTTGGGGGCGGTGTCACCGCCGGCCCTAACCCCTCGAGTTAAAAGGGCGACTTGGTTGGTGTCACCGCCAAACTGGTCGGTGTCACCGCTTGGCGCCCGAGCGCCAGGCGGTGCAACCGCCGGATCTGGCGGTGCCACCGCTGGCATCACGCGGAGGAAAGAAAAAAAAATTTTCTTCCTTCCTTTTGTTTAGCTTCTTCCCTCAAGATCATAAGTTATACTTTAATGGATCATTTTGAATTGAAGAGGAAGGAAGAATTCAAATTCATAAACGAAGGGAAAAGAACGAGTCATTTTTGTGAAATTCATTTTAGGGACAATTTAGCATGCCTAATTCCCTTCGGATGAATTCAAATTGGTCTTCATTCAAAGCTTTTGTAAATATATCTGCTAATTGATGCTTTGTGTCAATGAATTCTAGAACAACATCATTGTTAAGGACATGATCGCGTATGAAATGATGCCTAACATCAATGTGCTTAGTTCTAGAGTGCTGAATTAGATTTTTAGTAAGGCATATGGCACTAGTATTATTGCATTTTATGGGAATATTTTCAAAGTGAATTCCAAAGTCCTCTAATGTATTTTTCATCCAAATTACTTGTGCACAACATGCACTTGCAGCAATGTATTCGGCTTCCGCCGTAGATAGTGCAACTGAATTTTGTTTCTTGGAAGTCCAAGAAACAAGTGCATGTCCTAAAAATTGACATGTTCCGGATGTACTTTTTCTATCTATCCTGCATCCGCCAAAATCGGCATCTGCATAAGCTATTAGATCGAATTTTTCAGATTTTGGATACCACAATCCTAAATTTGGAGTTCCTTTAAGATACCTAAATATTCTTTTAACACTCTTAAGATGAGATAATTTAGGATTAGATTGAAACCTAGCGCAAAGTCCTACACTAAACATAATATCCGGTCTAGTCGCGGTGAGGTAGAGTAGACTACCTATCATTCCCCTATATGTTTTTTGATCGAAACTTTCACCATTTTCATCCATATCTAACTTAGTCGCAGTACTCATAGGGGTGTTTATTGCTTTCGAATTATCCATGTTAAATCGTTTTAACAATTCTAATGTATATTTAGATTGGTTAAGAAATATATCATCACTAAGTTGTTTGATTTGTAATCCCAAAAAGAAAGTTAATTCACCCATTAAACTCATTTCAAATTCAAGACTTATACATTTGGCAAATGATTCACATAGTGATTCATCCGAAGAGCCAAAAATAATATCATCAACATAAATTTGCATAATAAGAAAACTATTTTCAAAATATTTAATAAACAATGTAGTATCAACCTTGCCTTTAGTAAAATTATTTAAAATAAGAAAGGAACTAAGCCTTTCGTACCAAGCTCTAGGAGCTTGTTTCAAGCCATAGAGGGCCTTGGTCAATTTGAATACATGATTAGGAAGAAGAGAATTTTCAAATCCGGGAGGTTGTTCGACAAATACTTCTTCGGAAATAAAACCATTCAAGAAAGCACTTTTAACATCCATTTGAAATAGTTTAAAATTATTACTACTGGCATAGGCAAGGAGCATCCTTATGGCTTCTAATCGAGCCACGGGAGCGAATGTTTCTTCGTAATCGATACCTTCTTCTTGGTTGAAACCTTTGGCCACTAATCTAGCCTTGTTTCTAACCACGATACCATTTTCGTCTTGCTTGTTTCTAAAGACCCACTTAGTACCTATGACTAAGTGGTCACTTGGTCTAGGAACAAGCTTCCATACCTCATTCCTCTCAAATTGGTTCAATTCTTCTTGCATTGCAATGACCCAAAAATCATCTTTTAAGGCTTCGTCAATGCATTTAGGTTCAATTTGAGAAAGGAAAGCGGCGTTAGCACAGAAATTTTTGAAAGAAGAACGAGTTTGAACCCCTTTTGATGTATCTCCTATAATTTGCTCTTTTGGATGAGCATCTACATACTTCCATTCTTTTGGTAAAGAAATTTCGGAAGAAGATGCATTCAAATGGCTATTTTGAGGAGAGGGTTCATTTAAATTCAAATTATCAAAACCAAGATCATCATCAAAATCATTTTTCTTTAAATCAGAAATTTCATTAAAAACTACATGAATAGACTCTTCAATTACTAAAGTTCTTTTATTAAAAACCCGAAAAGCTTTAGAAACGGAAGAGTAACCAAGAAAGATGCCTTCATCGGATTTAGCATCAAATTTTCCTAAGGCATCCCTTTCATTTAAAATTAAGCATTTACAACTAAAAACTTTAAAATAGGAGATGTTTGGTTTTTTGTTATTCCATAATTCATAGGGAGTTTTGGATAAGGATGGTCTTATTAGGACTCTATTCATGATGTAGCAAGCCGTATTTACGGCTTCGGCCCAAAAGTACTTAGGTAAACTATGTTCATTCAACATAGTTCTTGCCATTTCTTGTAGGTTTCTATTTTTCCTTTCAACTACTCCATTTTGTTGAGGATTTCTTGGAGTTGAGAAGTTGTGATTGTACCCATTACTTTCGCAAAAATTTTGAAAGTCACAGTTTTGGAATTCACCACCGTGATCACTCCGAATTGATGAAATCATGAAGCCTTTTTCGTTTTGAGTGAGTTTACAAAATTTAGAGAAACACTTGAAGCAATCACTTTTGTGAGCTAAGAAATAGGTCCAAGTGTATCTAGAGTAGTCATCCACAATCACAAAAGCATATTTGCTTCCACCTAGACTTGTTGTATCAATTGGTCCAAATAAGTCCAAATGGATCAATTGTAATGGTCTAGTGGTGCTAATTTGATTTTTTGGTTTGAAGCTTGTTTTTATTTGTTTGCCTAGTTGACATGCATCACATACTTTTTCCTTAATAAACTTTATATTTGGAATTCCTCGTACTAATTCTTGAGATGAGATCTTAGATATTGTTTTCATGCTTGCATGGCCTAATCTCCTATGCCAAAGCCAAGCATCATCATTTACGGCGGAGAAACACATTTCATTACTTAGTTCATCAAGATTGATGGTATAGACATTATTTTGTTTTAAAGCAATCATAGTCATGTTATGATTTGGTTTTTCAATAATGCATATATTTGATTCAAATCTAACGATGTAACCTTTATCGCATAGTTGACTAATACTCAAGAGATTATGTTTCAATCCATCAACTAGTAAGACATCATCAATGGAAAAATTAAATTTGTTACCAATAGTTCCCTTGCCAATGATTTTGCCCTTGTTGTTGTCTCCGAAGGTAACGTACCCTTCTTCTTTGCTAGTGAGCATAGAGAAATGAGATGGATCTCCAGTCATATGTCTTGAGCATCCACTATCGAGATACCATCTCTTGCTCCTAGCTTGTGGGTTTGTCTACAAAAGAGGATGATTTTTAGGTACCCATTTGATTTTGGGTGCCTCAAAAATTGACCCACTAACTTTGTTATTTATTATTGAATTCTTTATAGTTCCTTTAGGAACCCATATTAATTTTTGTAAACTAATTTTCCTAAATGGGCATTTGTAGGCAATATGTCCGGATTTACAACAAAAGTTGCATTTCATATAAGAGGAAACATGTAATGTAGGTCCTTTTATGAAAGTGGTAGGATTTTGATGTAATCCTTTTACAAATCCAATTCCATTTCTATTTGCGATGTGACCCTTGTGTGCAAGGATCATATCTAATCCTTTGCTACCAACCTTAAACTTGTTTAAGGTTTCCTTAAGAAGCAAATTTTCATTTTTTATTGCTTCTAAGTGCTCACACTTAGAGCATAGAGGAGTTTGAAGACTATCAAACTTATCTTGTAGCAAAACATGCTCTTTCTTTAAGATACTTAACTTCTTGCTAACAGTTCTACATTCATCAAATAATTCATGAAAAGCGATAGATAGTTCTTCAAAAGATAAATCTTCATTAAATAAATCACATACCTCTTCTCCTAACGCCATTAGCGCGTAATGAGCAACTTGCTCGGTGTTGGACTCCTCTTCTTCGGATGCGCTTGAATCATCCCACGTTGCCTTGAACGCCTTCTTCTTTGATGTTCTCTTTTTGGCTTGAGGACAATCGTTCTTATAGTGTCCCGGTTTTTTGCATTCATAGCAAATCACTTGGTCCTTCTTTTGTTAAAATTTATTTTTTGTATTATTTTTAAATTTGTTCTTTCTTAAATATTTTTTAAATTTTTGAGTCAAAAGTGCAATGTCATTGTCACTGTCCTCATCACTTGATGTTCCTTTCAAGTGGTCTTCTTGTGATTTGAGTGTCATATCCTTCCTGTTCTTTGGAAGGGGGTTCTCGAGCTTGTCATGAGCTTGACATGTCATTTCGTAGGTTATTAGAGACCCAATGAGTTCTTCAAGAGGGAATGCTTTAAGGTCTTTGGCCTCTTGAATGGCCGTAACTTTTGGATCCCAACTTTTAGGGAGGGATCTTAAGATTTTAGTTACTAGTTCAAAGTTAGTAAAATCTTTACCAAGAGCTTTGAGTCCATTGATGACATCCGTAAACCGGGTGTACATGTCTCCGATGGACTCACTTGGTTTCATTCGGAAAAGTTCGTAAGAGTGCACAAGGATGTTGATTTTGGACTCTTTCACTCGGCTAGTGCCTTCATGAGTGACCTCAAGAGTTCTCCAAATATAAAAAACCGAATCACACATTGAAACACGATTAAATTCGTTTTTGTCTAGTGCACAAAACAAGGCATTCATAGCCTTTGCATTTAAAGCAAATACCTTCTTCTCCGATTCATCCCATTCGCTCATCGGAAGAGAAGATTTTTGAAATCCATTCTTGACAATAGACCAAAGCTCAAAGTCCATAGAAATGAGGAAGATTCTCATGCGAGTCTTCCAATATGTGTAATCCGACCCATTAAACAAAGGTGGTCGTGCAATAGAATGGCCCTCTTGCATGCCGGAGTAAGCAATCTCTCTTGGGTATTAAACCAAATATGAGAGATAACCTCGCTCTGATACCACTTGTTAGGATCGGAGCGGCACTAAGAGGGGGGGGTGAATTAGTGCAGCGGATTAAAACTTCGATTTTAACAAAATCTTTCGTACGATAAGAACGGAACTTGAAAAGTTTAACTTGAAAGCGTATTCTTAAAGTTGCGCAGCAAGGGTAATAAGGAACTAAAGCAGTAAGAAGATTTGTAGTAATGTAAATGACAATAATAAAATGCAAACCAGAGATTACGCCGATTTTTAGAGTGGTTCGGTCAAATGACCTACTCCACTTGTGAGGCCCCTCTTCGATGAGGCTCCCACCTTCCACTAGCAAGTTTCTTGAAATGGAAGGGTAAACACCCCTCTTACAACCTTTTACAAGCAGCTCAACCTCTTACGAATTTTCAATAAGAAAGAAGGAGGAGAACTCTCTAGCAAATTGAAAACAAGACTTGCTAAGACTTTCTAAGACTTTTCTCTCAATCAAAATGCTTCTCAAAAGTTGTAACCTCAGCTGAGATTTGAGGGGTATTTATAGGCCTCAAGAGGATTCAAATTTTGGGCTCCAAAATTTGAATTTTCTTAGGGTTCCCGGTGTTGGAGGTGCCACCGCCCAGCCAGGCGGTGCCACCGCCCAGCGCTCGGGTGCTGGACGGTGCAACCGCCCAGCCAAGGAGGTGTCACCGCCCAGCCAGGCGGTGCCACCGCCTGGCTCTCCAATTCATTTGTTTGGCTTAATTTTAGCCCAAACCAAATGTGACTTTGGGCCCAATTGGCCCCTAACTAGGATATAGGATTATCTCTTAATCCTAATCCTAATTACAGGTGAATACATAACACAAAAAAAACATCCTAAGCAAGTTTTTTAACCGCGAACGTCGAGTCTTGTTCCGGCGAGCTTTCCGACGATCTTCTTCCGACGGACTCCCTACAAGCTCCCAATCTTTGTGATGACTTTAACGAGTAGCCGAGCCTTCTCGGTGATCTCCGCGAGCCTCCGACGATTTCTTCGGCGAACTTCCGACACGTTCCCGATTTCTTCTCGGTTGGTTCCGGCAGCATCTCCGATGATTCTTCGGTCTCTTAAACGTCCATCGAGCTCGATTCCGGTATCCTTGCTTTATGTTTTCTGGTTATCGTAGTTAATCCTGCACACTTAACTCAATAATATGGATTAGATCAATTAACCCATCAATTGATTATATCATCAAAATCTGAGATTCAACAGAATATGTATTCCAAATGACTCAGATATCAAGAACCAAATCTTAAACGAAGGTCACAATTCAAAGTACACTATGCATCCTGGTAGTACAAAAATGTATAGAGATCTCCAAAGTCATTATTGGTGGAAAGGCATGAAGAAGGAGATTGCAATATATGTTTCAAGGTGTTTGACTTGTCAGCAAATCAAAGCAGAACACCAGAGACCTGGAGGTTTGTTACAGCCCTTAGATATTCCTGAATGGAAATGAGAATGCATTACTATGGACTTTGTTTCAGGACTACCCAGAACCTCTAGAAAGCACGATGCTATTTGGGTCATTGTTGATAGGTTAACCAAATCTGCACATTTCTTACCAATCAATATGACTTATTCTCTTGATAAGCTTGCAGATTTGTATGTTGATGAAATAGTAAGACTTCATGGTGTCCAGAAGGAGATTATCTCAGATAGAGACTCCAGATTTCTTTCTAGATTGTGGAGGAGATTACAAGATTCTATGGGCACCAAAGTAAGGTTTAGCACTGCCTATCACCCTCAGACCGATGGTCAATCTGAAAGAACAATTCAAGTACTTAAGGATTTGCTTAGAGCCTATGTTATGGATTGGAGAGGTGAATGAGATAAAGATATTTCTCTTATTGAGTTCACTTACAATAATAGTTACCATTCGAGCATTCAAATGGCTCCTTATGAGGCATTGTATGGGCGAAAATGCAGAACGCCTATATGTTGGGAGGAAGTTGGTGATAGAAAGTTGTTAGCACCAGATAAAGTACAAGAGATTACTGAAAAGATTCAGGTTATCATAAAAAGGCTAAAGGCTGCTCAGAGTCGGCAAAAGAGCTATGCTGATAACAGAAGACGAGATATCGAGTTCCAAGTAGGGGATTTTGTATTCCTAAAGGTCTCCCCTTCCAAAGGCGTTGCAAGATTTGGAAAGAAAGGAAAGTTAAACCCAAGGTTCATTGGACCTTTTGAGATCCTTGAAAGAATTGGCTCTATCGCTTATAAGATTGCCTTACCACCATCGATGTGTCATATTCATGATATATTTCATGTGTCAATGCTCAGAAAGTATATACCTGATCCCTCTCATGTCATTGAGTATGAGACGATTGTGATTGAGAAAGACTTATTTTACAAGGAAGAGCCCATTCGGATTATTGATAAAAAAGAGAAGATCTTAAGAAATAGAATCATTTATCTGGTTAAAGTAATTTGGAAGCATCATTCTACAAATGAAACGACCTGGGAGCTAGAGGAAGAAATGAAGAAAGCTTATCCTCATCTTTTCGCCGAAAGAGGTATGACAAATTTAGTGGACTAAATTTTCTTTTAAGGAGGGGAGAGTGTAATATCCCCCATTTAAAAAAAAAATTAGTAAATGCTTGTTTGTAAATATGAGGATTATTTAATAATTTTTTTATTAAATAATATTATATTAAAGTTTATGGCTAAGGACCTAAGAGTAAATATTAAAAGTTTGAGATAATTTATAGAATATTCAGAATTGAGTAAATAAAAAAATAAAAAAATAAAAAAATAAAATAAAATGGAGGACATGTGTCATTAACAAGGATGAGCCACTTAGCATTTATTCTAAAGTTGACACGTAAACCCCCATGCATGCTTGCCACCTCACTATTTTAGCATGAGCCAAACCTAAGTAATTTAAGGCACCATTAAAAAGAAACTTTTCAGCCAACGTTAGTTTGAGGAGACGAAGAAGAAGACGAAGAAGAAGAAGGAGAAGAAGAAGAGGAAACTTTGTTTGAGGTTTTGCATCAACTCCCTATATTTGGTAATCAAACTCATCTAAGGCAAGTGTCCTAACCTCTTCCTATAGAATTCCTAATCTTTGTTTTCCTTTTAATTCTTTATAATTCAAAAGATTTCAGCTTAGTGCCAAACCGTTCTTTCCTTTTTATACAAAGCCATGAATCTGAAATTGTTTCGGTAATCTGACTTCTATACATTGTTTTGGATCTAACTTTTAGCACTAAACTTTGATTTAGGCAAAACATAATTCATTTGAAAGTAGACTCAAATATCTTTATTTTGACACTAAGATTGAATGATTTGGAGTTTAAATGCCTACTAAGACTTCTGTTTCAATTAACCCTATAGATTCTGCAAAATAGGGACTAAAATATCTAATCTTCTGTTACTAAATTGCTCGTAACTCTCTAGAGAAAATTCTGAATTATAAAAAAGCTTCGTTCTTTTGAAACTAGATTCGCATATCTTTCTTTTGACAAATAATTTAGTAATTTTGAAGTATGTTTGCCTACTGAAACATCTGTTTAAATTGACTCTATCAATTCTGTAAAATAGAGATGATCAATTCTGACCTTCCTTTACTCTATTTGTTGTAACTTCCTGTTAAGAACTCAAAAAATTATAAATCTGAGTTCATCCGAAAATAGATTGATACAGATTTCCAATGAAACCTATTTTTAGTAATTTGGAGCATGCTTGGTCACTCAAACAATTCAGGAAATGTACCATTCAAATTCTATTAGAATTGAAAACTTTGTTTGGTTTTGCCTATTCAATTTTCATCCTATTGGAAATATGATTTCTGCTAAATTCTTCTTCAATTGAGCTTTATATTAGTCCTTTGAAGTTATTGTATTGTTCATCCTGAAATTATTGTATAACTGAAATTTATTATGTAATGCTTTGTTTGCATTTCCTTGTTTGATAAAGGCACATGTATATCTTCGTTGTTCCGCATGTGCTTCTGATATGTGTCAATGTTATTGTTCATACTACCCTTTTGTACTCTAGTGTCTTGTGAGATATTGTGAACCTTTGCCAGAAATGGTAAAGGGAGTTATGCTTAGAGCCCGCGATTGCTCTACCGGCCCCATTGACTTCACTCAGACGTGGGTGGATGGAGCTCCCAGACGTGGGAGACTTATGCTTGGTGGTCATCCAGAAATGGATGAATCACATTATGTATGTGGTCCCACAGTGCCCTCTATGTTTATTGATATGATATCCAAAGCTTTGTTTATGAGTTCATATTATGCTTTGGATAAAAATAGAATGCATGCTACATCAAAAATGACATACAGCTTGTGTTTATTATTCGGTTCACTTGTTATACTTTGAAGTGTTTCGTTTGTCATTATTATGCCCCCAAATACTCTTATGCCTTTGATATGTGCCTAAATGCTTCATGTGCCATTTGCTACATGCCTAAATGCTTCTTTTGCCAATGAAATGCTCCAATTTCCTTTCTCCTATTGTTATGTCTAATGCCTATTTTTGAACGAGGTAAACCTTTGTGATTTTATATCAAATGAGATGACTTCAAATGAACACTTGTATTTCTACTTTTGTAACTTGATACTAAGCCTGCTTGAACTTCTCCTATCGCCATGGATATGTTAGACACTTGTTGAGCTCTTTATGCTCACCCCGTTGCTATATAAATTTTTCAGGGTAGCTTGTCACGCATTGAAAAGCTAGAATTGGGTTAAAGCAGTGAAAGGCTAGAAGATTTTTGAGCTAATTTTGTTGGATGATGGTTTTTGTTGTATAGTAAACTTTACTTCTGATGTAATATTAAGGATCTGTTGATACTTATGTGTTGTAAAAGTTTAAAGGACCGCTCATGTGTATGGAATGATAAGTTTAAGTTGTATAAGGATACGAACTCATGGTAAATAATTATCTTTTTGTGATTGTATATACTTCTATGTTTATGGATTTGTGTTGTGGTTGATGTTTAGTTGAGTTGCCTTTGAATTTTGTGAATCTCTAAGTGAAGTGGATTATGATTTATGTAACGTACATGTTTATGAATTGTGAATATTGATTTTTGAATGATTCTTAGCATCCTCAAATTGTTAGATTGGATCCTGGATTGAATTGATGATGAATTATAATATTATTGATTTTAGACAGGGTCACACTTCTTGAATGTGATAATTCGGGGGGGCGTGACACTATAGTACCGTCGCCCTAGATCTGGTCGTTGCTATAGTATCGTCGTCGCCGCTACAGTACCTTCGCCCTTGGGAGATCTGATTGCCGCTATAATGTCGTCGCCCGTCGCCCGTGGGAGAAAGCCGATGCTACAGGAGTCAGATAACCCTAGGGAGATCTCGTCGCCGCTACAGTGTTGTCGCCGCTACGGTACCGTCGCCCTAGATCTGGTCGCTGCTATAGTGTCGTCGCCGCCGCTACAGTACCGTCGCCCTTGGGGGATCTGATCGCCGCTACAGTGTCGTCGCCCGTCGCCCGTGGGAGAAAGCCGATGCTGCAGGAGTCAGATCGCCCTAGGGAGATCTGGTCGCCGCTATAGTGTCGTCGCCGCTACAGTACCGTCGCCCTAGATCTGGTCGCCGCTACAGTGTCGTCGCCCGTGGGAGAAAGCTGCCGCTGCAAGAGTCAGATCGCCCGAGGGAGATCTGGTCGCCGCTACAGTGTCATCGCCGCTACAGTACCGTCGCCCTAGATCTGGTCACCGCTATAGTGTCGTCGCCACTATAGATCGCCCTAGATCTGGTTGCCGCTACAGTGTCGTCACAAGCTGTAGATGAAGTGGATAAATATAGGAATAAAGCTATAAAAGGTAAGGATATTGTGCGGGAGGAAAATACAAAACCAAAGGATAAGAAAAAGGATGGTACAGTCCATCTAAAGTCGTAGGATGAATACCTTATCACCTTTTTCATTTGTTTATTACTGATGAAGATAACATGCTGGAATGTTCGTGGACTTAATAAGACTGAGAAATGTTGGGAGCTCAACAGAATAATCAAGTCTGCCGCATGTGATATTGTTATTCTAGTGGAAACGAAAATTTAACAATCGCGCGTTCAAGCTTAAAAGAATTTAATATGGCTGGACGCAGAACTGTTTACCAATGACTAAAATGAAACTTTTGGTAGAATATGGGTCTTATGGCATCCTAACTCTATTAATGCTTGGTTTATTTCTACTACTGATCAATTCATCCATCTTAAGGTAGAGGACAAAAAGAATGGCTGTCAATTCAAATTTTTTTTTTGATAAAGTAAAAGTAAATTGATTTTGTGTAAAGTTTCTACAAAAAGCTTTGTCTATACAAGTTATAGACGAAGCTAGGTAACTCATAGAGTACTCATGCGGTAGTTATGACTACACATACTATAGATTATAACTCTTAACTGTGGCCAACAAATAAAATTTAAAGTTCAGATATGCTAAGATTTCCTGTGGGTATAGCTTTTGACATCATGCCCAAGATCTTTAGCTAATAGCAAAATTGAATTTGATAAAAATAACTTTTTCTCTCTTTGTAAGGTGCTCCATTTTGAGATCGTTCTCCATATATGATCTTGAGTCTCTAATAATCTCTGTCAAGAGCTGAGCATTGTTTGTGTGTTGACACTCAGATTCTACTACATCTTTCCTTCCACATCCACCAAATAGCGCATCTGAATATAACCTTTGTCAATTGTGTAAGAGGCCCTTTTCTTGAAAAACATTGCATGAGGTTAGCTAATTCTTGATGCAAGTTTGGTTGCGGCATTCTATTGAGTTCGAATCGCTGGAGAATCTCCTTCCATATCCATTTAGTATAGTCACAAGCAAAATAGAGATGGTCAACAGTTTCTTCTTGTTGCATGCAAAGGGAGCATCGGTTAACATGATGGACACCTCTTCTTTTCATACTATCTATTGTAGGTAGTTTATTCAGAAGGGCCTGCTATGTACATAAGGAATGTCTCTGTGATCCCGATCGATCCCAAGTCCAACTGCTTGGGAGCCACTTGTTATTTCTTTGCCTAATTTGATTCCATGCGGATGTGGCACTAAATTTACCATTATCATGAAGCCAAATAAGTACATCTGAAGGGTTGTTCCTGATTGGAATAGTTTTGATAGTCGACCAAAGTGATAACATTTCAGGAGAAATAGGAGTAGGGAGACACCAGGTACCATAAGCAATGAACTCGGAAACCTTCCAATCTTTGGGAGCCCCAAGGTCTTTTCGTATTATGTCATCATATAATTGAAATATACTTTTCCCATTCACCCAAGGATCGTACCACATATTAGTATTAGTTCCAGTAGAGATTGCATAAGAAATGTGTTTGATTAGCCAATTCCTTACCTTTAAAATTCCTTTCCAAGCTGCAGAGTGGTATGTTCTTGTTGAAATTTCCCAAATCGATTTCTTTAAAAGATACCTAGCAGAAACCCATTGTGACCATAAGGAACATTTATTTTGCAAAAGGTCCCACAATTGCTTTACCAAACATGCTTTATTCCAATCTCTAGTATTTCTCAAGTTCAGCCCCCCTTCATCTTTCGGTTTGCAGATGCTGTCCCAATTTACCATACGCATTGTCTTATCATTTGTGCCATTCCAGAAGAAGTTTATTAATAATCGTTCAATATCTTGGAGAAGTCAAATAGGCAGAAGAAATGCATTAGACTAATATATAGAGTAAGAGTACAACACCGAACGGATGAGTTCAAGTCGTCTTGCTTTTGAAAGAAGCCTATTTTTCCAAGAGGAAATTCTATTCTTTATTTTTTGCAGAATAGGCTGACAGTGGGTTTTATGAATGCTAGTGGATATGAGTGGGAGACCAAGATATGTAACTGGTAGATTTCCCTCACTAACCCCTAGGATATGTGCAATAACATTTTTGTCCTCAATGCAAGGGCTCATGTAGACTTTACTTTTTGCATGATTTAACTGAAGGCCAGAAACTATACCAAAATCATTCAGAATAGTAGCCAGGTTTCTTACTGAAGTTAAATCATTCTGAAGAAAGATAAGAAGATCATCTGCAAAGATTATATGTGATATATGAATAGGGCCAGCATGGGGTACCTTAATACTGCCATCAGAGACCGCATATTCCAACATATAGCTAAGTCCTTCCATTGTAATTGTAAAGAGATATGGAGAGAGTGGATTACCTTGTTTGATGCCATTCTTGCTCCCAAAAAAATCAATAGGTGAGCCATTGAAGAGTATTGAAAACTTTGGAGTTTCTAAGCAACATTGAATCCAATTAACTCATTGCTGAGGGAAGTTCATACCGTGGAGCATCTTATAGATAAAGTTCCTATTAACTGAGTCAAAGGCTTTTTGTAGATCAGCTTTAAAACAGATTTTTGTCCCTTTTGCTTTTGAGTACAGATCCTTGACCAAGTCATTAGCTAGCAGAATATTATGATGTATACTTCTCCATTTGATGAAAGTAGCCTGATTTGGACTAATTATCTTGTGTATTACCTTTTGCAATCTATCTACTAACAGTTTGGAGATGATCTTGTAAATGAAGTTGCATAAAGATATGGGTCGATAGTTCTCTAGTAAATCAGCCTCTACATTCTTGGGAATTAAAGAAATAAAAGTGCAATTCATCTCTCTAAGAATATGACCTGAAGAGAAAAAATATTGGCAAGCTTTAATCACATCATTACCAATAATAGACCATGTAATTTGGTAAAATTCAGCAGGAAATCTGTCTGGACCAGGGCTTTTGTGCTTTGGTGACTTAAAGACAACTCTTACTATTTCGTCATCTGTAATTGGGGCATTGAGGATAGAAATGGCACTCGAATCAAGCTTTCTAGTTGGCTCCACATGAATATTATTAGGTTGCCCCACTTGGTTGAGTAAGGAATAAAAAAATTGCTCAGTGTATGCTTTAACCTCATCTAAATTCTCAATAAGATTGTTATCTTTGTCTCTGCATTTCCTGATGCGGTTAATGGCTCTTCGAGTAGCAATGGAAGCATAAAAAAACTTAATATTGGAATCCTCTAAAGTAAGCCAATGCTGTCGAGACTTCTGTTTTACAAAACTTTCCTCCTGCTTTAAGGCTTGCATGAAGTTATTTCTAGCTTCTGTCTCTTTTTCGATAAGATTCTCATCATGGGGCTGAAGTTGTAGCTCATGTTGCATTGCTATTAGTTCCTTTCTGCAAAATTGAACTCGGGTGGTTATATTACCAAAGGTATTTGTATTCCACTCCTTAAGTGCTGCTTTGCAGGCTTTGAGTCATTCTTGATTAATCAGATATCGAGTCGAGCCATTATTTTTCTGTTACCAGCTCCTTGATTACTCCAGGAGAGCCAATTACCCATTGATTTCATATCAGTCAATGCAGCAGTATCTATGTAATCATTAAAACTCTGAAGCTGACTTTCTGAAAGCTATCTACCCCCCTCTTTTTTATTTGTGTAACGAACAGTATTAAAGTCACCAAGAATAATCCAAGGTACATTAAGACAGCCATCTGCAATGTTAGTTAGATCAGACCACAGTGTATTTCTTTCTTGCATACTGTTTGAAGCATATATACCCGTGAAATTGAATTGACAGCCATTCTTTTTATCCTCTACCTTAAGATGGATGAATTGATCAGTAGCAGAAATAAACCAAGCATTAATAGAGTTAGGATGCCATAAGACCCATATTCTACCAAAAGTTTCATTCGAGTCATTGGTAAACAGTTTTGTGTCCGGCCATATTAAATTCTTTTGAGCTTGAACGCGCGACTGTTTAATTTTCGTTTCCACTAGAATAACAATATCACATGCAGCAGACTTGATTATTCTGTTGAGCTCCCGACATTTCTCAGACTTATTAAGTCCACGAATATTCCAGCATGTTATCTTCATCAGTAATAAACAAATGAAAAAGGTGGTACGGTATTCATCCTACGACTTTAGATGTACTGTACCATCCTTTTTCTTATCCTTTGGTTTTGTATTTTCCTCCCGCATAATATCCTTACCTTTTATAGCTTTATTACTATATTTATCTACTTCATATACAGCTTGCAGATGTTTAAACTTTAAAATACCTTGAATCATGTGGTCTTGATTGGTAGGGTTTGTTGAAGCATGACAAGATTGTTGCTACACAATATCCTAGTTAGTATTTGTTGGAGCAGCCTGGCTAGAGAGGTTTGTTGGGGCATGAGTTTGTTGAGACAGAATATCCTTATTGGCGATGTTTGTTGCGGCTTGAGTTTGTTGAGGAAGAATATCCTTACTGGCGATATTTGTTTGGGCCTGAGTTCGTTGAGCTATTGTGGACGGATCCGAAGATATTAGAAGAGATAAAGTTCCTGACTTATGCTTCTCCTGTCCACTAGTATCATGGGAAACTTCTGTTGTGGAAGGCTCAGACAATATAGGAAGAGGTACAGTTTTGGGTTTGTCCTTCTGTCAATTCAATTTCACTGATATATATGCTTCAAACTGTATGCAAGAAAGAAATACACTATGGTCTGATCTAACTAACATTGCAGATGGCTATCTTAATGTACCTTTGATTGTTCTTGGTGACTTTAATACTGTTCGGTACACAAATGAAAAAGTGAGGGGTAGACAGCTTTCATAAAGTCAGCTTCAGAGTTTTAATGATTACATAGATACTGCTGCATTGACTGATATGAAATCAGTGGGTAATTGGCTCTCCTGGAGTAATCAAGGTGCTGCTAATAGAAAAATAATGGCTCGACTCGATAGATGTCTGATTAATCAAGAATGGTTAATAGTTTACCCTGATTCACTTCTTGAGTATGATGCTCTATTGTTTTCTGATCATTCTTTAATGTACATACACGCAGATAAAGCAACACTGAAAGGCAAGAAACCGTTTAGATTCTTCGACATGTGGAGTACTCATCCTCAGTTCCTTGATGTTCTCAGATCAGCTTGGAATGTTAATGTGCATGGATCCCCCCCTTACATCTTATGTCAAAAACTCAAAGCCTACAAAGCAGCACTTAAGGAGTGGAATACAAATACCTTTGGCAATATTACCACCCGAGTTCAATTTTGTAGAAAGGAACTAATAGCAATGCAACATGAGCTGCAACTTCAGCCCCATGATAAGAATCTTATCGAAAAAGAGACAAAAGCTAGAAATAACTTCATGCAAGCCTTAAAGCAGGAGGAAAGTTTTGCAAAACAAAAGTCTCGACAGCATTGGCTTACTTTAGGGGATTCCAATACTAAGTCTTTTTATGCTTCCATTGCTACTCGAAGAGCCGTTAACCGCATCAGGAAATACAGAGACAAAGATAACAATCTTATTGAGAATTTAGATGAGGTTAAAGCATACACTGAGCAATTTTTTTATTCCTTACTCAACCAAGCGGGGAAACTTAATAATATTCATGTGGAGCCAACTAGAAAGCTTGAGTCGAGTGCTATTTCTATCCTCAATGCCCCAATTACAAATGACGAAATAGTAAGAGTTGTCTTTAAGTCACCAAAGCACAAAAGCCCTAGTCCAGACGGATTTCCTACTGAATTTTACCAAACTACATGGTCTATTATTGGAAATGTTGTGATTAAAGCTTGCCAACATTTTTTCTCTTCAGGTCATATTCTTAGAGAGATGAATTGCACTTTTATTTCTTTAATTCCCAAGAATGCAGAGGCTGATTCACTAGAGAACTATCGACCCATATCTTTATGCAACTTTATTTAAAAGATCATCTCCAAACTGTTAGCAGATAGATTGCAAAAGGTAATACACAAGATAATTAGTCCAAATTAGGCTGCTTTCATCAAAGGGAGAAGTATACATAATAATATTCTACTTGCTAATGACTTAGTCAAGGATCTACACTTAAAAGGAAAAGGGACAAAAATCTGTTTTAAAGCTGATCTACGAAAAACCTTTGACTCAGTTAATAGGAACTTTATCTATAAGATGCTCCACGGTATGAACTTCCCTTAGCAATGGGTTAATTGAATTCAATGTTGCTTAGAAACTACAAAGTTTTCAATACTCTTCAACGGCTCACCTATTGGTTTTTTTGGGAGCAAGAATGGCATCCGACAAGGCGATCCACTCTCTCTATATCTCTTTACTATTGCAATGGAAGGACTTAGCTATATGTTGGAATATGCGGTCTCTGATTGCAGTATTAAGGTACCCCATGCTGGCCCTATTCATATATCACATATAATCTTTGCAGATGATCTTCTTATCTTTCTTCGGAATGATTTAACTTCAGTAAGAAACCTAGCTACTATTTTGAATGATTTTGGTATAGTTTCTGGCTTTCAGTTAAATCATGCAAAAAGTAAAGTCTACATGAGCCCTTGCATTGAGGACAAAAATGTTATTACACATACCCTAGGGGATAGTGAGGGAAATCTACCAGTTACATATGTTGGTCTCCCACTCATATCCACTGGCATTCACAAAACCCACTGTCAGCCTATCCTATAAAAAATAAAGAATATAATTTCCTCCTGGAAAAATAGGCTTCTTACAAAAGCAGGACGACTTGAACTCATCCGTTCTGTGTTGTACTCTTACTCTATATATTGGTCTAATGCATTTCTTCTGCCTATTGGACTTCTTCAAGATATCAAATGGTTATTAATAAACTTCTTCTGGAATGACACAAATTGTAAGACAATGCATATGGTAAATTGGGACAGCATCTGCAAACCGAAAGATGAAGGGGGGCTGAACCTGAGAAATACTAGAGATTGGAATAAAGCATGTTTGGTAAAGCAATTGTGGGACATTTTGCAAAACAAATATTCCTTATGGTTATAATGGGTTTCTGCTAGGTATCTTTCAAAAGAATCGATTTGGGAAATTTCAATAAGAACATACCACTCTACAGCTTTGAAAGGAATTTTAAAGGTAAGGAATTGGCTAATCAAACACATTTCTTATGCAATCTCTACTGGAACTAATACTAATATGTGGTACGATCCTTGGGTGAATGGGAAAAGTATATTTCAATTATATGGTGACAGAATACGAAAAGACCTTGGGGCTCCCAAAGATTGGAAGGTTTCCGAGTTCATTGCTAATGGTACTTGGTGTCTCCCTACTCCTATTTCTCCTGAAATATTATCACTTTCGCTGACTATCACAGCTATTCCAATCAGGAACAACCCTTCAGATGTACCTATTTTGCTTCATGACAATGGTAAATTTAGTGCCACATCCGCATGGAATTAAATTAGGCAAAGAAATAATAAGTGGCTCCCAAGCAGTTGGACTTGGGATCGACCGAGATCACAGAGACATTCCTTATGTACATGGCAGGCCCTTCTGAATAAACTACCTACAATAGACAATATGAAAATAAGAGGTATCCATCATGTTAACCGATGCTCCCTTTGCATGCAACAAGAAGAAACTATCGACCATCTCTAATTTGCTTGTGACTATACTAAATGGATATGGAAGGAGATTCTCCAGCGATTCGAACTCAATAGAATGCCGCAATCAAACTTGCATCAAGAATTAGCTGACCTCATGCAATATTTTTCAAGAATAGGGCCTTTTACACAATTGACAAAGGTTATATTCAGATGTGCTATTTGGTGGATGTGGAAGGAAAGATGTAGCAGAATCTTTGAGTGTCAACACACAAACAATGCTCAGCTCTTGATAGAGATTATTAGAGACTCAAGATCATGTATGGAGAACGATCTCAAAATGGAGCACCTTACATAGAGAGAAAAAGATATTTTTATCAAATTCAATTTTGCTATTAGCTAAAGATCTTGGGCATGATGTTAAAAGCTATACCTATAGGAAATCTTGGCACATCTGGACTTTAAATTTTATTTGTTGGCCACAGTTAAGAGTTATAGTCTACAACATGTATAGTCATAATTACCGCATGAGTACTCTACGAGTTACCTAGCTTCATCTATAACTTTTATAGACAAAGCTATTTTTAGAAACTTTACACAAAATCAATTTTCTTTTACTTATAAAAAAAAAAACTTACAAGAAATGACAAGAACCATGTTAAATGAACATAGCTTACCCAAATATTTTTATGCCGAAGCCATAAATATGGCATGCTATGTCATGAATAGAGTTCTAGTAAAACCCTTACTCACCAAAACTCTTTATGAGTTATGAAACAACAAAAAAACCAATGTTTTATATTTTAAAGTTTTTGGGTGTAAGTGTTTTATTTTGAATTAAAAAGATGCTTTAGAAAAATTTGATGCTAAATCCGATGAAGGAATTTTTTCTTGGCTATTCTTCTATTTCTAAAGCATTTCATATCTTTAATAAAAGGACTTTGATTATAGAAGAATCTATTCATATTATTTTTAATGAGGTTTCCGAAATTAAGAAAAATGATTTTGATGATGATGTTAATTTTGATGCTTTGAATTTAAATGAAACCCTTTCTCCATCTAGCAAATTGGATGCATCTACTTCCGAAACATCCTTACCCAAGGATTGGAAGTATGTAGATACTCATCCTAAGGAGCTAATAATAGGAGACATATTTAAAGAGGTTCAAACTCATTTTTCTTTTAAGAATTTTTGTGCCAATGCCGCTTTTCTCTCCCAAATTGAACCAAAATGCATTGACAAAGCCTTGAAAGATGATTCATGGGTCATTGCAATGCAAGATGAGTTAAGTCAATTTAAGAGAAATGAGGTGTGGAAGCTTGTTCCTAGGCCAAATGACCATTTAATTATTGGTGCTAAATGGGTCTTTAGAAACAAGTAAGATGAATTTGGTATCATGGTTAGAAACAAGGCTAGATTAACAGCCAAAGGTTTCAACTAAGAAGAAGGGATCAATTATGAAGAGACCTTTGCACCAGTGGCATTATTAGAAGCCATAAGAATGCTCCTTGTCTATGCTAGTAGTAACAATTTTAAGTTGTTTCAAATGGATGTTAAAAGTGCTTTTCTTAATGAATTTATTTCTAAAAAAGTTTATGTTGAATAACCTCCCAGATTTGCGAATGATAATCTCCCTAATCATGTATTTAAATTGACTAAAGCTCTCTATAGATTGAAACAAGGCCCAAGGGCTTGGTATGAGAGACTTAGCTCATTTCTTATCGAAAATAATTTTTCTAAAGGCAAGGTTGATACTACATTGTTTATCAAAAATTTTAAAAATAATTTTCTTATTGTTCAAATTTATGTTGATGATATTATTTTCGATTCGACGAATGAATCTCTATGTAAATCATTTGCTAAAAGTATGAGTCTTGAATTTGAAATGAGTTTGATGGGGGAATTAACTTTCTTTTTGAGCTTACAAATCAAACAACTAATTAATGGTATATTTCTTAGTCAAACAAACTATGATTTTGATTTGCTAAAAAGGTTTAATATGGATAGCTCAAAGGCTATCAATACTCCTATGAGCACCTCCACTAAGTTAGAAATTGATGAAAGTGGAGAAAGCTTTGATCAAAAAGCTTATAGGGGTATGATAGGAAGTTTACTTTATCTCACCACAACTAGATCAGATATCATATTTAGTGTAGGACTTTGTGCTAGGTTTCAATCTAATCCTAAGATATCTCATCTTAAAGCAGTTAAGAGAATTCTTAGATATCTTAAAGGAACTACAAATCTAGGATTATGGTATCCAAAATCCAAGAATTTTGAGCTAATTGCTTTTGCTGATGCAGATTTTGCTGGATATAGATTAGATAGAAAAAACACATTAGGAATATATTAATTTTTAGTACATATACTTATTTCTTGGACTTCCAAGAAACAAAATTCGGTTGCACTATCTACAATCGAAACCGAGTACATTGCAGCTAGTGCATGTTGTGCACAAGTTGTGTGGATAAAAAACACTTTAGAAAATTATAAGATTCATCTTAAAAACATTCCCATAAAATGTGATAACATAAGTGCAATATGTTTAACAAAAAATCCTATTCAACACTCTAGAACTAAACATATTGATATTAGGCATCACTTTATACGAGATCATATTAATAATCATGATGTAATCTTAGAGTTTATTGATATGAAACATCAATTAGCCGATATTTTTATAAAGCCCTTAAGTGAAGAACAATTTGATTTTATTAGAAGAGAATTAGGAATGTTAATTTGTCTGAATGCATGAATTTATTAAATTTCATTTTCAGACTTTCTTGATTCTTTGATCACTCACTTAAATTCTGTGCTGATAATTTTATGATACGAATTTTACATGATGATAAGGTTGTGTGCTTCAATAACATGTTTACTTTGATGTTAGAAATTTTGTGCTTTGAAGCTAAAAGTTTGTATGATGATGAGCATGTTATCATACAATGATGTAATATTATGTTTACTTTGATGATTATGATTTCTATTGAATATTGAGAAGTTTTAATCATACATTGGATTCTTAATCTTTGAGTACTACAAAGCACTAATGATATTACCTCATGCAAGTAGTGATGAAAAGCTATGACAAAACATTTTATAAATGCATGAAGTATTTATACATATCTTGATGTTTGATTCATGGAAGTCATTGACAAATGCATCTCTCACAGATTTCACTCTTATAAATTTTTGATGAGAAATGGATTTGATGTAATGCTCTTCTTACAATAAAGTTTTATTCATGAATTTCTCCTTCATGTGATACTCCTCTCCCATGAATTCTTCTCATGAAAATTGAAGGAATTCCAATGAAAGCATATGTGTGATAATTTTCGTGGGGATTTGATTTTATATGGATATCTTGATCCTTTTCAAGAATCCCTTCTCTTTGTCAAAAAAAAAAAAAAAACATGTTTTAACATTTTTGACTTGATTCAAATAATTTCACAAACTTAGTTCTTAATAGATTCCCTCCTTGTCTTCTTTCCTCTTCTTCATACAAAATTATGATGATAAGGGGGAGAAGTTGTTGGAATCTATCGTTTTAATGTTGATAACATCTAATGATGAGTACTTTGAGTGTGAAACTTGTTTGATTTTTTTTTTACCATACTTGCATTGTTGAATTATTCTCCTTTTTGTTGATGACAAAGGGGGAGAAATAATACCAAAATATAGTAAATTGATGATAAATGTATGCAATGTATTTCATCATATATACTTGAAATGGTTGCTTGATAAATTTCTTTCATTACGATAAGATATCTAGAGCTTAACTTGCTATTTTGTAATTGATATCTTGCCATAGAATGATGAATTGCTATCTTTGTCATCTTTCATATTTAAAATATCATACTTGAAATTGGATATCATGCCTTGACATCATTCGATAAATACTTGGCATCATATTTTGATAATGATAGATCATGATAGGAATCATGATGTGCATGTTGATAAGTTTAATTAACTTATCTTATTAGTTTGTTTCTTAAATTCAAATGCTCTGAATTCAAGAATGTCTTTTCTCAAGTATGACATATAGATAGGGGGAGTTGAGGTTAATTCTGTCATCAATTGATTGTTATCATAAAAAAGAGGGAGATTGTTAAATATTGGATTTTGATGATGAAGTCAATTGTAATTTGTTTGATCTAATCTTTATGTTGAGTAAAGTGTACAGGATTAACTACGATAGCAGTAAGACATAAAGCAGGTGGTGTCGGAGTCAAGATCGAGATCTCATTGGGAGTTTGAGAGTTTGACGTGGATGTTTGTTGGAAGTTCTGCGGGAACCAATCGAGAAGTCCAAAAGCTTGCCAAAGAAGATCATCGGAACTCACCAAGAAGATCGTCGTAAAGTCTAGGAGCTTACCAGGAGTCCGCCGGAACATTGCCGAGAGTTCGTTAGATGTTCGCTGAAAGTCACTGAATGCTCGCTAGAAGAGCAATTGACGCACCGAAACAAGAAGCATTATAAATTATGTCTTAATTATCATAGTTAGAGCATAAATTAAGTTCGAATTGCGAGGTAATCTTGCTAACTTAATTATGGGCCAATCGGACCCTTAAAAAGGTTGAATTGGGCCGAATTGAGCACCCAATTCGACCCCTAAAAATATGGTCGGCGGTGGCACCGCCTGGAAGGCAGTGCCCCTGGTTTTCTGGGCGGTGGTACTACTGGCATTAGTGCTGCCAGGGGTGGTACCACCCTTGTTCGATGGTGGTACTGCCCAGTGACATATCAGCGATAGTAGTACCGCCCAAAAACGACGGTGGTACCTCCAGTACCCTGGATTCTGAGGATGTGACACTTTTTAGCTCCAATTTTGAAGCCATTGTGGCCTATAAAAACCCCACCCTTTTCTCCATGAAAGGGCATTGAGATAATCTTGAGTTGTTAGGGTGTAAAAGTGTTGTAAGCAAGTGCTAGAGTCCTCCTCCTCCCTTTCTAAGTTTTGAGATCATTCAAGAGAGGTGTGAGACTGCTAGTAATAGGTGTCCAGCAAGCCAATCACGTGAGTGATGACACGTGTGACTTGATACAAAATCTTTTTGCTTATTATATTTTGGCATATATCACTTTCTAACTATTGCATATATGCATATATATATATATATAGTGATGTCTTTAGATTTGTGCAATGAGAATTGGATCGTGATAAGATCACGAAAATGAGATTGATTCACCTTTAAACACATATCCTAAATAATCCCAGTCATAGGTTACTCGAGAGGGACAT
This sequence comes from Musa acuminata AAA Group, assembly GCF_036884655.1. Lineage (NCBI taxonomy): Eukaryota > Viridiplantae > Streptophyta > Magnoliopsida > Zingiberales > Musaceae > Musa > Musa acuminata. The sequence goes on from NC_088348.1 coordinate 17,692,740, forward strand.
CATGATAACCGGACAGACTGTTGTGCTATATACCCGTCTAAATGATGGATGCAGCGGGTCTCATAGTTGCTCATGTAGGGACATTGGGGATACAGTACAGGTGCTCATTGGAGAATAAGTTCACTGATTAATCCGCTTACGGAATGCTGGATGGTTGATGATGTCTTATTGTCAGACAGCGATTCTGTAGTCCTAGTGGTATATCTGGTTCTTAGACTTGAGACACCAAGGATATTCTATATAAGTGCTCCACTCTTTGATACTAGACTTATAGGTTTGGCTGTCCCAGATCTAGTACAGCTGGTTATTGGGAGTGGTAGTCGACCTTACGAGGGCTATTGAGTGTCAATAGAGGATCATCCACTCTTGGCGTCATGAGAGGAATATCCCATGTGTTCTTGCTCAGACAAATCCCTGGCCAGGGTCATTCGAGTTGAGAGAGAAAGAGTTCTCCGGGAGAATCCGATTAGAGCGAGACTCGAGTACAAACCGTATGGGTTTGACAGCACCATGCTCGATATACGGTCTTTGGGATATTAGATGGATGAGGGACTATAGGTACACGGTAACTGAGGACAGACAGGTCCAATGGATTGGATTCCCCTATATCGTTTGGGGACTACGACGTAGTGGCCTAGTACATCCGTAGTCGATGAGTCAAGTGAATTATTACAGAGATAATAATTCGCTGAGTTAGAAGGAGTTCTGACAGGTATGACTCACGGCCAGCTCGATATTGGGCCTAGAGGGTCACACACATATGGTAGGCATTGCGATGAGTAGAGGTTCGGATATGAGATATCCGACGGAGCCCTTGTCTTATTGGATATCTAATAAGCCCCTGAATTATTGGATCCCATGGACGAGATCCAATAAGAGCCCACGAGAGATTATTGGATAGAGATCCACTAATCTAAAAGGCTTGGGTTATTGGATACAGATCCAATACCCAATAGGCGAGAATCCATTAGGGTTTGAAAAGGGACCTCTACAAGTAAAAGGGATTTAGAGCCTTTGCTTGCCTCTCCTATTCTCCTTCCCCTCTCCACCTCAAAGCATGCCTAGAGTTTTGAGGAGCGTCGTCGCAGCCCTACTGTGTGGATCAGCGCTAGAGAGGAGGACGCTTGACCTCCTTCATCCTCTCCTAAGGATATATAAGGAAACAGGGATATACGATTTCCCTAGGTAACACAATCTACTCTATACGCAGTTTTTCAGTTTCGCAGATTTTGCGCACCAATCTTCGCACGACGACGAACATCTCTTTGGGAATCGAGGATTTTGTTTTCTTGTTCTTCCGCTACGCATGTGATGTCATCCCCATAGATTTTCCTAATAGTGGTATCAGAGCCAGGTTGTTCGTGCGATAGATTGGTTTTAAACTGCGTGTGTTGTGTTTTGGAAAAGCTTTTGACGTCAAAATCGTTGACGCAAAAGAGGAAAAGGGCAGCAACTGTTGCTGCCCTCGCTACCGTCGTAGATGGCAGCACTGCCATATGTGTGCAGGCAGGCAGCCTACAGCAGCAGCCGCAAGGGCAGCGGCAGCAACAGCCGCTGCTCTCGCGTGGTGACGCGCCGTAGGGCAGCGGCGCCTGTGTCCGCTGCTCTCGTGTGGTGACGCGCCGCAGGGCAGCGGCGCCTATGGCCGCTGCTCCCGTGGGCAAAAACCCAGCAGGGGCAGCCGCTCGGTGAGGCAGCACCGCCTGCGGGCGTTGCCTCGCGGGCAGAACCACCTGCGAAGGGGACGACGCCCACAGGGGCGCTCGCCCGCGGGGCCGCCCAATTACAAGGTCGGCGCCGCCTACGGGCGTGCCGCTTGCAGGCGAGGGCAGCGACCCCGCCCTCCGTCGCACAACCCGTCGCCGGCATGGTGGCGGAGGCGGCGACAGCAGCAACAGTAGGGGAGGATGAGGGCATTAGGGTTTTCTAGGCAAAAGATAGTTTTGCCCCTCGGAATTTGAGAAATTCAAGTTTATGTCTTTTGTCTAAATTTCAAAAATACCCCTAGGAATTAAGAAATTCCCTATATGTCCCTAATTTCATAAAATACTAATTAATTAAAAAGTTTAGTTGATTATTTTTTGTTATTATTATCTAGTAGTCCTACATGATGATGATTATTTATACATGTAATGTATGATGAGTGGACGGATGATCATGGACCGTGTGATGTGTGTACTTGTGATTATTATTATTGGGGTCACGAGCCTCCATTATATTTCTTATTTATTGTCGGGCCTACGTGCCTATGATTAAGTTGTAATCATATGAGGAGGCACAGCGGAAGCGTGGATGCGATAGCGGGACCCACGAGATGGACGATCGCGTTGCATGAAGATGCATCGAGATGTCGATGGAACCGACGAGGATGAGATGGACGATCATAGGGCATGGAGAAGTACCGTTGCACACATAGATCTTGATGTGAGTGATTAGGTCTACTGGCTCGGGCCTAATCATATTAGGTTGTGGTCCATGATCATCTGGTGTGATTGCTTATACACATACTAGATATGTATATATATTTGCATGTGATGTAGATATATATTAAATATGTATATGTGTGACATGTCATATTAGGAGACCAAATCATAGAAACATCTCTCTCGATAATATTAAGTCGGTAAACGTGAGGTAATTAGATTGACCCATGTGGCCTTCCATCGTTATAAGTAGGAACCGATTCTCGGTGCAGGTTGAGTTGGTCGAGTCCCTCGAGACTCACCTATATCATGATTCGCTATCTTGCTTATGACATAGAGATGTCACTGGTGACCTGAGGACGTGGTATACTTGGTCGAGTCCCTCGAGGGTATATCATCAAATCAGACTCATCTTGTAACGAAGGTGTTGACTTAACCGAGCATCATGGTTAGTCGAGTCCCTCAAGACCATGGTGATTCAGAGGCCGAACAGGACGGGAATCACAAGGAGTTTTGAACGGTAAGAGTTGCCGACCTTTTAGGCTTAGTGTGATTGGTCAAGTCCCTTGAGGTTATACTAAGATGCTGATTGGATCCTGATCCCCACTAGAAGTCTGCCGGAGACTTCCGTTTCACATGTTGAGGGTATCGCGTGACTCGTTAGTAAAATAGTGGGAGCATATTAAGATAGAAGTCCATATCTTGATAGTTTATTTCTTGCAAAATCTGTATGTTATTCATTTCTGCTGCATCTTTGATACCGGGGAGTGTAAAAATGCAGAATGGATTTTGAAAGAACACTGATAGAACAATTGTTCAGATAGAAAATGTGACAGAAGGAAAGGAACGAACTTTTGAAGAAACTTCGGTAAAACAAAATATAGCTCACCACCAAGTTTAAAATATCAAAAGGGATACAGAAGATTACCACCCTAATGATAATAAACAAGGATATAGAACTGAAAGCAAAAGACTCACCACTCAAGGACGCATCCAAGAGATATAGAGTTCTAAAGAGCACTCCAAGAGAGCTTATACCAATATCCTCAGTTTTCTAAAAGTCCTTTCTAAAACCTAAATCCCAAAATAAATACTATTGCATGAAACAACCCTTCATGCACAGGGAATTTCGAAATTAAGTGCTTTATAGCTGCCAACAAACTCCATTAATGTATTCCTTAGCCATGAAGAAAAGCACCATGCTGCAGCTTTACAGTTGCCAACCAACTCCATTAATATACTCCTTTGTACAAGGAATATCCTGATAAGCTATCGTATCTGAGTAGGCTGAGTTGAAGATTATGTGACAATATTATTGGCTGAAGAAAAATATCATATTATCAGCATGGTCCATATGAATAGATTGCAGCAAATTAGACACTCCCGTGTCAATCTCCCCTGGTTGAAAAAGACTTGTCTTCAAGTCCGTGTTTGTTTCATCATCATGATTATAAAAAGGACTTAAATCAGCCACATTAAATGTTGGGGATACTCTGTAATCTTTAGGTAGCTCAATCTCATAAGCATTTTTGCCAATTTTCTTAAGCACCTTGAATGGACCATCAGCCTTTGGTTTTAGTTTTTCAAATTTGCCCAGTGGAAACCTCTCCTTAAATGAATCTAGACCAAATCACCTGCATTAAACTCCACATGTTTTCTGTATTTGTTAGCAGCTTTCATGTATCTCTCATTTTGTTTCTCAATGGTTGCTTTCACACCCTCATGCAGCTTCCTTATCTACTTAGCTCTTTCATCAGCATCTCCACTAAATTGCTTTGTTGTAGAATGAGGGATTAAGTCCAAAGGACCAGCAGGATTAGTACCATAAACTACCTCAAAAGGACTCTTACCAATACTATGATGCATAGAACGATTATAGGCAAACTCAATTTGTGGAAGAATGACATCCCACTGCTTAATATTCTTGCCAACATAGCTTCTAAGCAAATTTCCCAAGCTTCTGTTTGTTACCTCAGTTTGCCCATCGGTTTGTGGATGATGCGAGCTGCTGAAATTCAAAGAAGTACCCAGCTTCCTCTAAAGAGTTCTCCAAAAATGACTAACAAATTTTGAATCTCTATCAGACACCATAGTTCTTGGAATACCATGCAATCTAACAATCTCCTTAAAATATAAATTAGCAATATGAGATGCATCATTTGATTTATTGCATGGAACAAAGTGTGACATTTTTGAAAATCTGTCAACAACAACCATGATAGAATCCTTGTTCCTTTGAGTTCTTGGCAGTCCCAAAACGAAATCAAGACTCACATCCTCCCATGGAGCATTTGGAACTAGCAATGGAGTGTACAAATCAGAATTTTGACTTCTTATTTTTGCTAGATGACACAATCAACATTGCTTCACATGTCTATCCACATCTCTGAACATTTTAGGCCAGTAGAAATTTGATTGAACAAGAGCTAGAGTCTTGTCCCTACCGAAATGTCCTCCCAAAACACCACCATGAGCTTCAGCTAGAATTACTTGTCTCAAAGAACAAGATGGAACACACAAAGCATTAGCTCGAAAAAGAAAACCATCAAAGATAAAAAATTATTGAAAGGAACCTGATTTACAATTATGCCATATCGAGTTGAAATCCACATCGTTCTCATATAGATCTTTGAATGTTTCAAATCAAACCACTTTGACTTCCATTGCTGATAATAAAAAATGTTTTCTGCTCAATGCGTCAGCAACTACATTTTGAACACCAGATTTGTGCTTGATTGTAAAGTTGTAAGATTGTAAAAACTCCACCCAAGCTGCATGCCTCTTGTTTAGCTTGTGCTGGTGATTAATGAACTTTAATGCCTCATGATCAAAATATAGAACAAATGGCTTGGCAAGAAGGCATTGACTCCAATGAGACAAAGCTTGATAAATTACATAAAACTCCTTATCATAAGTAGAGTATTTCTTTCTCGTATCATTATGCTTTTCACTAAAAAATGCAATGGGCTTTCCGTCCTGGCTCAAAACTGTTAGGATCGACAGCACTAAGAGGGGGGGGGGTGAATTAGTGCAGCGGAAATCTTTCAACGATTAAAAACGAAAGCTGCGTTTGTTTGATAGAAACTATTTTGATGCAAAAGCCGATTCTAAGATTACTTATGATTGAGTACAGTTTACGTCTAACCACAGTTTGCGTCTAAGCGCAGTTTACGCAGTTTGCGTCTAAGCGTAGATTGCGTCGAAGCTCAGATTGCGTCTAAGCGCAGTTTGCGTTTAAGCGCAGTTTGCATCTTAAGCGCAGTTTGCGTCTAAGCGCAGTTTGCGTCTAAACACAGTTTTACGTCAAAACGTAGATTCGGAAAGGTTTGAACTTAGACACTCGTTCGTAAAAGCGCATAAGTTAGTTTGCAGTTATAAATGGAATGTAACCGTAAACTGCAGAGAAACTCGTTTGTAAAAGCGCAGAAAACAGTTTGCAGTTATAAATAGAATCGAAACATAAGTGTAAACCGCAATGTAGAGATAGTACGAAAACACCGATTTATGTCTAAATGCAGATTCGGAAAGAACAGAACTTAGAAACTTGTTCGTAAAAGCGCAGAGAGCAGTAGCTATGTAGGAGGTTTGCAGTAATGATAAAGTGCTCAAAATGAAAGCAAACTAGAGATTTAGAGTGGTTCGGTCAGTCTTGACGTACTCCACTTTTGGCTTCCTCCACTGACGAGGTCACCGACATCAACTAGAGGCCTTCCTTCAATAGGCGAAGGCCAACTGCCCTTTTACAGTTTCACTCCTTTTGACGGGCTCAGGAGACAACCCTTACAGAACCTTTCTCTCCTCTCTTTACAACTCAAGACTTGAAGAACAGAAAGAGGAGAACTTTTGGACTTAACACAAATTTGAGCTCTTAGAATCATAGAAAAGATCAAGAATTCGATGTAGTTCTATATCTTTTCAATGCTGAATGGGTGGGGTATTTATAGGCCCCAACCCAGTTGAAATTTGGAGCTTAGAACGATCAAATCCCGGAATTCCGGGATCAGGCGGTTGCACCTCCTGACTAGAGAGGTTGCACCGCCTGGCAGAGCTCGAAGACTGAGCCTCTGGGCGGTGCCACCTCTGTCAGGGGCGGTTGCACCTCTCTGCCAGAGCTCGAAGACCGAGCTCAGGCGGTTGCACCTCCTGACTGGGGAGGTTGCACCGCCTGGCAGAGCTCGAAACTTGCGCTCTGGCGGTGCTACCTCCTAATAGAGGAGGTTGCACCGCCCAATCTCGCTCGGAGACTGAGCCCTGGGCGGTTGCACCTCTTGGCTGGGGCGGTTGCACCGCCCAGTCTCGCTGGGAGACAGCCTGGGTGGTGCTACCTCCCTGCCTGGGTGGTTGCACCTCCCACAACAACCTGGGTCCGAATGGGTTGAACCATTCGACCCATTTTGAGTTCTTCAAGGGCCCAATTGCCCCAAGATTAAGCTAATGGGATCACCTCCCATTTCTAACTTCATCAAAGTGCTAACTACGATTATTTCCTAAGACATATTCTGCAGCTTGCTTCGGTGCGTCACTCGCTTCTTCCGGCGAGTTTCCGGCGAACTTCCATCGATCATCCGATGAACCCTCGGTGATTCTCCTGCGGACTTCCGGCAAACTCGTGGACTGCGATGATCCACTTGGCAAGTTCCGACGAGCTCCTTTGGCAAGCTTCTGGACTTCTCGGATTTGTTCCCGCAGAACCTCCGACGACTGTCCGAACTTCCGTCGAGCTCTCGAACTCCCAACGTGATTATTGTCATGACTCCCGCGCAACTCCTGCTGCATGTCTTACTTTCATCGTAGTTAATCCTGCACACTTATCTCAACACACTGATTAGTCAAACAATTGTCAATTGACTTCATCATCAAAATCCGAGATTCAACAATCTCCCCCTTTTTTATGATGACAATCAATTGATAATGGAGTTAACCTTAACTCCCCCTGTCAATATGCCATACTTCTTGAATTTAAAAAACTTTATAAATTCAAGAGATATATTCCCATTATGATTCCTATCATAATGTATCTCTTTGAAGATGATGTCAAGGCTTGACATACATTTTCAAATTTAACAAGTTTGAATGATTGTAATTGTAGCAATTCATCATATTGTAAGATATCGACATATAAAGCTGTGAAACAAGATTTTGATATCATTACATGATGTACACATTTCAAATATTTTAGCAAGTGTAGCATTGCATCACATGGTAAGATATCAGTTCGTACGATGCAAATTTTTGTTTGATATCTTGATACAAGGCATATGGCAATCATATATTTCTTGGTGATGCAAGTATGGCCTAATCATAGCATCAGTGATAGCAACCATATCATCAAACATATCAGCATCAGTGATCATATCATCATTAGTGATAGCAAACATATCAATTCATATATTAGCAAACATATCAATTCATATATTTCTCCCCCTTTGTCATCAACAAAAAGCATGGTAGCATTCTTAAAAAGCATGGTAGATGTCATTCCAGCAGGTTATCAAGCACATACAGGAAGGCTTGACATGCATTGAATATTTCTTCTCCTTGTTATGTTATAGTTCTTTGCTTGAAGGAGAAAACTCATTTTTCAAAGGTTTTCATAAGAGTGTACAGGAAAATCCTATTTTTAGCATTCAAACCGAAAATAAGATGAACTTTTCAATGCATTCGGATATGAGTAAGCTACTAATTTCCAAAAACATTTGTCACATAATTTTCAACATGTTATTTGATAAAGTGATACCAACGCATGTAATAGTAATCAATAACGTTCGAAAAATAATTTTAACTAGTTTAAGTATTCGGACACATCAACATTCCTAATTCTCTTCTTATGAAATCAAATTGTTCTTCACTTAGATGTTTTGTAAAGATATCAGCTAGTTGATGTTTCGTATCAATGTCATATTGCTGACTTATCAACTACATTGGTATGTCACTTTATATTTATCAAGGCATAAGGTTTTCAAAACATTTAGTTTCAATGTAAAATCTGAGATAAACAACAAAAGATGTTTGTGACTTTGCATATGCTTACAGATCAAGGTAAAGAGTAACATATGGAGTTTACAACATAGCAGGTAACCATATTAAAGACAAAGTCCTTCATGATGAGTAACATAAGGAGTTTTCAACATGCCATATCAAAGATAAAGTCCATGAGGAGTTTACAACAACAGCGGATGATTGTATTCATACAAGTTTATTCATGAGGTGGAAGATTAAAGTGCCTAAATAAAGAATCAAATTGTCGATGTATTTGCTGCAGCTCAGTTAGGATTTGATCTTGTCGATGTTCAAGTCGTTCTTGTCTTTGTTCGAATCGATCCATCCGAATCCCGATGTCTTCGACAGATGACGTGTGAGTTTGCTCCAATAGATGTGTTTCCTCAGAGGGACAGATCGGAGGAGATTGGGTACCCCTAAAGACAGGTGTTTCCGGTTCTGGTTCAGGTTGAGGGGGATCAGTTCTTCTTGGCATTCTAACCCAGTTACCGTTTCTATAAAAACATCTCAGTCGGTGAAGTAGATTTTTATTAATTATGCTGAATCTATCTACTTTTATTACTTCTTCTTCCGGTGGTATCAGAATATCATAGGCTTTCATTATTCTAGTTATCATACCACCATATGGGAGCATCATGTCTTTTTTAGATAGTTCTAACATGTTTTGTTGGATTAGATAACCAAGGCAGATGTCATGTCCTTACATGATCATATACATAGTTCCTAATTCTAATTGGCTTACTTCATCATGATGATATTGTTTAGGAAGAATGATGCTAGTTAGGATGTGATGAAGTACCTTAGTGTTTAGAGACAGTAAATGTTCACAACTTTTAGGAACAAATTCTAAGTTCGGATTAGCAAAAATTGTTTATAGGGCTTCAACGTATGTTGTTCCAACATTTTCATCATCCCATGCTCCTTTAAAGTAAAGTCCTCTACTTTTCATGGGAATGCCTATCATGTCACAAATGAATCTATCCGTAATCGAAATATGTTGTCCTAAGAGATAGGTGGACATCCTTTCTTCTTCATCTACTAGTATGTTGTTGTAAAACAATCTTACTAGTCTTGGATAGATGGGTTCATTAATTTGTAGGATAGGGAGTAGATCTAAGTTTGCAAACCACTGGATTGTTTCTAAGTCTCTTAGCTCACTTAAATCTACGTATTTTCCCTTGTTAACATTCCTAAGTTCAAAAGAGGAAAATTTTTCAGCATGGTATTTTGAATCGAAAAGGGTGGAATCAAAATCTTCTACTAATCTCCTCTTTCCCTTGTCCCTTGAGGATCTTCTAGATCCCATAACTACTGCTGTTTAGAATAATAGTGATGAGCAAAAGCAAATGAATCAAGAAACAGAGTTTTAGAGATTACCTTAATGAGATCTTCAAGAGAGGGAACTTCAAGAGAGGGAAGGAATGTTGACGCTTTGCTTCGAAATGAAGAGTATTTGGGATGCTAAGATGAGGGAAATGGGGATGGAGGAGACTTAGGAGAGTAGAGGAGGGAAGGAAGTGAGTTGGGGTCGGTTTCACCACCGGCCCTAGCTTGAGTTATAAAGGGGTAGAGTTGCGGGTGGTTGCACCTCTGGCTGGAGCGGTGCAACCGCTTGCAACCCGTGACAGCTGGAGGTGCTACCTCCAGCTGGGGAGGTGCTACCTCCAGCTGGGGAGGTGCTACCTCCAGCTGGGGCGGTGCCACCGCCTGGTGAACACTTGATCTGAAAATTTTTCGTCTTGAGGAGAGTTTTCATTCAACTTTTCCTACGTAATTACGTAAGAATTTTCAATTTAAGACAGGGACTTTGGTACGATCAAGGTAGATTTTTAATGTGTACATTCTCAATATCGTACACAAGTTTGTGATAGTTTCTTCAAGTTGATAAGTTTTGCAAGATCATGACAGAGTTAGTGATTTCATGATACGAGTTAAGTTAGAAGGTTATGAAAGGATGAAATTGATGGGTTCGAAAATCCAGGGATATGTGAATTTGAGAATCATATGTTTCTAATTCTTGAAAAGTTAAACAGGATTGTATCTAGGTCGTATTTATGATTTTACCCTTGTTGTTGTTTCCGAAGGTGACATAGCCTTCGTCTTTGCTAGTGAGCTTAGAGAATTGAGATGGATCTCCGGTCATATGCCTTGAGCATCCACTATCAAGGTACCATCTCTTGCTCCTAGCTTGCGATGATGTGGGTTTCTACAAGAAAGGATAATTTTTAGGTACCCATTTGCTTTTGGGTGCCTCAAAGATAGATCTACATTGTTTATCATGTTGCATAGAGTTTATCATGGTTCCTTTAGGAACCCAAATCAATTTGTTTGGACTAATTTTCTTGAATGGACAGTAAAGTGTCTTGTGTCCAATTTTGCAACAAAAGTTACATTTTGCTTGGTGTTGAACATGTAAGATGGGGCCTTTTATAAAGGTGGTTGGATTTAGGTGAGGACTTCTCACAAATCCAATTCCACTTCTTTTTGGAACGTGACCCTTGTTTGCAAGGATCATGTTCAATGACTTGCTACCAACCTCGAATTTCTTCAAGGTGTCCTTGAGTAGTAGGTTTTCTTTTTGAAAAGTTTCTAGATCATGACATTTGATACATGAATTTAAACTATCATGATGTTCAATTTTTAACTTATCAAAATCACAAGTAAGACTATCATGTTCTTTTTTCAACAATTTGTATTTTCTATTGATAATCTTGCATTCATCAAATAAGTCATGGAAGGCATTTAATAATTCATCGAAAGATAACTCAGCATCTAATAAATTCGTTACCTCCTCTCCGATGGCCATTAAGGCGTAATGAGCAACTTGCTCGGTATTAGACTCCTCTTCTTCAGACGCGCTCGAATCATCCCATGTTGCTTTGAGCGCCTTCTTCTTTGTTGTTCTCTTCTTGGCTTGAGGACAGTCACTCTTGTAGTGTCCCGGCTTTTTGCACTCATAGCAAATAACTTGATCCTTCTTGCGTTCAAGTTTATTTTTAGTTTCATTCTTAAACTTGTTTCTTTTAATGAACTTTTTAAATTTTCTTGTTAGAAGTGCCAGGTCATCGTCACAGTCCTCATCACTTGAGTTTTCTTTCAAGTGGTCTTCCAAAGTTCTAAGTGCCATATCCTTCCTGTTCTTTGGAAGGATGTCTTCTTGCTCTTCATGAGCTTTGCAAGTCATCTCGTAGGTCATTAATGACCCAATTAGTTCTTCAAGAGGGAAGTTGTTTAGATCTTTTGCCTCTTGAATAGCAGTGACTTTAGGATCCCAACTCTTAGGAAGGGATCTTAGTATCTTATTTACGAGCTCAAAATCCGAAAAACTTTTTCCGAGTCCTTTTAGACCGTTGACAACATCCGTGAAATGGGTAAACATGTCGCCAATAGTCTCACTCGGTTTCATCCGAAAAAGTTCAAAAGAGTGTAACAAAAGATTGATTTTTGACTCTTTCACTCTACTTGTGCCTTCATGAGTCACCTCGAGTGTGTGCCAAATATCAAATGTAGTTTCACAAATCGAAACACGATTAAACTCATTTTTGTCAAGTGCGCAAAATAAGGCATTCATAGCCTTTGCATTAAGAGCGAAAGCCTTCTTCTCCGAATCGTTCCAATCGATCATTGGAAGAGAAGACTTTGAAAAACCATTCTCGACAAGATTCCAGAGTTCAACGTCCATAGAAATAAGGAAGATCCTCATTCGGGTCTTCCAATAGGTGTAGTCCGTCCCATTAAATATGGGTGGACATGTAATGGAATGGCCCTCTTGGTTTTCGGCGTAAGCCATCTCTCTTGGGTTTTAATCCGTTTGAGAGTTAACCGGGATCTGATACCAATTGTTAGGATCGAGAGAACTAAGAGGGGGGGGGGGGGGTGAATTAGTGCAGCGGAAATCTTTCAGCGATTAAAAACGAAAGCTGCGTTTGTTTGATAGAAACTATTTTGATGCAAAAGCCGATTCTAAGATTACTTATAATTGAGTACAGTTTACGTCTAAACACAGTTTGCGTCTAAGTGCAGTTTACGCAGTTTGCGTCTAAGCGCAGATTGCGTCGAAGCTCAGATTGCGTCTAAGCGCAGTTTGCGTCTTAAGCGCAGATTGCGTCTAAGCGCAGTTTGCGTCTAAACACAGTTTTACGTCAAAACGTAGATTCGGAAAGATTTGAACTTAGACACTCGTTCGTAAAAGCGCAGAAGTTAGTTTGCAGTTATAAATGGAATGTAAACGTAAACTGCAGAGAAACTCATTCGTAAAAGCACAGAAAACACTTTGCAGTTATAAATAGAATCGAAACATAAGTGTAAACCGCAATGTAGAGATCGTACGAAAACACCGATTTACGTCTGAATGCAGATTCGGAAAGAACAGAACTTAGAAACTTGTTCCTAAAAGCGCAGAGAGCAGTAGCTATGTAGGAGGTTTGCAGTAATGATAAAGTGCTCAAAACGAAAGCAAACCAGAGATTTAGAGTGGTTCGGTCAGTCTTGACCTACTCCACTTTTGGCTTCCTCCACTAACGAGGTCACCGACGTCAACTAGAGGCCTTCCTTCAATAGGCGAAGGCCAACTGCCCTTTTACAGTTTCACTCCTTTTGACGGGCTCAGGAGACAACCCTTACAGAACCTTTCTCTCCTCTCTTTACAACTCAAGACTTGAAGAACAGAAAGAGGATAACTTTTGGACTTAACACAAATTTGAGCTCTTAGAATCATAGAAAAGATCAAGAATTCGATGTAGTTCTATATCTTTTCAATGCTGAATGGGTGGGGTATTTATAGGCCCCAACCCAGTTGAAATTTGGAGCTTAGAACGATCAAATCCCGGAATTCCGGGATCAGGCGGTTGCACCTCCTGACTGGAGAGGTTGCACCGCTTGGCCGAGCTCGAAGATTGAGCCTCTGGGCGGTGCCACCTCTGTCAGGGGCAGTTGCACCTCTCTGCTAGAGCTCGAAGACCGAGCTCAGGCGGTTGCACCTCCTGACTGGGGAGGTTGCACCGCCTGGCAGAGCTTGAAACTTGAGCTCTGGCGGTGCTACCTCCTGACAGAGGAGGTTGCACCGCCCAGTCTCGCTCGGAGACTGAGCCCTGGGCGGTTGCACCTCTTGGCTGGGGCGGTTGCACCGCCCAGTCTCGCTGGGAGACATAGCCTGGGCGGTGCTACCTCCCTGCCTGGGCGGTTGCACCTCCCACAGCAACCTGGGTCCAAATGGGTTGAACCATTCGACCCAATTTGAGTTCTTCAAGGGCCCAATTGCCCCAAGATTAAGCTAATGGGATCACCTCCCATTTCTAACTTAATCAAAGTGCTAACTACGATTATTTCCTAAGACATATTCTGCAGCTTGCTTCGGTGCGTCACTCGCTTCTTCCGGCGAGTTTCCGGCGAACTTCCGTCGATCATCCGATGAACCCTCGATGATTCTCCTGCGGACTTCCGACAAACTCGTGGACTGCGACGATCCACTTGGCAAGTTCCGACGAGCTCCTTTGGCAAGCTTCTGGACTTCTCGGATTTGTTCCCGTAGAACCTCCGACGATTGTCCGAACTTCCGTCGAGCTCTCGAACTCCCAACGTGATCATTGTCATGACTCCCGCGCAACTCCTGCTGCATGTCTTACTTTCATCATAGTTAATCCTGCACACTTATCTCAACACACTGATTAGGCAAACAATTGTCAATTGACTTCATCATCAAAATCCGAGATTCAATAAAAACAGCACCAATTCCCATATTAGATGCATCACATTCAACTTCAAACACATTATCAAAAGTTGGTAGAACTAATATAGGAGCTTTAGTCATTTTTCTTTTCAAAAGCTCGAAAGCATCATTAGCTTCACTAGTCCATTTGAATTTATCACATTTCAGACATTCGGGAATTGGAGTGACAATAGAGCTGAAACCCTTGATAAATCTTCTTTAAAATGAAGTTAAGCCATGGAAACTCCTCACATCATGCAATGAAGCAAGTGTTGGCCAATTGAGTATAGCCTCTACCTTACTTTGATCCATCATGATTCCACTTTTTGAAACAACATACCCCAGAAATGTTGAATCTCGGATTTTGATGATGAAACTAATTGATTGTGTTTAGATGTTTAACTACATTTTGAGTGATGCAGGTCTACTCGATCAAGATTAGACAGTTGACGCAGGAGGAATTGACGTTGCGCCGGAGGAGATCACGTCAGGAAATTGGATGGCAGAAGGCCTCGGACGTCGGGCATCGGGCCAAGGAGAGCGGGATTGCACCAAGGATATTGGGGTTGCGGAGGTCAACCGCCAATTGGGCAACAAGCCGCAAGAGAGGATGATGCACTGAAGAATCGGACGAAGCGCCAACCAATGACGTGCCGGGCAACAGAATGTCAATTCACGTTGTAATAATTGTCTAGATCGAAGTAAAGTTTTGGCTTGTGTGTGCAGGATTAACTACGATAACGATGAAGACATAAAGCGAATCAAAGTGTTGAAGTCAAGCACGAAGGATTTGTTGCGAGTTCGAGAGTTCGACGGAAGCCCGAAGGTTCATCGGGAATGCTGCCGGAACTAGTCGAGAATGAGTAAGAGAGCTTGCTGAAGGGTTTTTCGGAAGCTCGTCGAAAAGTTCGTTGGAAGTTCGCGGAGCTCACTGAGAAAGATCAGAGCTTGCCGAAGAAGCTTGTTGGAACTCACCAAGATCAAATCGTGAAGTCTAGGAGCTTGTTGGGAGTCCGCAAAATGGTTTCCGAGAGTTTATCGGAAGACCGCCGAAAGTTCGCCGGAAGCTCGCCGGAAGAAGTCTTGACTTGTGGACTTTGTAATAGCTTAGGAAATATCTTTAAATTCGTAGTTAGCATATTAATTAGGAATAGGATTAAAAGATAATCCTATATTCTGGTTAGGGGCCAATTGGGCCCAAAATTAGACTTGGTTTGGGCTAAATTTAAAGCCCAACCAGTGAACCGAAGGGTCTGGCGGTGGCACCGCCAAACTAGGCAGTGGCACCGCCTAGCACCCGAGAGCCAGGCGGTAGTACCACTTGGCTGGGCGGTGGCACCGCCAGTACACTGTCAGTGTCAGACATTGACATGCGGTGTTGTTAGGACTCTAGCTAGGAGAGTCCTAATTGAGAGGGATATTCATGTAAAACCTACCTAAGCCGACCCCTATTAAATAGGTAAAGAGGCCGGCTAGGGTTAGGAGGTTGTTTCTTAGAGAAGAATTAGGAGTTGTAAAGGAATAGGAGTCTTAAGAATTAGGAGTTGTAAAGGAATAGGAGTCTTAAGTAGGAGTCCTATTAGGAGTTGGTTAGTAGTAGGAGTCTTGAGTAGGAGTCCTATTAGGAGTTAGGGTTTAGAAGCCCTATAAATAGTCATGTATTCCTCCTCTTTTGATAAGCAATAGATGAATCTTTTCTGCAGCCTTTGAGTAGCAACTTGGAGGGAGGAACCCCTATAGAGTTCCAAGGAGGCCGATCCCCTAAAGAGATCAACCCCAAGTTTAGAATCTGCAAGGGTTCTATCACCTAGTATCAGAGCAGCATTCTTGGCATCTCACTGCCCTTCCACTGCCATCCATCAGCCCTCCACAACCACCCAAAGCAATTCCCACAATTGCTTAAAAGATCATCGCCGAATTCCGCCATCATCTCCACCACCGCGGATCATCCTTTGATCTCCTCGTGAATTGCAACAGGTTCTGGTTTCCTACCTTACTACTGCTGCAATTTAGTTATCCTTATTCGAAAATCCAAAAAAAAAAAACTGTTCCTATATTGCTGCATAAACCTTTCGTCATAAAGTTTTCATCTCTACGACGAAAGATACATTGCAGAATTCTAGCCGCATAGTACCATCTGTTTGATCTTGCTACTGTGCTTTTTCTATCCAAATTTCTATGAAATTTTTATGACATCTTTGACACTTCTTAACAGAAGATTTCCCTTTGGTTTTTTCAAAAAATTCTCAATATAAACCATTGATCTTTTACGTCTAATCTGCTATACTTGAAAATCTACACTGTAAAATTTCAGCCGCATAGCACTGTTTGTTTGATCTTGATACTATATTGTTTCTATCCAAATCTCTACGAAATTTTTATGACAGCTTTAACACTTTCTGCCAGTGGATTTCCCTTTGGTTTCATCAAAAAATTCTTAATATAAACCACTAATCTTTTACGTCCAATCTGCTATACCTAAAATTCTGTGCTGCAGAAAATTTCAGCCGCGTATTGTTGCCTTAACCCATCTATTTGTAATCTTTTTTAAATAAAATTTCTTATACACTTCATAGATTATCTTAGCTTCCATCTAAGATTGATCTATTAAGAAATTCATCTCTAAAAACGATTTTATGTTGCTGCAAATTTTTGTCGTAACCTGCTGAAATTTTTCGACGAGAATTATGCAATCGGAACTTGCACCAATTTCCTTGCTGTTATACTGCCGAAATTTTCTTGATTAAATTAGATATCCTTGCTGTCATATAAACTGTGATTTTGCTATCAATTCCCTCCTCAATTCTCTCAAGTTTTTGGTGGAAATTACGTCGAGAAACCGTTGTTTCTTCGACGACAATTCTACTTTTACAAGACAGCACATACTTGCTGCAACTTCCACTGATTTCTATCAAACCTTTGCTACCATCTACCACAGATCCAAAACATTCATCCATAGCCCTAAAACTCCACTAAACCACACCCTCAAACTGTTGAATCTCGTATTTTGATGATGAAACCAATTGATAATTATGTTTATGTTTAACTGTATTTTGAGTGATGCAGGTCTACTCGATCAGGATTAGACAATTAAGGCAGGAGGAATTAACGTTGCGCCGAAAGAGATCACGTTAGGATATTGGATGGCAGAAGGCTTCGGACGTCGGGCATCGGGCCAAGAGCGGAATTGCGCCAAGGATATCGACGTTGCGGAGGTCAACCGCTGATTGGGCAACAAGCCGCAAGAGAGGACGATACGCCGAAGAATCGGACGAAGCACTAACCAATGACGTGCCGGGCAATAGAATGTCAATTCGCTTTATAATAATTGTCTAGATCGGAGTAGAGTTTTTGCTTGTGTGTACAGGATTAACTACGATAACGATGAAGACATAAAGCGAAACAAAGTGCTGGAGTCAAGCGCGAAGGATTCGTTGGGAGTTCGAGAGTTCAACGGAAGTCCGAAGGTTCGTCGGGAATGCTACCGGAACTAGCCGAGAATGAGTAGGGAGCTTGCCGAAGGGTTTTTCGGAAGCTCGCCGGAAGGTTCGTTGGAAGTTCGCGGAGCTCACCGAGAAAGATTGGAGCTTACCGAAGAAGCTCGTTGGAACTCGCCAAGATCAAATCATGAAGTCTAGGAGCTTTCCGGGAGTTCGCAGAATGGTTTCCGAGAGTTTATCGGAAGACCGTCGAAAGTTTGCCGGAAGCTCGCCGGAAGAAGTCTTGACTTACGGACTTTGTAATAGCTTAGAAAATGTCTTTAAAATCGTAGTTAGCATGTTAATTAAGGTTAGGATTAGTTGTTAATCCTATAACCCAAGTAGGGGCCATTTGGGCTCGAGTTCGGACTGGTTTGGGCCAAGTTTGGAGCCCAACCAGTGAGCTGATTTGGCCTAGGCGGTGGCACCGCCCAGCACCCGAGAGCTGGGCGGTGACACCTCCTGGGCTGGGCGGTTGCACCGTCCAGCACCCGAGCGCTGGGCGGTGGCACCGCTTGGCTGGGCGGTGGCACCGCTAGCATCGGGAACATAAGAGAATTTAAATTTTTGGAGCCCAAATTTGAATCCTCTTGAGGCCTATAAATACCCCTCAAGTCTCAGTTGAGAAAACAACTTTTTGAGCAGCAAGTGTTTGAGAGAAAGGTCTTAGAAAAGTCCTAGCTAATCTTGTTTTCATTTTGCTAGTGTTCACTTCCTTCTTTCTTGCTGAAAATTTGTAAGAGAGTGAACCGCTTGTAAAGAGTTGGAAGAGGGGTATTTACCCTTACCTTTCAAAAGATTTGCTAGTGGAAGGTGGGAGCCTCATCGAAGAGGGGCCTCGCAAGTGGATGTAGGTCATTTGACCGAATCACTTTAAAATCGGCGTAATCTCCGGTTTGCGTTTATGTTTATGCATTTATCTTTCTGCAAACCTTTACTTTGCTAAGTTCACTGCCCTCATCTTATTACATATGCTTTCAACGCAATTGAAACGGTTTCAAACGAAACATTATTTTTATCGTACGAAAGATTTTCGAAAACCGAAGTTTTATTCCGCTGCACTAATTCACCCCCCCCCCCCCTCTTAGTGCCGCTCCGATCCTAACAATTGGTATCAGAGCCACGTTTCTCTACCTTGGTTTAACACCCAAATAGAAATGGCTCTTTACGGCTTTCAAGAGGGTCACTCTCTCATTTGTCCTCCCTTTTTCAATGGGACGGACTATACTTATTGGAAAACTCGAATGAGAGTTTTCTTACTTTCTTTGGATTTGAATTTATGGCACATAGTCGAAAATGGATTTGAAATGTCTTCTCTTATAATGAACCATTGGAATGATTTGGAGAAGAAAATGTTTTCTTTAAACGCAATGGCTATGAATGCCTTATTTTGCGCTTTGGACAAAAATGAGTTCAATCGGGTTTCTTTATGCGAAACGGCTTTCGATATATGGCACACTCTTGAAATCACACACGAAGGCACTTCTAGAGTCAAAGATTCAAAAATCAACATTTTAATGCACGATTTCGAGCTTTTTCGAACGAAGCCGAGCGAAACCATTGTTGACATGTACACCCGTTTTATGGATGTCGTCAATGGTTTACAAGCTCTTGGCAAATGTTTCTCGAATTTTGAACTTGTTAGTAAAGTTTTACGATCACTTTCTAAAGCTTGGGAATCAAAAGTATTGGCAATACAAGAAACAAAAGATTTAAATATTTTTTCACTTGAAGAACTTATCGGCTCATTAATGACAATATAAATGGTGCGCAATGCACATGATGAACACAATGAACACTTGAACCACCTTCCAAAGAACAGGAAGGATTTGGAACCTCGGACAAATGAATACCACTTGAGCGATGACTCAAGTGATGAGGACAATGATGAACTTGAACTTCGAACACCAAATCTTAATAAGTTCATTAAACAAAAATCTAAAATAAACAATGAACTAGAATGGAGGAAGAGGCCAAAGAAAAGAAAAGCACCCAAGGATGAATCAAGAACTTCTAAAGGTGAAACGGCGAATTGGGCTTTGACGGGCTTCGACTACAAGGTAAGTAACTCAACTCTCTTGAATTATTTTGAAATTACTTGAAGTTTTTCTTGAGTTCTTAATTTAGATAGTAGGAATAGGAAATTAAAAAAATTATTTTTCAAAAATTATATCATGTTTTTCTTTTTTAGCATCTTTGAAAAAATTAAAAATTTGATCAATGAAAAGTATATTGCTAAGGTTTCATGCATGTTATGTTTTGAAATGTTGAATGATGTATGCAACATTATGGATTATAGTTATATGATATGTGATAATGCTTAGGATTAATCCATGCATGTGTATTTTGATGATTTTATGTCATGCATGAGTTTTTGAAGTAAATGTTGATTTGATACTCTCATTTTGGATTAACATGTTTTTGGTTTAATCATATTTATGACGAATTAAGATGACATTCTCATGACATATTAAGATGACATAGTGCATATACATCTATGTATGAATTTCTTGATAGTCTTTTGATGATAGATGTGATATCATGATGTTTTATTTTTGATGTGTTTGGTCTTGACGGCTTTATGCCGAAACTTATGTTTTGACTTTAAATGATGATACAATGTTTTCACAAAAAGACTTGAACACTCTCACATGAAATCAATTGTATGAAATGGAAATGAATTTTCTATTCTATTGAGATTAATGAATTTATTTTACCAATCTTATGAATCAGATGAAAATAAACATGATGAATATTTTATAAATGAGTTGTCTTATAAGATTTTGCCTTTACATCTTGAACTTTAATGCTTATATTGATTTGGCATATAAAGACTAAGGCATGCTCATAAGAAGCAAATCACATGAATAGAAATTTATAAAAGTGAAATGTAATCCTTTATCTTATTGATTTCTACCTAAGAGACCAATAAAACTATTTATGCCATTTTGAATCTCTTGAAAGAAATGTTGAGATTTTGATGATTTGGATGATTTGAATTTGAATGAGTTTTATTCAAAATCATGATCTTGATTCCGTGATATTTACAAATTAAGATTTATTATGAATCAAGATTTTTTTCATTAATCGATCTCCTAAGATTTTCTTTTGATTATTTATGAGTATGTTTTTCAAAAAGAAATCATGCCTTTTGGTATTCATATGTTCTAATCTTTCATGATATGATTTTTATACAATTCCTAGTATTCATGAAATGTTTATCGCATCACCCAATTACTTTCTTCTTGATATTCCATATGTGGTGATTAAAATTATGCATGAAATACTCTTGATATTATTTTGATGTATACAAATGAAAAGTTATAATCATGAATGATCGGATGAAATTTGACAAGTTAATATCTTCATGATTTGAAATATTTATAATTTGAAATTATGCATGCAATTGCTTTGTATTGTGATGATATATGCATCATGAATACTTTATTATCATACATGAAAATAGTGATAAACATTTTGAAAATAAATGTTTGTATCATGTTAGATGATTTTACATTTTGTGCATGATGAGTTATAGTGATGATTGAAACAATGATTGAAATGCTTTAAATGATGAATGTTTGGTATCATGATCAACATGTTGATAAATGCTTGAAAATTTTAATGTTTGAGTATCATGTATGATATGCTTATTAATGATGAATGATTTATTTTTTGGTATCGTGCATGAAAAATAAGCTTATTGAAATTATGTATGTTTTAATTTGAATATATAATGATGCACAAATAAGAATGATACTTACCTTTGTCATAATATGAAAATTGATATAAGGGTCTTCCCTTCTTTTTGACAATGACAAAGGGGGAGCAAGAATTTCTAGCGTGGACATCATGAAAAGAGGCAAACTAACT
This sequence comes from Musa acuminata AAA Group, assembly GCF_036884655.1. Taxonomy (NCBI): domain Eukaryota; kingdom Viridiplantae; phylum Streptophyta; class Magnoliopsida; order Zingiberales; family Musaceae; genus Musa; species Musa acuminata. The sequence goes on from NC_088348.1 coordinate 17,714,222, forward strand.
AGCTTGCACAATTCAAGATGAAAGCAAAAATTGCACTTCTCAAAAGAGAAGATGCAAATGTAACATTTGCCAAATTGTTTGCTTGCCTCATGTAAAACATTATCTCTTGCTAGTTTGGAATTTTTGCTAGCTTGTATGTTGCAAAACTTGATCACTTTTTCAAACATTTTGCTAGCTTACACTTTGCAAAGAAAGCAAAAATGACACTTCTAGAAGAAAGAACTTGTTATTTTGAACATCACAAGCTTGCCTATCTTAAGAAACAAAAATTGCAAAAGTGCTATCTTGCCTATCTCAAGAAGCAAAACTTGCAACTTGCACATTGCAATTGGAAGCAAGAATTATGAGCTTACACAAGAAAGCTATCTTGCATTTGCTTTCGAAATTTTTGCTAGCTTGTATATTGTGAAACTTACATATCGTAAAAATTGCTAGCTTGTAGTCTAAAGAGAAGCAAAAAGTTGCTATCTCAAAAGAAGCAAATGTGCTATCTTGCCTATCTTAAGAGGCAAAAATGCTAACTTGCACATCTTGACAAATTTGCATATTTCAAGAAGTAAGAGTTGCTTTCTTAAACATCTCAAATATTGCTAGCTTGCATGATGTAGAACTTGCTATCTTGAACATTACCAAAAGTGCTATCTTGTATGCTATAAAACTTGCATATCTAAAACTTGATAGCTTGAATGTCCTAAGCATGATGCATTACTTGCTAAATTTTCTAGCTTCAAAACTACATAATGATAAACTTATATTACAAACACAAAGAATAGTTGTACTTCTCCTTTTTGTTGATGACAAAGGGGGAGAAGTATGTTGATGACATGATATGCATAAGTCTATGCATGAGTTCATAATGACGTGTTGCAAGTATTCATGATGAATATTGCAATGACTTGAATTCAGTTTGAATTCAAGGTTCTATCAATATGGCATATTGATAGGGGGAGTTTGTTTAAACTCCGGGAGTCAAGTTTAACTCCGTCATCAATTGGTTGTCATCATCAAAAAGGGGGAGATTGTTGAATCTCGTATTTTGATGATGAAACCAATTGATAATTATGTTTATGTTTAACTGTATTTTGAGTGATGCAGGTCTACTCGATCAGGATTAGACAATTAAGGCAGGAGGAATTGACGTTGCGCCAGAGGAGATCACGTTAGGATATTGGATGGCAGAAGGCTTCGGACGTCGGGCATCGGGCCAAGAGCGGAATTGCGCCAAGGATATCGGCATTGCGGAGGTCAACCGATGATTGGGCAACAAGTCGCAAGAGAGGACGATGCGCCGAAGAATCGGACGAAGCGCCAACCAATGACGTGCCGGGCAACAGAATGTCAATTCGCTTTATAATAATTGTCTAGATCGGAGTAGAGTTTTTGCTTGTGTGTACAGGATTAACTACGATAACGATGAAGACATAAAGCGAAACAAAGTGCTGGAGTCAAGCGCGAAGGATTCGTTGGGAGTTCGAGAGTTCGACGGAAGTCCGAAGGTTCGTCGGGAATGCTGCCGGAACTAGCCGAGAATGAGTAGGGAGCTTGCCGAAGGGTTTTTCGGAAGCTCACCGGAAGGTTCGTTGGAAGTTCGCGGAGCTCACCGAGAAAGATTGGAGCTTACCGAAGAAGCTCGTTGGAACTCGCCAAGATCAAATCGTGAAGTCTAGGAGCTTACCGGGAGTCCGCAGAATGGTTTCCGAGAGTTTATCGGAAGACCGTCGAAAGTTCGCCGGAAGCTCGCCGGAAGAAGTCTTGACTTACGGACTTTGTAATAGCTTAGAAAATGTCTTTAAAATCGTAGTTAACACGTTAATTAAGGTTAGGATTAGGTGTTAATCCTATAACCCAAGTAGGGGCCAATTGGGCCCGAGTTCGGACTGGTTTGGGCTAAGTTTGGAGCCCAACCAGTGAGCTGATTTGGCCTTGGCGGTGGCACCACCCAGCACCCGAGAGCTGGGCGGTGACACCTCCTGGGCTGGGCGGTGGCACCGCTTGGCTGGGCGGTGGCACCGCCAACATCGGGAACATAAGAGAATTCAAATTTTTGGAGCCTAAATTTGAATGCTCTTGAGGCCTATAAATACCCCTCAAGTCTCAGTTGAGAAAACAACTTTTTGAGCAGCAAGTGTTTAAGAGAAAGGTCTTAGAAAAGTCCTAGCTAATCTTGTTTTCATTTTGCTAGTGTTCACCTCCTTCTTTCTTGCTGAAAATTTGTAAGAGAGTGAACCGTTTGTAAAGAGTTGTAAGAGGGGTATTTACCCTTCCCTTTCAAGAGATTTGCTAGTGGATGGTGGGAGCCTCATCGAAGAGGGGCCTCGCAAGTGGATGTAGGTCATTTGACCGAACCAATTTAAAATCGGCGTAATCTCCGGTTTGCGTTTATGTTTATGCATTTATCTTTCTGCAAACCTTTACTTTGCTAAGTTCACTGCCCTCATCTTATTACGTACGCTTTCAACGCAATTGAAACAGTTTCAAACGAAACATTATTTTTATCGTACGAAAGATTTTCGAAAACCGAAGTTTTAATCCGCTGCACTAATTCACCCCCCCCTCTTAGTGCCGCTCCGATCCTAACACAAACTGCACCCAAAACAGCCACAAAACATGCCTAAATCGTAGCCTACATCCACCGATCTTCCAATCCTTTCGACCATCACTTCTCTCAACTATACATGCCTTTAACCTGATAACAAAAGAGAGATCTTAACATCATAGATTTGGAGGCATATACTATGGCATCTAAAGAGGCAATCAATGCTAAATTCAAAGCCTTGGAGGTGCGAATGGAGGATAAGATTCGGACGCTCTTTACCGAACTCAGATTGGGCCGACCACTAAGCCCGAAAAAATCATATCACGGAGAGAGCTTTGCCCAATCGCACCAGGCACGAAGATATGAGTTCCAAGGGAGGGGAGGTTCTATGACTGACCCCAACTATCCATGCATGAGATTGGACTTCCCTAGATGGGAATAAGGAGACCCGATTGGTTGGATCTCGCGCGCGGAGCGATATTTTCAGTACCACAAAACCGCCGATGCATATATGGTGAAAATTACAGCTATACATCTTGAAGGGCATACTACACAGTGGTTTAACTGGTTTGAACATACTTATGGAGTTCTTTCATGGTGACAATTCAAAGAAGGACTGCTAATCCGCTTCAGACCAACCGATTACGAGAATATTGACGAACAACTAGCAAAGATCCGACAAACCTCCACCATTCAGGAGTACCAAACTAGGTTTGAAAGGTTATCTAATCAAACTCATGATTGGTCTCAAAAAAAGCTATTGAGGACCTTCATTGAGGGCTTGAAGCCGGAGATCCGAGGAGAAGTTAAAGCGCGACAACCGTATACGCTGATGGCAGCCATCTCTTTCGCACGACATCAAGAGGAGCAATTGAACCATGAAGCTCGGAGGACTAGGGTCGCTCCTCAACCAGTAATATTGAAGCCCTCAGCCCCCGTACTATCGACCAAGTCCCTACACCAAAGAGGTTAACAAGAGAAGAGCTTCGGGAGCGATATGCGAAGGGGTTATGTTGGCATTGTGACGAGCCGTGGAGCCATGAGCATCACTGTAGTAAAGGGAGACTTCTTATGATTGAACCAATAGAAGAAGAGGTCATTGAACATCCAGAAGAGAGCCTTGAAAATGAAGAAGAAGATGCAGAAGAAGAGCCACAACCGACTGAAGTTACGGTACATGCACTAGCCGGCTACTCAAACCCGCAAACGATGAAAGTTGGAGGCCTTCTCAAACAACAACCGATCACTATTCTCATCGACACGGGCAGTTCTAATAACTTTCTAAATAGTAAGGTTACTATCCAGATGGCCTTACCTATTGAGAATTGCAGCAGGTTTGACGTTAAGGTCGTCGACGGACGGATTTTGAATTGTGATCGTAGGCGCCCGCAGGAGAAACTATTGCTGCAGGACCAAGAGATAATTGCATATTTCATCCTTCTCCCTCTTGATGATCATGAGGCCATGCTCATAATTAAATGGTTGACAACATTAGGTGATATTTCTTGGAATTTTATGCAACTAATTATGAAATTTTACAGTACGGAGACAGGTGATACTGAATGGGAAACGTGAGGGCGACATAACGATGATTTGCACACAACAAATGAAGGTTTTGCATAAAGCATGCAGCGGCCTTTTGGTACAACTTGAGCAGCAAACTAAGGGAGAGCCAATAGAATTTGAAGATCCAAACCTACTTCCTTTGCTTGCTGAATTTTCAGATATATTTGACGAACCGCACAACCTATCTCTTACCAGTTGGCATGATCATTATATAACGATTCTTTTAGGCAAACCTCCAGCAAATACTCGGCCATATCAGTATCTACATCTCCACAAGGATAAAATAGAAAGGATTGTAAAAGAGATGCTCGAAACAGGAGTTATTCGGCCGTGTTGCAACCTCTACTCTTCACCGGTGCTACTTGTACGCAAGAAGGACGGAACATGGCGAATATACATTAATTATCGAGCTCTCAATGGCATAACCATCAAGAACAAATACCTTATTCCAATAGCAGATCAATTGCTAGATGAAAGGGAGCACAAATCTTCGCAAAGCCGGATCTTCGATCCGTGTATTATCAAATACGAGTGTATGAAGAAGTCATATTGAAAATCGCCTTTCGAACACACAACGGCCACTACGAATTTTTACTTTCAACAAAAGGTGAAATATCTTGGGCATATCATATCAGAGGAAGGTGTGACGGTCAACCCCTTCAAAATTGAAGCAATGCAAAACTGGCCTACCCCGAGGAACATAAAATTGCTACATGGCTTTTTGGGTTTAACAGGCTACTACCGTAAGTTCGTGAAAAACTATAGAAAGATCAGTGCACCACTTACTTCCTTACTGGAAAAAGATGTCTTCCAATGGTCAGACAGAGCCTCCACTACCTTCGACAAACTTAAAGCAGCTATAACGACAATGCCGGCGCTAACACTACCAGATTTCAACCAACCCTTCGTTATTGAGGCCGACGCATCTGGAGTTAGAATTGGAGTCATTCTCATGCAAGATGGTCGACTACTCATATACACTAGCAAGGCATTATCTCCCTCCTATCAAAATAAGTCAACATATGATAAGGAGATGCTCGCCATTGTGCGCGCAACAACGAGGTGGAGACCCTACTTGATTGGTCGACGATTTCAAACCGACCAAAAAAGCCTTAAGTACTTTTTGGAGCGAAAGATATCATCCCCTGGGCAGCAAAAATGGGTAACAAAACTTCTTAGATTTGATTATGAAATAACTTACAAAAAGGGGAAAGAGAATGTTCTTGCAGATGCACTTTCGCAGCTACCCGAGCAAGCTGAAGTTTCGGTCGTTTCACTTCTGACCAGCAACTTCCTTGAGGATATTAAGATAGAATGGCAGGAAGATTCAGAGACTAGTAAGATTATAAAAAAATTGGAGGAAGCACCAAGCTCCGTGGCTCATTACAATTGAGACTCAAAAGAATTACACTATAAGGGATGCATTATGCTTGTGACAAATTCTACTTGCATCTTCACAAGTAGATTTTGGAGAAAGTTATTCCATATGTAGGGTATTAAATTGAAAAGGAGTATGACATATCACTCACAAATTGATGGTCAAACGAAAGTTGTAAATAGGTGCTTGGAGATAGCCTAAAGTCATCTACCAAATATGACTACGCAAGGAGAACTCCAGACCCAACCAAGTGCTATTATTGATCGACGGACTGTGACTCAACGATGACGACCCACTACTGAAGTGCTAATACGGTGGGCAAACCTATTATCAGAAGATGTCACTTGGGAGAACTATTACGACTTGAAGATCAAATTCCCAGAATTCATGAATCGTCAGCCTCGAGGACAAGGCTGATTTGAAGAGGGCGGGTCTGTTAGGACTCTAGCTAGGAGAGTCCTAATTGAGAGGGACATTCATGTAAAACCTACCTAAGCCGACCCCTATTAAATAGGTAAAGAGGCCAGCTAGGGTTAGGAGGTTGTTTCTTAGAGAAGAATTAGGAGTTGTAAAGGAATAGGAGTCTTAAGAATTAGGAGTTGTAAAGGAATAGGAGTCTTAAGTAGGAGTTATATTAGGAGTTGGTTAGTAGTAGGAGTCTTGAGTAGGAGTCCTATTAGAAGTTAGGGTTTAGAAGCCCTATAAATAGTCATGTATTCCTCCTCTTTTGATAAGCAATAGATGAATCTTTTCTGCAGCCTTTGAGCAGCAACTTGGAGGGAGGAACCCCTATAGAGTTTCAAGGAGGCCGATCCCCTAAAGAGATCAACCCCAAGTTTAGAATCTGCAAGGGTTCTATCAGGAGGCATCGCCACTGACAGGCGGTGGCACCGCCAGCATCGGGAACCAAAGAGAATTTAAATTTTGGAGCGTAAATTTGAATCCTCTTGAGGCCTATAAATACCCCTCAATTATCAATTGAGAACACAACTTTTCGAGTAGCAAAGATTGAGAAAAAGGTCTTAGAAAAGTCTTAGCAAGTCTTGTTTTCAATTTGCTAGAGTGTTCATGTCACGCCCCCTCAAATAATATCGATAATATTAAAATTTTCATCACAAACCAATCAAGGATCCAAACACACATTTGAGGACACTGAAAAACATTCTATCAAATTCATATCTATAAAACATGTGCAGTTTATAATCATATATCACATCACTCGATAATTCATATTTATGGCAATCCAAGCCAACTTAACAAACATGAACAACATTTATAAATACTCAAGCTATGTAATTTATACAATCATAACTCCAACCATTTACCATAATTTCATATCATCGTAAACTAGACTTAACATTCCGAAATTCCAAATAAGAGAGACCTTCTAATACTTTTACAAGGTATATCCATTTCGGTTCATTGACAACATTTCATTACATACAAAATATGCTTATACAACAATAACATAATAACCAACAAGACTTGCCCATAATTTTGAATAGCTCTCTACTACCTCAGCCCAATTCAAAACATCTCAAAGAGTGACAAGCTGACCTGAAAGATTTATATAACAACGGAGTGAGCTAAAAACAACTCAGCAAGTAACAAAGCATATATAGCATGAGAAGGGACAGTTTCAAACAAACAAGATATCACAATGCAAGATAGAATCCAAGAGATTCAAGGATATCATCTCATTAGATACAGAATCACAAATGTCATTTCATTCATAAAATATTTGGTTCATAACAAATGGAGCATAGAGTAATTGGAGCATATCAATAGCGTACAAGATGTTCTAGAGCATATTAATGGCAAATAGGACATTTCATAATATATCAGTTCATATCAAATGGAGCACAGAGTAATTGGAGCATATCAATAGAGTATGAAATGTTCCAGAGCATATCAATAACAAATGAAACATATCGGAGCTCATCAATGGCGTATGAAATGTTTCGGAGCATATGAACGGCATATGGAACATTTCGAAGCATAACAATAGCAAATAAAACATTTCGGAGCATATCAAAGGCGTATGAAATGTTTCGGAGCTTATCAATAACAAATGAAACGTTTCGGAGCTCATCAATGGCGTATGAAATGTTTCGGAGCATATGAACGACGTATGGAACCTTTCGAAGCATAACAATAGCAAATGAAACATTTCAGAGCATATCAAAGGTGTATGAAATGTTTCGGAGCTTATCAATAACAAATACGAAATAGAAGCTCAAACGTCGAATTTGACGTTGCATTCATATCATTCGTATCCAAAGCACGTATAGAAACACATAACCAAAGCTTTGGATACCATATCAAACATACAGAAGGTGAAGTGGGACCATAACATAATATGGTACATCCATTTCTGAATGACCACCAAACATAAGTCTCCCACGTCTGGGAGGTCTCCCACGTTTGGGAGCTCCATCCACCCACATCTGAGTGAAGTCATAAGGGCCGGCAAAGCATCATAGGCTCTATGCATAACTCCTTTCACCATATCTGGCAAAGGTTCACAATATCCCACAAACACCAGAGTACAAAGGGACACTATGAACAATAAATAACACATATCGGAAGTACACGCGGAACAACAAAACGTACATGTGCCTTTACGAGTCAATACGAAGTAAGCAATAATCTTTCACAATTGTATTCAGATTTGAAAGGAAATGAAAGCAAGAGCATTCAAGGATTCCAAGCAATCACATATAACTAAATTCAAATAAGAAAGTTAGATAAATTCAATGTCCAAAGGAATGAAACTGGAATAGGCACATATCGAAAGCAAATGCGGAACAATGGGATATACATGTGCCTATATGAGTCAATATGATATAGCATAAACGTTACACAATAGTTTTCAAGAATGCAAATAACTTTAAGGACAAGAGCATATAAGAATTCAAAGTAGTAATATAAAGCTCAATTGAATAAGAAAGCCAAAGGATATCAATTTCCAAAGGAATGAAACCAGAATATGCGAAATCGACCAAAGCTCGATTTTTGGTAGAATTCAAGAGGCACATTGAACAAATGATTCAAACTATCAATTGTGCTCCAATTTTACTCAGAAAATATATCATTGGAAAGATATTTCAATCTAGTTTCTGATGAAATAAATTTCGTACGAATTAATGTTTCCAACAAGGAGTTACCATAGATTTAGTAACCCAAGATCAAAGAGCAAATCTCAATTTTACAAAATTCATAGGGTCGGTTTCAACAGAAAACTGGGCAAGTGTTTGGAATCCAAATCTTTCAATCTATATATTAAAAGAAAGATCTGCGAGTCTAGTTTATAATGAAATTAGTTTTGAACAAATCAGAGTCAATACATGAAGTTATAACCATAAAAAGGTAGAAAGGTCAGAATCTCAGAAGTTGCACAGATTCGAATCGTTTCGTCTAAACAGGAGATATATCAAATGCAAGGCTAGAACAATTCAAAGTTCCTCGTATTCAAAGCAAATGTAGAGATCAAATTACAGTAAGGAAAGATCAGGACACTTGCAATAGGAAAGAATTGAAAGCTTGCAATAGGAAAGAATTGAAAGCTTGCAATAGGAAGGATCGGAACACTTGCAATAAGAAAAAAATAGAATAATTACAGGAGAAACGATCGGGAAACTTGCAATAGAAAGGATCGAAATATTTGCAATAGAAAGGATCGAAACATTTGCAAAAAGGAAATGCAATAGGAAAGATAAGAACACTTGCACGAGGAAGATCATAATACTTGCAATAAGAAAAATTAGAACAATTATAGGAGAAACGATCGGGAAACTTGCAATAGAAAGGATCAAAATATTTGCAATAGAAAAGGATCGAAACACTTGCAATAGGAAGGATCAGAACACTTGCAATAAGAAAAATTAGAGCAATTATAGGAGAAATGATCGGGAAACTTGCCTTTTGAAGGTTTTGGTCCAAAGATTTGAAGAAAGTGTACGCTTGAATCCTTTTTCTACTTTTCCTCCATCCCCTCCCTGTTTCGTTTTGTGCACTCGTTTTCTTTCTTTCTTCGCAACTACACCACGTGCCGAATATCGAGGCACAGTCACCTGCTCTCTCTTACTCTCATTCCTTCTTTTTCTTTCCCAAATGCAGCTGCCACAACCACCGACGCTGCCGCTGCCACAGTCGCTACCTCTTCCACCGCACTGCCTTCTTCCTCCCCTTCTTTCGCAGATATAGCTGCTGCATACGCAGTCTCTGCTGCTATGGCTGCAATCCCGTCCGCAGCCCCTTTTTCCCCCTTTCCTTTACTTTCTTTTCTTCCTTTCTCTTCTTTTTCCTTTCCTTCTCTTCTTTCCCAGCTGCACTGCTGCAGTCGCAGCCTCAACCACGACCACAGCCTCTTCTTCCTCCCCTGCTCATCTTCCTCTCCTTCTTCTCTTCCAACTGCAGCTGCCATCGCCGCAGCCGCAGCCCCTTCTTCCCCTTCTCTTCTTCCTCTCCTTCCCTTCTTCCTTCCTCTTCCTCTTTCCCTACCACAGCTGCAGCTGCCATAGCCGCAGCTGCAGCTACTTCTTTCCCTTCTCCTCTTCCTTCTCCTTCCTTTCTTCTTCTTCTCTTCTTCTCCTTCCTCCCCTTCTTCTCCCCGACGAACAGCACCTCCTTTCCTCTGTTTCCTCCTGCAAGAAACAGAGGTGCCACCTCTTCACCCGCTTCTACTTCTTCTCTTCTTCCTCACCATCTCTTTCTCTCCTTCTCTTCCAACTGCAGCTTTCACCGCCGCAGTCGCAGCTCCTCCTTTCCCTTCTCTTCTTCTTCTCCTCTTCTTCTTCCCTCCTCCTCCCCGGCGTCACACACACCCTCTCCTCTGTTTCCTTTGTAGGAAACAGAGGTATCACAACCTCTTCTCCTGCTTCCTCTTCCTCTTCTCTTCCTCTTCTTCTTCTTCTCCTCTTCGAATGCCCCACACCTCTCCTCTGTTTCCACCTGCAGGAAACAGAGGTGCTGCAGCCCTAGCTGCTGCTACCTCTCGCTCCTCTCCCTCTTCCCTCTCTTTTCCCTCTTCTTCTCCTTCTCTTCTTCTCCTCTTCCCTTTTCCTCCCCAATGCCACACACCTCCTCGCTGCAGCCTTGCTACAACTATCCTCCTCTCTTCTTCTTCTTCTTCTTCTTCTTCTTCTTCTTCCTCTTCCCTTCTCCTCCCCAACGCCCCACACATCCTCTCCTCTGTTTCCACCTGTGGGAAACAGAGGTGCTGCAGCCCTAGCTACAGCTGCTGCCTCTCTCTCTCTCCTCTCCATCTTCCCTCTCTTCTTCTTCTTCTTCTTCTTTTCTTCTCTTCTCCCTCTTCTTCCTCCTCTCTTCTTCTTCTTTTCTTCTCTTCTCCCTTAACTTCTCTTCTTCTCCCCACGTCCCACCGCTCCTCTCTCTATTTCTCGAAGAAATAGAGAGAGCGTGGGAGGCGGTGGGATAAAACCGAAATTTTTGATTTTCTTTATTTTTTTTTCTTTTTGTAACTTAACAGTTTAGTCCTTGAAATTTTTATATTTACATATAGGTCCTCCAATTTACATATAAATCCTTATTGATAAATTTCAAAAGAGGGATGTTACAGTTCACCTCCTTCTTTCTTGCTGAAAATTTGTAAGAGTGTGAACTGCTTGTAAAAGGTTGTAAGAGGGGTATTTGCCCTTCCCTTTCAAGAGATTTGCTAGTGGAAGGTGGGAGCCTCATCGAAGAGGGCCTCGCAAGTAGATATAGGTCATTTGACTGAACCACTTTAAAATCGGCGTGATCTTTGGTTTGCATTTTCTTTTTGCTATTTACATTACTACAAACCTTCTTACGTGCTTTATTTCATCATTACCTTTGCTGCACACCTTTATGAACACACGTTCAAGGTAAGCTTTTCAAGTTCGGTTTTTATCGTACGAAAAATTTGTGGAAACCAACGTTTTAATCCGCTGCACTAATTCACCCCCCCCCTCTTAGCACCACTCCGATCCTAACAATTGGTATCAGAGCCCGGTATTTCTCTAAGAGTTCTTGGTAAATCTTTTTTGAATTTTGATCTCGTAAGCAAGATCTTAAGATCCCTTCCAAAAAGGTGGGATCCTAAAATAACCGCAATACAAGAAACAAAATATTTAAATATTTTTCCACTTGAAGAACTAATTGGTTCGTTGATGATATATGAAATGGTGCACAATGCACATGATGAACATGATGAACGAAATCACCTTCTAAAGAATAAGAAGGATTTGGAACTTCGGACAAATAAAAAACACTTGAGCAATGACTCAAGTGATGAGGACAATGATGAACTTGAACTTCGAACACTAAATCTTAATAAGTTCATTAAACAAAAATCTAAAATAAACAATGAACTTGAACGGAGGAAGAGGCCAAAGAAGAGGAAGGCAACCAAGGATGAATCAAGAACTTCTAAAGGTGAAACGGCGAATTGGGCTTTGACGGGCTTCGACTACAAGGTAAGTAACTCAACTCTCTTGAATTATTTTGAAATTACTTGAAGTTTTTCATGAGTGCTTAATTTAGATAGTAGGAATAGGAAATAAAAAATTATCTTTCAAAAATTATATCATGTTTTTCTTTTTAGCATCTTTGAAAAATTAAAAATTTGATCATGAAAAGTATATTGCTAAGATTTCATGCATGTTATGTTTTGAAATGTTGAATGATGTATGCAATATTAGGGATGATAATTATATGATATGTGATAATGCTTAGGATTAATCCATGCATGTGTATCTTGATGATTTTTTGTCATGCATGAGTTTTTGAAGTAAATGTTCATTTGAAACTCTCATTTTAGATTAACATGTTTTTGGTCTAATCGTTTTTATGACGAATTAAGATGATATTCTCATGACATATTAAGATGACATAGTGCATGTATATCTATGTATGAATTTCTTGATAGTCTTTTGATGATAGATGTGATATCATGATGTGTTTGGTCTTGACGGTTTCATGACGAAACTTATATTTCGATTTTAAATGATGATATATGTTTTCACAAAAGACTTGAATACCCTCACATGAAATAAATTGTATGAAATGGAAATAAATTTTCTATCCTATTGAGATTAATAAATTTATTTTACCAATCTTATGAATCTCATGAAAATATACATGATGATAAGCATGTGTTATTTTCATGAGTGTATTTGAAAAACATATGGCAAAACCATATCCGAATGCATGAAAGTGTTAAATTTCATTTTCGAATTCTCTTGATCGAAATTCATTTTTCGATCCTAAACGTTGATGCATGTTTTTATTTAACATAAATGAAAAAGCATGCTAACATGAAATCAATCACTTAAAATGAAATACTTAAAAAAAGGAGGAAAATATATTATCAATGAAATCATGAATCTACTTATGTTATGAATTTTGTGAACCATAAAAGTGATTTTGATGATTTGAATTTGAAGTGAGTTTTATTAAAATCATGATATTGATTTCTTGGAATAACATGAGATTACCTTTGATGATCATTTTGATTATTATGATTCATGAAATTTTGGATTCATGACTTGGTCTTACATTTGTTTATGAGATGGTTGAAATCTTTGTACCTTTGAATTATTCCCTTCTCCTTTCAATTTTTAAATTTATGCATGTTATATGTTAAACATTTGAAACCATATTTTGGTATCATGCATATTTAAGAAATGTTGATTTGATAAATTTAATGAGTTGAAAATAAATGATGATTTTTCTCTTGAATACAACTTGTGAATCTCATGAAAATAAACATGATGAATATTTTGAAAATAAATGAGTGTATCATGCATTTGGTCTTAATGATTTCTCTTGAACATATTTTTTGAAATCATACTTGATGATGAATATCAAGATATTAAAAGGATGTTATCATGGAATCATGCTTGATGATTTGTTTTTTACCTTTCCGTCTTAAATGTTGACACTTGTTTTATTAAAGGTAAAGGCATGCTTATACGAAGCAAATCACATGAATAAAAATTTATAAAAATGAAATGCGATCCTCTATCTTATCGCCTTTTCAATAAATTTATGCTTGTCATATATGAATTTATTGAATGTTACATCTCCCTTAATTCATTTTGTTCTCCTAGATTTATTTATCAAAGAGGAGAATCTTCCGAAAATGAAATGATACAAATGAATCACTTATCGATATGTCTATTTGAAATATCTTTTTAATGTGATGTTGAAAATTTGAGATGCCTATTGGAATTCATGACATGAGATAATTGAATCCTTGACTTACTCTAGCTTGAAAATAGATGTTTAAAAACTTGCTTGATGAGTTGTTTTATAAGATTTTGCCTTTACGTCTTGAACTTTCATGCTTATCTTGATTTGGCATATAATGACTAAGGCATGCTTAGATGAAAAAGAATCACTTAAAAAATGCTTTTCCCATCTGATCGAGATTAATGATTTCATGATATTTTGTGAATCTCGAAATTGATTTTGATGACTTGATTATGAATTTCAAGTTAACGATTTGATTTGATTGAGTTTTATCTAAATCATAATCTTGATCTTGCAAAATTGGAATCACAAATAATATCTTTTGGTATTCATGAATTGATACTCACAATATGAAAGTATAGGTATTAATGACTTGAATTTGATTGAAACATTGCATGCTAAATTAATCATTCTCCTATGTTTCAAAAATTCTTTAAATGCCTTATGTGATGATTGAAAATTAATTTGCTTTATGATGAATCATGAATCATGACTTGATCTATGATATTGATATATTTTAATCATGATCCTTGGTTGTATAATTCTTTTGCTCTATTAAAAAGATTTATCGAATGAATCATGTCCTTCTTGAATTTTCTTGATATCATGACATGATTTTGTAATATGGCTTGTATAATGATTAAAATGTTTTAGCCATTGGTTTCTCCCTTCTTTTTGATAATGATAAAGGGAGAGTTAGTTTACTAGCCTGCATATTTCAAAGGAAGGAAAATTTGCTAGCTCAATCATTTCATTGAAAAAACTTGCTATCATGAACACTACCAATAAATTGCAAATCCTGCAATCTAAAGAGAAGCAAAGAATTGCTATTCCGAAAGAAGCAAAAAATGTAAAACTTAGAAAACTTGCAATATAATTGCTCTTACCATGCTTTGTATCAAAAATAGGTTGATATCCTTAAAAGCATCGCATTAAATTTTTTAGTCTATTGCAATGTATCACATGTATCGCAAATTGAAAATTTTGAGACTATTATCATATCATGTTTAACAATTGATATCTTTCATTGATATGATAAATTATCAATCTTATGATGTATTGCATAATGATATCATGATTTGCGATTGTATCATGTGATCCTTGGTGAATTTTCAATTGATATCCTTTATGAAATGATTTCTTTGCATTATTGTCTTGTATACATCATGTGATGATTGAAATATTGATTGATGCAAAGTTGATGTAAAAGTCTAAATCATTGGTTCCTCTCCTTCTTTTTGACATTGACAAGGGGAGAAAGTTACTGCTAGCTTGCACACTTGAATGAAGAAATTTGCTATATCAAACAACATAAATATTGTTACTTGCAAAGAAAAGCAAAGTGCAATCTTGCACAAAAATTCAAGTGTTAAATTGTCATGATTGAACTTAAGAATCTTGGTATGCCCCAAGGTCTTTTCGTATTCTGTCACCATATAATTGAAATATACTTTTCCCATTCACCCAAGGATCGTACCACATATTAGTATTAGTTCCAGTAGATATTGCATAAGAAATGTGTTTGATTAGCCAATTCCTTGCCTTTAAAATTCCTTTCTAAGCTGCAGAGTGGTATGTTCTTATTAAAATTTCCCAAATCGATTCCTTTGAAAGATACCTAGTAGAAACCCATTGTGACCATAAGGAACATTTGTTTTGCAAAAGGTCCCGCAATTGTTTTCCGAGTTCATTGCTAATGGTACCTGGTGTCTCCCTACTCCTATTTCTCCTGAAATGTTATCACTTTGGCCGACTATCATAGCTATTCCAATCAGGAACAACCCTTCAGATGTATTTATTTGGCTTCATGACAATGGTAAATTTAGTGCCACATCCGCATGGAATCAAATTAGGCAAAAACATAACAAGTGGCTCCCAAGCAGTTGGACATGGGATCGACTGGGATCACAGAGACATTCCTTATATACATGGCAGGTCATTCTGAATAAACTACCTACAATAGATAATATGAAAAGAAGAGGTATCCATCATGTTAACCGATGCTCCCATTGCATGCAACAAGAAGAAACTGTTGACCATCTCTATTTTGCTTGTGACTATACTAAATGGATATGGAAGGAGATTCTCCAGCGATTCGAACTCAATAGAATGCCGCAACCAAACTTACATCAAGAATTAGCTGATCTCATGCAATGTTTTTCAAGAAAAGGGCCTCTTACACAATTGACAAAGGTTATATTCAGATGCGCTATTTGCTGGATGTGGAAGGAAAGATATAGCAGAATCTTTGAGTGTCAACACACAAACAATGCTCAGCTCTTGATAGAGATTATTAGAGACTCAAGATCATGTATGGAGAACGATCTCAAAATGGAGCACCTTACATAGAGAGAAAAAGATATTTTTATCAAATTCAAATTTGCTATCAGCTAAAGATCTTGGGCATGATGTCAAAAGCTATACCCATAGGAAATCTTGGCATATCTGGACTTTAAATTTTATTTATTGGCCACAGTTAAGAGTTATAGTCTACAGCATTTGTAGTCATAACTACCGCATGAGTACTCTATGAGTTACCTAGCTTCGTCTATAACTTGTATAAACAAAGCTAATTGTAGAAACTTTACACAAAATCAATTTACTTTTACTTATCAAAAAAGAATCTTGGTATGCTTTTTTGCTTATATGTTGTGATGAAAATCTAGCGTCATGTTATAAAAACTTGAATATATTTTAAAATAGCTAGAGCTACTTCTCCTTTTTGTTGATGACATAGGGGAAGAAGTATATTGATGACTTCATGTATTGAATTGAATATTTTATAAATTTACATAATGGTTTAAATGTTTATCAGAACATGTGATGAATGTTTCTTGGATTTGGGATAATCCAAGTGTTCTATCAATGGCATATTGATAGGGGGAGTTTGGTTAAACTCCGAGGAGTTAAATGTTTATCAGAACATGTGAAGAATGTTACTTGGATTTGGGATAATCCAAGTGTTCTATCAATGGCATATTGATAGGGGGAGTTTGGTTAAACTCTGGGGAGTTAAGGTTAACTCCGTTAGTCATCAATTAGTTGTCATCATCAAAAAGGGGGAGATTGTTGAATCTCGGATTTTGATGATGAAAATAATTGATTGTGTTTAGATGTTTAACTGCATTTTGAGTGATGCAGGTCTACTCGATCAGGATTAGACAGTTGACGCAGGAGGAATTGACATTGCGCTGGAGGAGATCACGTCAGGATATTGGACGACAGAAGGCTTTGGACGTCGGGCATCGGGCCAAGGAGAGTGGGATTGTACCAAGGATATCGGGGTTGCGGAGGTCAACCGCCGATTGGGCAACAAGCCGCAAGAGAGGATGATGCACTAAAGAATCGGACGAAGCACCAACCAATGACGTGCCGGGCAACAGAATGTCAATTCGCGTTGTAATAATTGTCTAGATCGAAGTAGAGTTTTGGCTTGTGTGTGCAGGATTAACTACGATAACGACGAAGACATAAAGCGAAACAAAGTGTCAAAGTCAAGCACAAAGGATTTGTTGCAAGTTTAAGAGTTCAACGGAAGTCCGAAGGTTCGTCGGGAATGCTGCCGGAACTAGTCGAGAATGAGTAAGGGAGCGTACCGAAGGGTTTTTCAGAAGCTCGTCGAAAAGTTCATTAGAAGTTCACAGATCTCACTGAGAAAGATCGGAGCATGCCGAAGAAGCTCGTTGGAACTCGCCAAGATCAAATCGTGAAGTCTAGCAGCTTGCTGGGAGTCCGCAGAACGGTTTCCGAGAGTTTATCGGAAGACCGCCGAAAGTTCGCCGGAAGCTCGCCGGAAGAAGTCTTGACTTGCAGACTTTGTAATAGCTTAGGAAATGTTTTTAAATTCGTAGTTAGCATATTAATTAGGATTAGTATTAAAAGATAATCCTATATCCTTGTTAGGGGCCAATTGGGCCCAAAATTAGACTTGGTTTGGGCTAAATTTAAAGCCCAACCAGTGAACCGAAGGGTCTAGCGGTGGCACCGTCAGACTGGGCGGTGGCACTGCCCAGCACCCGAGAGCTAGGCGGTGGCATCGCTTGGCTGGGCGGTGGCACCGCCAGTACACTGTCAGTGTCAGACACTGACAGGCGGTGGCACCGCCAACATCGGGAACCAAAGAGAATTCAAATTTTGGAGCCCAAATTTGAATCCTCTTGAGGCCTATAAATACCCCTCGATTCTCAACTGAGAACACAACTTTTTGAGTAGCAAGGATTGAGAAAAAGGTCCTAGAAAAGTCTTAGCAATTCTTGTTTTCAATTTGCTAGAGTGTTCACCTCCTTCTTTCTTGTTGAAAATTTGTAAGAATGTGAACTGCTTGTAAAAGGTTGTAAGAGGGGTTTTGCCCTTCCCTTTCAAGATATTTGCTAGTGGAAGGTGGGAGCCTCATCAAAGAGGGCCACGCAAGTGGATGTAGGTCATTTGACAGAACCACTTTAAAATCGACGTGATCTCTGGTTTGTATTTTTTTATTGCTATTTACATTACTACAAACCTTCTTACGTGCTTTATTTCATCATTACCTTTGCTGCACACCTTTACGAACACACGTTCAAGTTAAGCTTTTCAAGTTCAGTTTTTATCGTACGAAAGATTTGTCAAAACCAACGTTTTAATCTGCTGCACTAATTCACCCCCCCCTCTTAGTGCCGCTCCGATCCTAACAAGAAACACCACACTAGTAGTAAAGAAATCACACTTCTTTATATTAGCATAAAGTTTTTGATGCCTCAAAATAAGAAAGATCTCTTTCAGATGATTCATATGCTCCTCTTCACTCTTGCTGTATACCAATATATCGTCAAAATAAACTACAACAAATATCCCAATGCATGGCTTAAGTATGTGATTCATAAATCTCATGAAGGTGCTAGGAGCATTAGATAGCCCAAATGGCATAACCAACCATTCATATAAACCTTCTCTAGTTTTAAATGTTGTTTTCCACTCATCTCCGGGCCTTATTCTTGTTTGGTGATAGCCACTCCTCAAATCAATTTTTGAGAAAATACAAGCACCACACAATTGATCAAGTAAATAATCTAACCTTGGAATAGGAAAGCGATAGTCCACTGTGATTTTGTTGATGGTGCAACTGTCTACGCACATTCTCCAAGAACCATCCTTCTTAGGCACTAACAAGGCAGGAACCGCACAAGGACTCATGCTCTCCCGGATTAACCCTTTTTTCACCAATTCATCAACTTGCCTTTGAAGTTCTTCATTCTCTTTGGGACTCATTCTATATGCTGCCTTATTAGGTAGAACAGTCCCCGGAATAAGATCAATGTGATGCTGGATATCTCGCAAGGGTGGAAGGCCATGTGGAATCTCTTCTGGTATAACATCTTCAAACTCTTCCAAGATTTGTTTTAAGATTTCTGGTGTCTCCTTGTGTTGTTCATTTTCTTCTACTACTAGTAGAGCCATAACATGACCACCCTTGTCTAATTCATCTTTGCATTCACCATAGGACATAAAAGCGCTAACTTTCTTTTTTGGTGCACTGATTTCGGATAGTTGTAATGGAGCTAAAATAATCTTCTTTTCATTCACCTTAAAAGAATAAGTATGCTTGTAGCCGTCATACAACACCCTTCTGTCATAATATGCCAAGGTCTTCCCAACAGCAAATGACAAGCATCCATAGGAGCAACATCACACCATACTTCATCTTTATAATACTTGCCAATAGAAAATGAAACTAAACATCTTTTAGTTACATTGATGTCATTTCCTTTTTGTAGCAAACATAACTAGTATGGATGTGGATGAGAGATGGTATCCAACTTTAGCTTCTGCATCATCTCCAAAGATACCACATTCTCAAAGCTGCCGCTGTTGATGATCACCAAGCACACTTTGCCAAGAGAAGTGCATTTAGTGTGAAACACATTTTTTCTCACCCAACTTTCATCGTCAGCCACATATGATACTTGTAAACTATGTTGCAATACAAAAGACAAACCATGATCAGCATAAGTAATATCTTCCTCATCATCATCGTATTTTGGTTCGTCGTCAGCTTCATCTTTTCCTCCAACACTATGATCTTCAACCAAAGTTACAATCCTCCTATTTGGACAATCTGATGCGATATGCCCAAAACCATGACATTTGAAGCATTTTCGGTCACTTGGGGTAGAAGAATTAGGTGTTTTTTTGCTGCCAGTAGATTCTTCACCCTTTTCTTGCACCTTCGATATCACCTTGCTTTGGACAGTAGGCTTGGAACTTCCTCCTTTTGTATATCCTTCTTTTGAGTCATACCGAAAACTCTTTTCAAACTTCTATTGCTTTTCAACTTTTAATGCCAGCTTGCTCACATCATTTAAAGACCAATATGGCTGTAGCTGAACAACTTTAGCAATCTCATACTTTAGACCTCCTAAGTATCTTGCAATTGTTTGCTCTTCCGATTCCACAAGCTCTCCTTTTAACATCAAATTATCAAATTCTGTAGTGTACTCCTCCACACTAAGATCTTTTTGCTTGAAATCATGTATTTTGAGAAATATCTCTTGCCTATAATTATGGGGTAAATATTTTCTCTTCAGCTCTCTTTTCATTTTCTCCCATATAACGATCTTACTCTTCCCCTCACGTTCTCTTTGTTTCTTTAGATTTTCCCACCAAAAAGATGCATTCCGCTTGAGTTTGAGTGCCACAAGTTTGACCTTCTTTTGTTCTGGTGGTTCATGAAAATCGAAAATTCTTTCTATTGTGTTAAGCCAGTCGATAAAGTCATCAACATCAATTTTACCTTCAAATTATGGAATATCTAATCTGGGGTTATATTTATTCTGCCACTCATCTTGGACTCCATTTCTTCTCCGACATCTTCTCGACTCCCTTGGAAGAGGTGTATCATCATCAGAAGTAAACTCTCGAGCTTCATTTTTATGTTGGTTATGTCTACTTTGAAGTTCGTCGATTATTTCATTTTTTTCTTGTAGGCTACGCAGCAATTTTCGTAGCTGCAGCCTCAATGACTCAGCGTCATCGTCATGGTTGCTACCTTCACCAACTGCATCTTTTCTATTCCGCCTTGTCATGATCTCTAGCCTTTAGCTCTGATACCAAACTGATACCGGGGAGGGTAAAAATGCAGAATGGATTTTGAAATAACACCGATAGAACAATTGTTCAGATAGAAAATGTCATAGAAGGCAAGGAATGAACTTTTGAAGAAACTTCGGTAAAACGAAATATAGCTCACCACCAAGTTTAAAAAATCAAAAGGGATACAAAAGATCACCACCCTAATGATAATAAACAAGGATACAGAACTGAAAGCAAAAGACTCACCACTCAAAGACGCATCCAAGAGATACAGAGTTCAAAAGAGCACTCCAAGAGAGCTTCTGCCAATATCCTAAGTTTTATAAAAGTCCTTTCTAAAACCTAAACCCCAAAATAAATACTATTGCATAAAACAACCTATCATGAATAGGGAATTTCAAAATTAAGTACTTTACAACTGCCAACCAACTCCATTAATGTATTCCTTAGCTATGAAGAAAAGCACCATGTTGCAGCTTTACAACTGCCAACCAACTCCATTAATGTATTCCTTTGTGCAGGGAATATCCTGATGAGTTGTTGTATTTGAGTAGGCTGAGTTGAAGATTATGTGGCAATATTATTGGCTGAAGAAAAATATCATATTATCAGCATGGTTCATATGAACAGATTGTAGCAAATTAGACACTCCCGTGTCAATCTTTATTTTCAGAAAATGTCGCTTTCAAATCCCTTACGTAGCATACTTGATATCAATCGCCTCACTAGTCCAAATTATAAGGATTGGCTCTATAACTTGCGAATTGTTCTCATGGTGGAGAAAATCGTGTACGTCCTTGATACAGTGATGCCTATGTTAGGATCAAGAGCACTAAGAGGGTAGGGGGGGGGGGTGAATTAGTGCAGCGGAAAACTTTCGACGATTAAAACTGCATTCGTACGATAAAAACGATTTTGGCAAGAAAGCCGATTCATAAATCACTTTAACTTATGATCAAGCTAGATGCAGTTAAAGTAAATATATAGTGGCAGTTTGCAGTTTAAGATAGACAACAAAATGTAATAGCAAACTAGAATACGATATTCGTACGATAAAAGCGATTTCGGTATGAAAGCCAATTCGTAAATTACTTTTAACTTGTGATCAAGCGAGATGCAGTTAAAGCAAAGATATAAAGGTAGTTTACAGTTATGATGGAAATTAGAATGTAAGCGCAAATTGAAATATGATGTTCGTACGATAAAACCGATTTTCGTCTTAACGTCGATTCAGAAAATACTTAACTATGAAACACGTTCGTAAATGAGCATAAGGCAGTAAGCTAAAGAGGAGGTTTGCAGCAAAGATAAGATGCTCAAAGTAAATGCAAACCAAGATTTAGAGTGGTTCGGTCAATCTTGACCTACATCCACTTTTGGCTTCCTCCACCGACGAGGTCACCGACGTCCACTAGAGGCCTTCCTTCAATAGGCGAAGGCCAACCGCCCTTTTACAGTTTCACTTCTTTTGACGGGCTTAGGAGACAACCCTTACATAGTTTTCTCTCCTCTCTTAAAAGATCAAAACTTGGAAGAAAAGAGAGAGGAGAACTTCTAGCTGTTACAACACTTTTGACCTCTAAAAATCACAGAGTAAGATTGGATTTTCGGTGCCTTTCGTTGCCATTTCATGTAGGAAAGGGTGGGGTTTATATAGACCCTAAACTGGTTTGAATTTGGAGCTCAAAAGTATCTTTTCCCAGATTTCCGGGGTCCTGGCGGTACTACCTCCGGACTGGGGCGGTACAACCGCCTAGCAGCTTGGAGACTGAGCCACTGGGCGGTGCCACCGCCTGACAGGGGCGGTTGCACCACCCAGTCTCGCTCGGAGACTGAGTCCAAGCGGTGCCACCACCTGACTAGGGCGGTTGCACCGCCCAGTCTCGCTCGGAGACTGAGCCCAAGCGGTGCCACCGCCTAACTGAGGCGGTTGCACCGCTCAGCTTTCCTGGGAGACCATCTCCTGGGTGGTGCCACCGCCGACCTTAGTGATGCCACAGCTTGGCACGAATTCTAGTCCGAATGGATTGATTCATTCGGCCCAATTTGGGTCTATCAAGGGCTCAATTGCCCCCAGATTAAGTTAATGAGATCACCTCCCATTCCTAACTTAATCTACATGCTAACTATGATATTTCTTAAGACTTTTACTGCAACTTACTCTGGTGCATTAATCACTTCTTCCGGCAAGCTTCCGGCGAACATCCGACGAACCTTCGGTGATGCTCCGGCGGACTTCTGGCAAACTCCTGGACTTGCGACGATCCACTTGGTGAGTTCCAACGAGCTTCTTTGGCAAGCTCCTGGACTTCTCGGATTTGTTCCCGCAGAACCTCCGATGACCGTCCGGACTTCCATCGAACTCTCGAACTCCCAACGTGATCATAGTCTTGACTCTGGCGCAACTCCTGCTGCATGTCTTTCTTTCATCGTAGTTAATCCTGCACATGTAAAAAAAACTTCGATCAAGACAATTAATCCTAAGCAATTAACCAAGTTGTCCGGCATGTCATTGGTCCCTCGACGCTTCGTCCGATTATTCGTCGCATCATCCTCTTTTGCGGCCTATTACCCAATCGGCAAGTTGACTCCACAACTCTGATATCCTTGGCACAATACCCGCTTTTCTTGGCCCGATGCCCGAGTCCATGGCCCGAAGGCCTTCTGTCGATACGTCGACCGATCCACCGGCCCGACATCCAATCTTCTGACATATTCCTCTGGCACAACATGATTTTTCCTGTTTTAATTGTCTCATCCTGTTCGAAGCATCCTGCATTATTCAAAACACAGATTAAAACATAAACACAATTATTAATTGG
Organism: Musa acuminata AAA Group; assembly: GCF_036884655.1. Taxonomy (NCBI): domain Eukaryota; kingdom Viridiplantae; phylum Streptophyta; class Magnoliopsida; order Zingiberales; family Musaceae; genus Musa; species Musa acuminata. The sequence goes on from NC_088348.1 coordinate 17,737,824, forward strand.
TTTCATCAACAAAATACGAGATTCAACAATCTCCCCCTTTTTGATGATGACAACCAATTGATGACGGAGTTAAACTTAACTCCCGGAGTTTAAACAAACTCCCCCTATCAATATGTCATATTGATAGAACCTTGAATTCAAACTTAATTCAAGACATTGTAATATTCATCATGAATACTTGCAACACGTCATCATGAACTTATGCATAACATCATACTTCTCCCCCTTTGTCTTCAACAAAAAGGAGAAGTCCAACTTTAATGTGTTTGTAGTTTAAATTCAACTAATTGCATGAAAAACATAATATCAAGTTTTATCATCATGCAGTTTTGAAGCTAGAAAATTTAGCAAGTGTTACAACATGCTTAGAACATTCAAGATATCAAGTTTTAGATATGCAAGTTTTACAACATATAAGATAGCACTTTTGCTTCTTTTGAGATAGCAACTGATACATCATGCAAACTAGCAAATTAGAGATGTTCAAGAAGGCAACTCTTGCTTCTTGAAATATGTAAATTTTGTCAACTTTGCTAGATGCGCAAGTTAGCATGTTTTGCTTCTTGAGATAGGCAAGATAGCACTTTTGTAATTTTTGTTTCTTAAGATGTTCAAGATAGCAAGCTCTACATCATGCAAGCTAGCAATGTTACAACATTTTAGAGCATGCAAGCTAGCAATTTAGAGATGTTCAAGAAAGCAACTCTTGCCTCTTGAAATATGCAAGTTTGCTAGATATGCATGTTAGCATGTTTTGCTTCTTCTTGAGATTTCAAACTAGCAATTATCGGTAATGTTCAAGATAGCAATTTCTTCTCTTTTGAGAAATGTAATTTTTGCTTTCATCTTGAATTGTGCAAGCTAGCTAGTTTGCCTCTTTTCATGATGTCCACGCTAGAAATTCTTGCTCCCCCTTTGGCATTGTCAAAAAGAAGGGAATACCCTTATATCAATTTTCAGATTATGACAAAGGTAAGTATTAATTTTATTTGTGCATCATTATATATTCAAATTAAAACATACACAATTTCAAAAACCTTATTTTTCATGCACGATACCGAAAAATAAATCAATCATCATTAATGAGCATATCATACATGATACTCAAACATTAAAATTTTTAGCATTTATCAACATGTTGATCATAATACCAAACATTCATCATTTAAAGCATTCATGATATACATCGTATGCAATACATCACATACATCATAATAAAAGGCATAAGTATTGCATGCATCATTTTAGCAACAAATCATAGCATTTCATCACATGGCAAGATATCAGCAAGTAAAATTATGATGCAAGTTCTTGATATCTTAACATGATGCAAACATGGCATATGACAATTATAACATTTCTATCATCAATTTGCCATATATTTCATTGTAAGCTTCTTTTGATATTTTAACATAATTCAAATTCAAATATGGCACTTATAGCATCAATTCATATATTTCTCCCCCTTTGTCATCAACAAAAAGGAGAATGATATAAGCAAATTTTAAACGTAAGTGCGGTAATGGTTCATGCCATAACTAGGTTTATGTCACTTTTCAACAATGAGTGATAGGATATCAATTATACAAACATCTTAAGGAAAACATGATATGGAGATAGCTTTCATTACTTCTTCCTCTTTATTTGTTATTATCTTTTTTCATGGAGGAAAGTCACTTGTGAGCTTACTCTTTCTCACAAAATTGATAAGATATTAAAGCATACTTCAGTTTTACAAGGATCAAGATATGTGTGTGAATCAAATCCTTGCATGTAAAACTATTTCTCTAAAGACATAAGAGGGAATCATCAAATCCATTTCTCGAAAGATATTTTTCACATGATAAGTCTATGAGAGATGCATTTGCTAGTTGATTCCATGTGTCAAAAATTAATGATATGAATCAAACTCGATATGACATATGTTTATTAAGTCCGAAAGAGAATAATGTATCGAGAAAATCCGATTGTTAGGATCAAGAAGATCCGAAAATAAAATTTAACACTTTCATGCATTCAGACAAGGTTTTGCTATAGATTTTCAAATTCAATCATGAAGATAAAACATGCTTATTATCATTGAAATTTTTGTATCCAAAACACATAATTTCCAACATGTTATTAAGGCATGCAATAGTGTAAAATTCTCATCATCGAAATTATATCCTACCATGCATGATCTAAATTTCTCCCCATTTTATCATTGTAAACAAGAAAGAAGAAGGGAAGAACAAAATAGTGTAAAATATTTTAATCATTTCAAGGCATACAAGCCATAAATACAATCACATCATGTCATGAAAGATAAAATCACTTGAATACCAAAAGACATGATTCATTTTGACACATCTCCTCTTTAAATAAAAAATGAAAGGAATTATTAGGAGATCATGATATAGATAAAATTCATTCAATCTTGTATAAGAACAAGATATTAACTTAAGCATATAAAATTTCTCAAATCATTATGAATCATAAAAAAATAATTATGGTTCCGAAAAATCATGATTCATTTAGGAAAAATTTCTCTTTAGTACACGATAAGAGCGGCGACTAGATCTAGGGCGACGGTACTACAACGGCGACAACACAGTAACGACGACCAGATCTAGGGTGACTTGACTCCTGCAGCGTCGGCTTTCTCCCACGGGCGACGGGTGACGACATTGTAGCGACGATCAGATAACCTTAGGGCGACGGTACTGTAGCGGTGATCTGATTTCTTCAGCGTCGGCTGTTTCCCAAGGGTGACGGGACTGTAGTGACTATCAGATCTCCCTAGGGCGATCTGACTCCTGCAGCGTTGGCTTTCTCCCACGGGCGACGCTACTGTAGTAGCGATCTGATCTCCCTAGGGCGATGCTACAATAGTGGTGATCGGATCTCCTGCAGCATCGGCTTCTCCCCAAGGGCGACAATACTGTAACAGCCACCAGATCTCCCTAGGGCGACAGTACTATAGTGGTGATCTGATATACTACAGCGGTGGCTTTTCCCTATGGCGACGATTCTGTAGCGGCGACCAGAAGAGGGATCAAACATGGCAGCGATGACCCCTAGGGCTGGCGACAGTGGCAGGAGGGTTGATACGATGGCAAGACTCCCTACCGTTACCCCTCAAGTTGCTCCCCCACCATATCCTCTCCAGAGAGAAACTCCTTCGACGAAGCAGCATCGAAGCAGGTCGTGCTCTAGATCGTGGCAGCCTGCTCTCATTTCTAGTGACCCTCGGCCTTGGACTAGCCTCTTCAAGGCTCTGGTTGGAATTCCGGATCTAAGCTTGGAATTCTTTGCTCCAGAAGTTCAGGCTGATAAGAAGATTGCTATATACGAGACTACTGATTCAGCAGAGCTTATTGAGACATGGTCTATGGCGATTATTGGCTATGTGATAGGTTTCAAAACATCTTATTTCCCATTATCCTCATTTATCAAAACTCGATGGGGAATATCATCATTTAATCTTCATATGCTGGAGAACGGATTCTTTGTTTCAAGCTATACTCTGAAGAAGATTTGCAACGGGTCCTCGAAGGATTCTGGACTATTCGCGGCCATCCAATGATTCTACGATGCTGGTCTCCTGATGTCCATTTGGTGTTAGATAGCCTACAATCTATTCTATTATGGGTATCCTTTCAAGGTCTTCCTCTACATATTTAGAGTCGACGTTTTATTGCAAAGTTATGCAGCACTCTGGGACAGCCACTCTACATCGACAAAGCAACAGCAGCTCAGACGAGATTAGCATTTGCACGAGCATGTGTACTGGTTTCTTCCGACGAAGATCTTCCTAATGAGGTTTTCTATCGTGATCTTGACGGGAACACTCGGAAGGTACATATCTCATATTCTTGGAAGTCACAACGATGTCAGCATTGCTTATCTTTTGGTCATGCAAATGGAGCTTGTCAGCAAACTCCAAAACTAATCACAAAGGTCTATCGACCACGTCAAGCACCTCAGCAACAAAGTGAGTCTTCTCTAATGGTAGTATCACTGATGGTGGCGAAGACTATTGAGCATTCCGACTCGCAAGGACAGCACCGCAGACAGAAGGACAAATCTAAAGCTTTACCTCTACCTATAATGTCTGAGCCTTCCACAACAGAAGTTTCCCATGGTACTAGTGGACAGGAGAAGCATAAGTCAGGAACTTCATCTCTTCCAATATCATCAGATCCGTCCACAATAGCTCAATGAACTCAGGCCCAAACAAATCTTGCTAGCAAGGATATTCTTCCTCAACAAACTCAGGCCGCAACAAACATCACCAACAAGGATATTTTATCTCAACAAACTCATGCCCCAACAAACCTCTCTAGCTAGGCTGCTCCAACAAGTACTAACCAGGATATTGTGCCACAACAATCTTATCATGCTTCAACAAACCCTGCCAATCAAGACCACATGATTCAAGGTATTTTAAAGTTTAAACATCTGCAAGCTGTAGATGAAGTGGATAAATATAGGAATAAAGCCATAAAAGGTAAGGATATTGTGTGGGAGGAAAATACAAAACCAAAGGATAAGAAAAAGGATGGTACAGTCCATCCAAAGTCGTAGGATGAATACCTTACCACCTTTTTCATTTGTTTATTACTGATGAAGATAACATGCTGGAATGTTCGTGGACTTAATAAGCCTGAGAAATGTCGGGAGCTCAACAGAATAATCAAGTCTGCCACATGTGATATTGTTATTCTAGTGGAAATAAAAATTAAACAATCGCGCGTTCAAGCTCAAAAGAATTTAATATGGCCGGACGCAGAACTGTTTACCAATGACTCAAATGAAACTTTTGCTAGAATATGGGTCTTATGACATCCTAACTCTATTAATACTTGGTTTATTTCTGCTATTGATCAATTCATCCATCTTAAGGTAGAGGACAAAAAGAATGGCTGTCAATTCAATTTTACTGGTATATATGCTTCAAATAGTATGTAAGAAAGAAATACACTATGGTCTGATCTAACTAACATTGCAGATGGCTGTCTTAATGTACCTTGGATTGTTCTTGGTGACTTTAATACTGTTCGGTACACAAATGAAAAAGTGGGGGGAAGATAGCTTTCAGAAAGTTAGCTTCAGAGTTTTAATGATTACATAGATACTGCTGCATTGACTGATATAAAATCTGTGGGTAATTGGCTCTCCTAGAGGAATCAAGGTGCTTCTAATAGAAAAATATTGGCTCGACTTGATAGATGTCTGATTAATCAAGAATGATTAATAGTTTACCCTAATTCACTTCCTGAGTATGATGCTCCATTGTTTTCTGATCATTCTTTAATGTGCATACACGCAGATAAAGCAACACCAAAAGGCAAGAAACCGTTTAGATTCTTTAACATGTGGAGTACTTATCCTCAGTTCCTTGATGTTATCAGATTACCTTGGAATGTTAATGTGTATGGATCCCCCCCTTACATCTTATGTCAAAAACTCAAAGCCTGCAAAGCAGCACTTAAGGAGTGGAATACAAATTCCTTTGGCAATATTACCACTCGAGTTCAATTTTGCAAAAAGGAACTAATAGCAATGCAACATGAGCTACAACTTCAGCTCCATGATGAGAATCTTATCGACAAAGAGACAAAAGCTAGAAATAACTTCATGCAAGCCTTAAAGCTCGAGGAAAGTTTTGCAAAACAGAAGTCTCAATAGCATTGGCTTACTTTAGGGGATTCCAATACTAAGTTTTTTTACGCTTCTATTGCTACTCGAAGAGCCGTTAATCGCATCAGGAAATGCAAAGACAAAGATAAAAATCTTATTGAGAATTTAGATGAGGTTAAAGCATACACTGAGCAATTTTTTTATTCCTTACTCAACCAAGAGGGGCAACCTAATAATATTCATGTGGAGCCAACTAGAAAGCTTGATTAGAGTGTCATTTCTATCCTCAATGCCCCAATTACAAATGAGGAAATAGTAAGAGTTGTCTTTAAGTCACCAAAGCACAAAAGCCCTGGTCCAGATGGATTTCCTGCTGAATTTTACCAAATTACATGGTCTATTATTGGTAATGATGTGATTAAAGCTTGCCAACACTTTTTCTCTTCAGGGCATATTCTTAGAGAGATGAATTGCACTTTTATTTCTTTAATTCCCAAGAATGCAGGGGCTGATTCACTAAAGAACTATCGACCCATATCTTTATGCAACTTTATTTACAAGATCATCTCCAAACTATTAGCAGATAGATTGCAAAAGGTAATACATAAGATAATTAGTCCAAATCAGGCTGCTTTCATCAAAGGGAGAAGTATACATCATAATATTATGCTTGCTAATGACTTGGTCAAGGATCTACACTCAAAAGAAAAAGGGACAAAAATCTGTTTTAAAGTTGATCTACGAAAAGCCTTTGACTCAATTAATAGGAACTTTATCTATAAGATGCTCTACGGTATGAACTTACCTCAGCAATGGGTTAATTGGATTCAATGTTGCTTAGAAACTCCAAAGTTTTCAATACTCTTCAACGGCTCACCTATTGGTTTTTTTGGGAGCAATAGTGGCATCCGAGAAGGCGATCCACTCTCTCCATATCTCTTTACTTTTGCAATGGAAGGACTTAGCTATATGTTGGAATATGCGGTCTCTGATGGAAGTATTAAGGTACCCCATCCTGGCCATATTCATATATCACATATAATCTTTGCAAATGATCTTTTTATCTTTCTTCAGAATGATTTAACTTTAGTAAGAAACCTGGCTACTATTCTTAATGATTTTGGTATAGTTTCTGGCCTTCAGTTAAATCATGCGAAAAGTAAAGTCTACATGAGCCCTTGCATTGAGGACAAAGATGTTGTTGCACATACCCTAGGGGTTAGTGAGGGAAATCTGCTAGTTACATATCTTGGTCTCCCACTCATATCCACTAGCATTCACAAAACCCACAATCAGCCTATCCTGCAAAAAATAAAGAATAGAATTTCCTCTTGGAAAAATAGGCTTCTTACAAAAGCAAGATGATTTGAACTCATCCGTTCGGTGTTGTACTCTTACTCTATATATTGGTCTAATGCATTTCTTCTACCTATTGGACTTCTCCAAGATATTAAACGGTTATTAATAAACTTCTTCTAGAATGACACAAATGATAAGACAATGCATATGGTAAATTGGGACAGCATCGGCAAACCGAAAGATGAAGGGGGGCTGAACTTGAGAAATACTAGAGATTAGAATAAAGCATGTTTGGTAAAGTAATTGTGGGACCTTTTGCAAAATAAATGTTCCCTATGGTCACAATAGGCTTCTGTTAGGTATCTTTCAAAGGAATCGATTTGGAAAATTTCAACAAGAACATACCACTCTGCAGCTTGGAAAGGAATTTTAATGACAAGGAATTGGCTAATCAAACACATTTTTTATGTAATCTCTACTCGAACTAATACTAATATGTGGTACGATCCTTGGGTGAATGGGAAAAGTATATTTCAATTATATGGTGACAGAATACGAAAAGACCTTGGGGCTCCCAAAGATTTGAAGGTTTTCAAGTTCATTGCTAATGGTACCTGGTGTCTCCCTACTCTTATTTCTCCTGAAATGTTATCACTTTGGCCGACTATCACAACTATTCCAATCAGGAACAACCCTTCAGATGTACGTATTTGGCTTCATCATAATGGCAAATTTAGTGCCACATCCGCATGGAATCAAATTAGGCAAAGAAATAACAAATGACTCCAAAGCAGTTAGACATGGGATCGACCGGGATCAGAGAGACATTCCTTATGTACATGGCAGGCCCTTCTGAATAAACTACTTACAATAGACAATATGAAAAGAAGAGATATCCATCATGTTATCCGATGCTCCATTTGTATGAAACAAGAAGAAACTGTTGACCATCTCTATTTTGCTTATGACTATACTAAATGGATATGGAAGGAGATTCTCCAGCGATTCGATCTCAATAGAATGCCACAACCTAACTTGCATCAAGAATTAGGTGACCTCATGCAATGTTTTTCAAGAAAAGGGCCTCTTACACAATTGACAAAGGTTATATTCAGATGCGCTATTTGGTGGATGTGGAAGGAAAGATGTAGCAGAATCTTTGAGTGTCAACACACAAACAATGCTCAGCTCGTGACAGAGATTATTAGAGACTCAAGATCATGTATGGAGAATGATATCAAAATGGAGCACATTACACAAAGAGAAAAAAATATTTTTATCAAATTTAATTTTGCTATTAGCTAAAGATCTTGGGCATGATGTTAAAAGCTATACTGTTTGGACTCTAGCTTGGAGAGTCTTAATTGAGAGGGACATTCATGTAAAACTGTTAGGACTCTAGCTAGGAGAGTCCTAATTGAGAGGGACATTCTATTAGGACTCTAGCTAGGAGAGTCCTAATTGAGAGGGGCATTCATGTAGGAGGTTTTTTCTTAGAGAAGAATTAGGAGTTGTAAGGGAATAGGAATCTTGAGTAGGAGTCCTATTAGGAGTTGGTTAGAAGTAAGAGTCTTAAGTAGGAGTCCTATTAGGAGTTAGGGTTTAGAAGCCCTATAAATAGCCATGTATTCCTTCTCTTTTCTTAAGCAATACATGAATCTTTTCTGCAGCCTTTGAGCAGCAACTCGGAGGGAGGAACCCCTATTGAGTTCCAAGGAGGCCGATCCCCTAAAGAAATCAACCCCAAGTTTAGAACTTACAAGGGTTCTAACACGTAGTATTAGAGCAGCGTTCTTGGCATCTCGCTGCCCATCCACTGCCATCCATCAGCCCTCCACAACCGCCCAAAGCAATTCCCACAAATGCTTAAAAGATCGTCGCCGAATTCTGCCATCATCTCCGCCACCGCGGATCATCCTTTGATCTCCCCGTTAATTGCTACAGGTTCTGGTTTCCTACCTTACTGCTGCTGCAATTTAGTTATCCTTATTTGAAAATCCAAAAAAAAAAACTGTTCCTATATTGCTGCATAAACCTTTCGTCACAAAGTTTTCATCTCTACGGCGAAAGATACATTGCATAATTCCAACCATATAGTACCATCTGTTTGATCTTGCTACTATGCTTTTTCTATCCAAATTTCTATAAAATTTTTATGACATCTTTGACACTTCCTAACAGCAGATTTTTCTTTGGTTTTTTCGAAAAATTCTCAATATAAACTATTGATCTTTTATGGCAAATCTGCTATACTTGAAAATCTGCACTGTAAAATTTCAACCGCATAGCACTGTTTGTTTGATCTTGATACTATATTGTTTCTATCCAAATCTCTACGAAATTTTTATGATAGCTTTGACACTACCTAACAGTGGATTTTCCTTTGGTTTCATCAAAAAATTCTCAATATAAACCACTGATCTTTTACGTCTAATCTGCTATACCTAAAAATCTGTGCTGCAGAAAATTTCAGCCGTATATTGTTGCCTTAACCCCTCTATTTGCAATCTTTTTTGAATGAAATTTCTTATATACTTCATAGATCATCTTGGCTTCCATCTAAGATTGATATATTAAGAAATACATCTCTAAAAACGATTTTATGTTGCTGCAAATTTTCGTCGTAACCCGCTGAAATTTTTCGACGAGAATTCTACAATCGCAACTTGCTCCAATTTCCTTACTGTTATACTGCTGAAATTTTCTTGATTAAATTAGATATACTTATTGTTATATAAACTGTGATTTTGCTATCAATTCCCTCCTCAATTCTCTCAAGTGTTTGGTGGAAATTACGTTGAGAAACCGTTGTTTCTTCGATGACAATTCTACTCTTCCAAGACAGCACATACTTGCTGCAACTTCCACTGATTTCTATTAAACCTTTGCTACCATCTACCATAGATCCAAAACATTCATCCATATCCCTAAAACTCCACTAAACCACACCCTCAAACTGCACCCAAAACAGCCACAAAATAAGCCTAAATCATAGCCTACATCCATCGATCCACCAATCCTTTCGACCATCACTTCTCTCAACTATAAATGTCTTTAACCTGCCAACAAAAGAGAGATCTTAACATCATAGATTTGGAGGCATATACTATGGCATCTAAGGAGGCAATCAATGCTAAATTCGAAGCCTTGGAGGCGCGAATGGAGGATAAGATTCGGACGCTCTTTACCGAACTCAGATTGGGCCGACCACTAAGCCCGAAAAAATCATATCACGGAGAGAGCTTTGCCCAATCGCACCAGGCTCGAAGAGATGAGTTCCAAGGGAGGGGAGGCTCTATGACTGAACCCAACTATCCATGCATGAGAGTGGACTTCCCTAGATGAGAAGGAGACCCGATTGGTTGGATCTCGCGCGCGGAGCGATATTTTCAGTACCACAAAACCGCGGATGCATCTATGGTGAAAATTGTAGCTATACATCTTGAAGGGGATGCTATGCAGTGGTTTGACTGGTTTGAACATACTTATGGAGTCCTTTTATAGCAACAATTCAAAGAAGGACTGCTGATCCGCTTCAGAACAACCGATTACGAGAATATTGATGGACAACTAGCAAAGATCCGATAAACTTCCACCATTCAGGAGTACCAAACTAGGTTTGAAAGGTTATCTAATCTAACTCATGATTGGTCTCAAAAATAGCTATTGAAGACCTTCATTGAGGGCTTGAAGCCGGAGATCCGATGAGAAGTTAAAGTGCGACAACCGTATACGCTTATGATAGTCATCTCTTTCGCACGACATCAAGAGGGGCAATTGAACCATGAAGCTCGGAGGACTAGGGTCTCTCCTCAACCAGTAATATTGAAGCCCTCAGCCCCCCCTACTATTGACCAAGTCCCTACACCAAAGAGGTTAACAAGAGAAGAGCTTCGGGAGTGATATGCGAAGGGGTTATGTTGGCATTGTGACGAACCGTGAGCATCGCTGTAGTAAAGGAGAACTTCTTATGATTGAACCGATAGAAGAAGAGGTCATTGAACATTCCGAAGAGAGCCTTGAACATGAAGAAAAAGATGCAGAAGAAGAGCCACAACCGACTGAAGTTACGGTATATACAATAGCTGGCTACTCAAACCCGCAAACGATGAAAGTTGGAGGCCTTCTCAAGCAACAACCGATCATTGTTCTCATCGACACGGGCAGCACTAATAACTTCCTAAACAGTAAGGTTACTGTCCATATGAAATTACCTATTGAGAATTACAGTAGGTTTGTCGTTAAGGTCGCCAACGGACGGATTTTGAAGTGTGATCATAGGTGCCCGCAGGTGAAACTGTTGCTATAGGACCAAGAGATAATTGCATATTTCTTCCTCCTCCCTCTTGATAATCATGAGGCCATACTCAGAATTAAATGGTTGATGACATTAGGTGATATTTCTTGAAATTTTATGCAACTATTTATAAAATTTTACAGTAAGGAGAAACAGGTGATACTGCATGGGAAACGTGAGGGCGACGTAACGATGATTTGCACACAACAAATGGAGAAGGTTTTGCATAAAGCATGCAGGGGCTTTTTGGTATAACTTGAGTAGCAAATTAAAGGAGAGCCAATAGAATTTGAAGTTCCAAACCTATTTCCTTTGCTTGCTGAATTTTCAGATATATTTGACGAGCCGCACAACCTACCTCTTACTCGTCGGCATGATCATTGTATAATGATTTTTTCAGTCAAATCTCCAGCAAATACTCAACCATATTGGTATCCACATCTCCAGAATGATGAAATAGAAAGGATTTTAAAAGAGATGCTTGAAACATGAGTTATTCGGCCAAGTTGCAACCTCGACTTTTCACCGGTGCTACTTGTACACAAGAAGGACGGAACATGGCGAATATGCGTTGATTACCGAGCTCTCAATGGCATAATCATTAAGAACAAATACCTTATTCCAATAGCAGATGAATTGCTAGATGAAAGGGAGCATAAATCTTCATAAAGTTGGACCTTCGATCCGGGTATTATCAAATACGAGTGTATGAAGAAGTCATACCGAAAACCGCCTTTCGAACACAACGGCCACTACGAATTTTTACTTTCTTCAACAAAAGGTGAAATATCTTGGGCATATCATATCAGAGGAAGGTGTGACGGTGGACCCCTTCAAAATTGAAGCAATGCAAAACTGGCCTACCCCGAGGAACATAAAATTGCTACATGGCTTTTTGGGTTTAACAGGCTACTACCGTAAGTTCGTGAAAATCTATGAAAGATCAGTGCACCACTTACTTCCTTACTAGAAAAAGATGTCTTCCAATGGTCGGACAGAGCCTCCACTGCCTTCGACAAACTTAAGGCCGCCATAACGACGACGCCAGTGATAGCGCTACCAGATTTCAACCGACCCTTCATCATTAAGGCCGATGCATCTGGAGACAGAATGGGAGACGTTCTCATGCAAGATGATCGACCACTCACATACATTAGCAAGACATTGTCTCCCCCCTATCAAAACATGTTAACATATGATAAGGAGATGCTCCCCATTGTGCACGCAGCAACGAGGTGGAGATCGTACTTGATCAGGCGATACTTTCAAATCAAGATCGACCATAAAAGCCTAAAATATCTCTTGGAGCAGAAGATATCTTCCCCCGAGCAGCAAAAGTGGGTAACAAAACTTCTTGGATTTGATTATGAAATAACTTACAAAAGGTGGAAAGAGAATGTTGTTGCAGATGCGCTTTCGCAGCTACCTGAGCAAGTTGAAGTTTTGGTCATTTTACTTCCAACCAGCGACTTCCTTAAGGATATTAAGATGGAATGGAAGGAAGATTCGGAGACCAGTAAGATACAAAAAAAATTAGAGGAAGCACCAAGCTCCGTGGCTCATTACAATCGGGACTCAAAAGAATTATGCTATAAGGGACGCATTGTGCTTGTGACAAATTCTACTTGCATCTTCAATAGCAGATTTTGGACAAAGTTATTCCATATGTAGGGTTCTAAATTGAAAAGGAGTACGACATATCACCCACAAACCAACAGCCAGACGAAAGTTTTAAATAGGTGCTTGGAGACAGCCCAAAGCCACCCACCAAATATGACTACCCAAAGAGAACTCCGGACCCAGCCAAGTGCCATTATTGATCGACGGATCGGGACTCGACGACAATGACCCACTAATGAAGTGATAATACATTGGGCGAACCTACCAATAGAAGATGCCACTTGGGAGAACTATGACGACTTGAAGATCAAATTCTCAGAATTCATGAATCATCAGCCTTGAGGATAAGGCTGATTTGAAGAGGGCGGGTCTGTTAGGACTCTAGCTTGGAGAGTCCTAATTGAGAGGGACATTCATGTAAAACTGTTAGGACTCTAACTAGGAGAGTCCTAATTGAGAGAGACATTCTGTTAGGACTCTAGCTAGGAGAGTCCTAATTGAGAGGGGCATTCATGTAGGAGATTTTTTCTTAAAGAAGAATTAGGAGTTGTAAGGGAATAAGAGTCTTGAGTAGGAGTCCTATTAGGAGTTGGTTAGAAGTAAGAGTCTTAAGTAGGAGTCCTATTAGGAGTTAGGGTTTAGAAGCCCTATAAATAGCCATGTATTCCTTCTCTTTTCTTAAGCAATAGATGAATCTTTTCTGCAGCCTTTGAGCAGCAACTTGGAGGGAGGAACCCCTATAGAGTTCCAAGGAGGCTGATCCCCTAAAGAGATCAACCCCAAGTTTAGAACCTGCAAGGGTTCTAATATATACCCACAGGAAAACTTGGCATATCTGGACTTTAAATTTTATTTGTTGGCCACAGTTAAGAGTTATAGTCTACAGCATGTATAGTCATAACTACCGCATGAGTACTCTATGAGTTACCTAGCTTCGTCTATAACTTGTATAGACAAAGCTATTTGTAGAAACTTTACACAAAATCAATTTACTTTTAATTATAAAAAAAAGAAGAAATATATCAATGATACCAATCATGATTTATTTGGATGGTAGAAGGCTAAAAGAAACATTGAGGATAAAAGATCTTGATTTTTATAGAGTAAATCTCAAGTTTTAAATTTCAAAAAAAATCAAGACAAAGTCCATTCAAATTCAAATCATCAAATCAAAATCATTTTTAGGAGATTCATAAAAAGATGGTAAAATAGATTCATCAAAGTCAATAAGATAGAGAAAAAGAATTTTTAAGAAAAATGCTCTATTTAGTTGTTTTATACAAGCAAGCCTTTGTCCTTTTTGTGCCAAAAAGAATATATATCATCAATCATTTAGGATCGAAAAATAAACTCTGTCATAAAAACCATCAAGATCAATAAACCACAAAAATCATCATGTATAACTTTAAAATCTCATGCATAAAATCATCAAATCATGGTATCAAAATTTTAATATTTTTAATACACCTTTATGCATCCTTAAGTATACAATCGTCAAGCATGAAACTTACACTATTTCATATAAGCATGCCTATTTCATTTATGTCAAATCAAAACATGCATCAGCATTAAACATGATATCATATTTTCAATCAAAATCATTTTGTTTATCATAAACATATAATTTTCATGATTATTTTCAAAATTACAAGCATGATCATAATTTTTTGCATTTTCATTTTTAAACATGCAATTTAAAAAAAATTTCTAAACTAACTAAAAAAAAAAGACATCATGGAAAGCATCATGTAATTTTAAAATATATTAGGGGGATTTCGATTACCTCATCATTGAAAGCGGTTAAGGCGTAGTTTGCCACCTCGCCTTTCTTGATTTTCTCCTCGTCTTCGGAGGAGCTCGATTCATCCCAATTTTTGTTCTTCTTCTTGCGATCAAAGCAAGTAGTTCCATTCTTTTTGCTTTTTAATTTTTGTTTCATTTGTAGTTTAAGTTCACCATCACTTGAGCTTATGCTCGAGTGGTCTTCAAATGTTCTATGTGCCATATCCTTCCTGTTCTTTGGAAGGATGTCTTCTTGCTCTTAATGAGCCTTGCAAGTCATTTCATAGGTCATTAATGACCCAATTAGTTCTTCAAGAGGGAAGTTGTTTAAATCTTTAGCCTCTTGAATAGCAGTGACTTTAGGGTCCCAACTATTAGGAAGGGATCTTAGAATCTTATTTATGAGCTCAAAATTCGAAAAACTTTTGCCGAGTCCCTTTTAGACCATTGACGACATGCGTGAAACAGGTGTACATGTCATCAATAGTCTCGCTCGGTTTCATTCAGAAAAGTTCAAAAGAATGTATCAAAAGATTGATTTTTGACTCTTTCACTCTACTTGTGCTTTCGTGAGTCACTTCGAGTGTATGCCAAATATCAAACATGGTTTCACGAACTGAAACACGATTGAACTCATTTTTATCAAGCGCACAAAATAAGGCATTCATAGCCTTTACATTAAGAGCGAAAGTCTTCTTCTCCAATTCATTCTAATCGATCATTGGAAGAGAAGACTTCGAAAATCCATTTTCGACAATATTCTAAAGTTCAAAATCCATTGAAATAAGGAAGATCCTCATTTGGGCCTTCCAATAGGTGTAGTCCATCCCATTTAACATGGGTGGGCGTATAATAGAGTGGCCCTCTTGGTTTCCGGCGTGTGCCATCTCTCTTGGGTTTTAATCCATTTAAGAGTTAACCTCGCTCTGATACCAATTGTTAAGATCAAGAGCACTAAGAGGGGGGTGGGGGGGGGGTGAATTAGTGCAGTAGAAAACTTTCGATGATTAAAATTGCATTCGTACGATAAAAGCGATTTTGGTAAGAAAGCCGATTTGTAAATCACTTTAACTTGTGATCAAGCGAGATGCAATTAAAGCAAATATATAGAGGCAGTTTGCAGTTTAAGATGGACAACAAAATTTAATAGCAAACTAGAATACGACATTCGTATGATAAAAGTGATTTCGGTATAAAAGCCGATTCATAAATCACTTTAACTTATGATCAAGCAAGATGCAGTTAAAGCAAAGATATAAAGGCAGTTTGCAGTTATGATGGAAATCAGAATGTAAGCGCGAACTAAAATATGATGTTCATACGATAAAACCGATTTCTGTCTTAACACCGATTCGGAAAATACTTAACTATGAAACATGTTCGTAAATGAGCAGAAGGCAATAAGCTACTGAGGAGGTTTGCAGTAAAGATAAGATGGTCAAAGTAAATGCAAACCGAGATTTAGAGTGGTTCGGTCAATCTTGACCTACATCCACATTTAGCTTCCTCCACCGACAAGGTCACCGACGTCCACTAGAGGCCTTCCTTCTATAGGTGAAGGCCAACCAACCTTTTACAGTTTCACTCCTTTTGACGGGCTTAGGAGACAACCCTTACAAAGTTTTCTCTCCTCTCTTGAAAGATCAAAACTTGGAAGAAAAGAGGGAGGAGAACTTCTAGCCTTTACAACACTTTTGAGCTCTAAAAATCACAAAGTAAGATTGGCTTTCAGTGCCTTTCATTGCCATTTCATTCAGGCAAGGGTGGGGTTTATGTAGGCCCCAAACTGGTTTGAATTTGGAGCCCAAAAGTATCTTTTCTCAGATTTCCGGGGTCCTGACGGTACTACCTCCTGACTAGGGCGGTACAACCGCCTGGCAGCTCGAAGACTGAGCCTTTGGGCGATGCCACTACCTGACAGGGGCGGTTGCACCACCCAGTCTCGCTCGGAGACTGAGCCCAAGCGGTGCCATCGCTTGATTGGGGCGGTTGCACCGCCTAGTCTCACTCGGAGACTGAGCCCAGGCGGTGCCACTGCCTGACTAGGGCGGTAGCATCGCCCAACTTTCTTGGGAGACCATCTCCTGGGCGTTGTCACGACCGACCCAAGCGGTGCCACCGCTTGGCAGGAATTCTAGTCCGAATGGGTTGATCCATTCGGCCCAATTTGGGTCTATCAAGGGCCCAATTGCCCCCAGATTAAGTTAATGGGATCACCTCCCATTTCTAACTTAATCTACATGCTAACTACGATATTTCTTAAGACTTTTACTACAACTTGCTCCAGTGCGTCAATCGCTTCTTCCGGTGAGCTTCTGGCGAACTTCCGACGAACATCCGACAAACCTTCGGCGATGCTCCGGCGGACTTCTGGACTTGCGACGATCCACTTGGCGAGTTCCGACGAGCTTCTTTGGCAAGCTCCTGGACTTCTCGGATTTGTTCCCGCAGAACCTTCGACGACCGTTCGGACTTCCGTCAAACTCTCGAACGCCCAACGTGATCATAGTCTTGACTCCGGCGCAACTCCTACTGCATGTCTTTCTTTCATCGTAGTTAATCCTGCATAGGTAAAACAAAACTTCGATCGAGATAATTAATCCTAAGCAATTAACCAAGTTGTCCGGCATGTCATTGGTCCCTCGACGCTTATCCAATTATTCGACGCATCATCCTCTCATACGGCCTATTGCCCAATCGGCCAGTTGACTCCTCAACTTCGATATCCTTGGCACAATACCCGCTCTTCTTGGCCCAATGCCCGAGTCCATGGCCCGAAGGCCTTCTGTCGATACGTCGACCGATCCACCGGCCCTACGTGCAATCTTTTGACATGTTACTCTAGCACAACATGATTTTTCCTGCTTTAATTATCTCATCCTGATCGAAGCATCCTACGTTACTCAAAATGCAGATTAAAACATAAACACAATTATCAATTGGTTTCATCATCAAAATACGAGATTCAACAACCTACACCTGAAGAAGGGGCAAGCGAGGATGAGATCGTTCACTACGTGAAGTACATTGATGACTCCACTCTTGCTCAGTGCTATATGTTGGGCTCTATGACTCTTGAGGTACAAAGACAACATGAAAAGATGGATGCCAGATCCATTCTCCTACATGTCCGCAAATTGTTTGAGGAACAGGGAAGGACTCAGCGATATGAGATATCCAAGAGCCTCTTCCGCGCTAGGATGACTGTGGGGACACCGGTTTAGAACCATGTCGTAAAGATGATTGAGTAGATAGAGAAACTCATAGGTCTAGGAATGGCCCTAGAGGATAACTTGTGTGTGGACATTGTGCTTCAGTCCCTACCAGATTCCTTTTCATAGTTCATAATGAATTTTAATATGAACAAGCTAGATGTGACTCTTCCAGAGCTCCTCAATATATTGAGAAAGGTAGAGAGTATTATTAAGAAAGTGAAGCCGGTTCTCTACACTGGTGAAACCAGAAAGAAAAGGAAAGTAGAAAGGTCCCTTAAGAAGGGAAAGGCCAAGGGCAAACCAGGTAAAGCAAAGGTTGCTAAGAAAGACCTAGCAAAGACAAAGGCCAGTGCTTCCACTGTGGTAAAGATGGGCACTAGAAGAGGAACTGCAAAGAGTACCTTGCAGAAAGGGCGAAACAAAAGCTTGATGAAGCTTCAAGTACATTTATGATCAATCTCCATTTGTCTAACTCTTATGATAACAAATGGGTATTGGATACCGGTAGTGCTTATCATATATGCAATTCGTTGCAGGTTCTGGCAAGGCCTAGGAGACTAGAGAGAGGCGAGATGGACCTCAAGATGGGTAATGGAGCAAAAGTTGCTTAATAGCTGTTGGAGAGGTCGCCCTACATCTGCCTGGTGGAGCTTTTATTGCATTAGATGAATGTTATATTGTTCCTTCTATTATCAAAAACATTATCTCTATTTCATGTTTGACAGTCAGACAAAGCCACCATCGCCTTCGATGAACTTAAAGCTGCAATGACGACAATGCCCGTACTAGCGCTACCCGATTTCAACAAGACTTTTGTTATTGAATTCGATGCCTCCGAAGTCGGAATTAGTTCTATACTAATGCAAGATGGCCACCCGTCGCTTATACCAGTAAGGCATTCTCTCCTTCCTATCTCAAGATGACTATTTACGACAAGGATATGCTCGTGATTGTGCTTGCGGTGACCAAATGGAGACCATACTTGATCAGGCGACGCTTTCAAATCAAGACTGATCATAAAAGCCTAAAATATTTCTTGGAGCAGAAAATATCTTCTCCCGAGTAGCAAAAATAGGTGACAAAGTAATACGGGAGTGTCTAATTTACTACAATATGATCATATGAACCTTGATTATGATATGATATTTTTTCAGCTAACAATGATGTCTCATAATTTTTAACTTAACCCACTCAAATATAAAAGCACATCAGCATATTCCCTACACAAAGTTAAAGCTGTCTCAAGGTGCTTTTCTTCATGACCAAGGAAAGCATTAAAAGAGTTAATTTTTTTTTATTTAATAAGTAAAAGTAAATTAATTTTGTGTAAAGTTTCTATAAATAGCTTTGTCTATACAAGTTATAAACGAAGCTAGGTAACTCGTAGAGAACTCATGCGGTAGTTATGACTACACATGCTGTAAACTATAACTCTTAATTGTGGCCAACAAATAAAATTTAAAGTCCAGATAGGCCAAGATTTCCTGTGGGTATAGCTTTTAACATCATGCCCATGATCTTTAGCTAATAGCAAAATTGAATTTGATAAAAATATCTTTTTCTCTTTGTGTAAGGTTTGCGTAAGATAAAAATACCAAAATCTCTTTGTGTAAGATAAAAATATCTTTTAAAAGAGTTGGTTTGTAGCTGTGAACACTTAATTTCGAAATTCTCTATGCATGATGGGTTGTTTCATGCACTAGTACTTATTTTGGTGTTTAGGGCTTAGAAAGGACTTTAGAAACTGATGATATCTTGGCAGAAGCTCTCTTGGAGAACCCCCTTAAACTCTGTATCTCTTGGATGTGTCCTTGAGTGGTGAGTCTTTTAATTTCTGTTCTGTATTCTCATTTATAATCCTTGGGGTGGTGAATTTTTGTATCCCTTTGTGGTTTTAACTTGGTGGTGAACTATTTATCGATCTTATTTAAGTTTTATCACGATTCATGCCTTTTCGATTCAAAACACTCATTCTAGCAAATACAACTGTACTGCAACTTTTCTTCAAGAGTTCGCTCCTTATCTACTATGACATTTTCTATCTGAAAAACTGTTCCATCAGTATTCTTTCGAAATCCATTTTGCAAGTTACCCTCCCCAGTATCAGTTTGGTATCAGAGCTAAAGTCTATAGATTATGGCAAGGCAGAATGAAAAAGATATAGTTATGAATGTAGTGACCATGAAGATGATGCTGAATCATTGAGGCTGCAACTATGAAGATTGTTGTATAGCCTGCAAGAAAAAATGAAATAATTGAAGAACTTTGAAGTAGACACAACTAGCATAAAAATGATGTCCATGTATTTACTTATGATGATGATGATACACCTCCTCATCCAAGGGAGTCGAGAAGATCTCATGCAAGGCATGGAGTCCAAGACAAGTGGCAGAATAAATATAATCCAAGATTGGAGATTTCAGAATTTGAAGGTAAAATAAATATTGATGACTTTATCGATTGGCTTAATACAGTAGAAAGAATTTTTTATTTTTATAAACCACCAGAAGAAAAGAAGGTCAAACTTGTGGCACTCAAACTCAGACGAAATGTATCATTTTGGTGGGAAAATTTGAAGAAACAAAGAGAACACAAGGGAAAGAGTAAACTCGTGACATGGAAAAAAAATAAAAAGGGAGCTGAAAAAAAATATTTACCTTACAATTATAGGCAAGAGAATTTCTCAAAATCCATGAATTCAAGCAAAAAGATCTTAGTGTGGAGGAGTACACTATAGAATTCGATAATCTAATGTTAAAAGGAGAGCTTGTGGAACCGGAAGAGCAAACCATTGCAAGATACTTAGGAGGTCTGAAATATGAGATTGCTAAAGTGGTTCAACTACAACTACATTGGTCTTTAAATGATGTGAGCAAGCTGGCATTCAAAGTTGAAAAACAATAGATGTTTGAAAAGAGTTATCGGTATGGTTCAAAAGAAGGATATACAAAAGGAGAAAGTTCTAAGCCTACTGTCCAAAGCAAGGTGATATCGAAGGTGTAAGAAAAGGGTGAAGAATCTGCTGATAGTAAAAAAACACCTAATTCCTCTACCCCAAGTGGCCGAAAATACTTCAAATGTCATGTTTTTGGGCATATTGCTTCAGATTGTCCAAATAGGAGGATTTTAACTTTGGTTGAAGTGTTAGGATCAAGAGCACTAAGAGGGGGGGGGGGGGGGGGGGGGGGGGTGAATTAGTGCAGCGGAAAACTTTCAACGATTGAAACTGCGTTTGTATATTAAAATCCGATTCTAATGTAAAAATAATTTCAGGCAGATAATAACTTTGAAAGCTTACGGAAATGTATTTGAAGTAAAGTAAGGAAGGCAGTTTGCAGTTAAGATAAATAGCACAAAGGAAATGTAAACCAGATTTTAGAGTGGTTCGGTCAAACGTGACCTGTATCCACTTACGGCTTCCTCCTCCGACGAGGTCACCGACGTCCACTAGAGGCCTTCCTTTAATAGGCGAAGGCCAACCACCCTTTTATAGTTTCACTCCCTTTGATGGGCTTAGGAGACAACCCTTACAAAATTTCTCTCCTCTATTGAAAGATGAAAACTTGGAAGAAAAGAGGGAGGAGAACTTCTAGCCTTTACAACACTTTTGAGCTCTAAAAATCACAGAGTAAGATTGAATTTTCGGTGCCCTTTCATGCAGGAAAGGGTGGGGTATATATAGGTCCTAAACTGGTTTGAATTTGGAGCTCAAAAATATCTTTTCCCGAATTTTCGGGGTCCTAGCAGTACTACCTCTTGATTGGGGCGGTACAACCGCTTGGCAGCTCGGAGACTGAGCCTCTAGGTGGTGCCACCGCTTGACAGGGGTGGTACCACCTCCCAGTCTCGCTCGGAGACTGAGCCCGGGCGATGCCACCACCTGACTAGGGCGTTTGCACCGTCTAGTCTCGCTCGGAGACTGAGCCCAAGTAGTGCCACCGCCTAACTTGGGTGGTTGCACCACCCAGCTTTCCTAGAAGACCATCTCTTGGGCAGTGCCACCATCGACCTTAGAGGTGCCACCGCCTGGCAGGAATTCTGGTCCGAATGGGTTGATCCATTTGACCCAATTTAGGTCTATCATGGGCCCAATTGCCTCCAGATTAAGTTAATGGGATCACCTCCAGTTCCTAACTTAATCTACATGCTAACTACGATATTTCTTATGACATTTACTGCAACTTACTCTGGTGCGTCAATCGCTTCTTCCAGCGAGCTTTTGGTGAACTTTCGGAGAACATCTGACGAACCTTTGGTGATGCTCCGACGGACTTCCGGCCAACTCCTGGACTTGCGACGATCCACTTGGTGAGTTCCGATGAGCTTCTTTGGTAAGCTCCTGGACTTCTCGAATTTGTTCCCGTAGAACCTCCGACGACCGTCCGGACTTCCATCGAACTCTCGAACCCCCAATGTGATCATGGTCTTGACTCCGGCGCAACTCCTGCTTCATATCTTTCTTCCTTTGTAGTTAATCCTGCACACTTATCTCAATATATGGATTAGATAACAAATGACAATTGACTTCATCATCAAAATTCGAGATTCAACAATCTCCCCCTTTTTTATGATGATAATCAATTGATAACGGAGTAAACCTTAACTCTCCCTATCTATATGCCATACTTGAGATAAGTTATTCTTGAATTCAAAGCTTTTGAATTCAAGAGACATATTGATAAGTTAAGATCGTTTAACCTTGTCAATGCTCCCATCATGATTCCTATCATGATGTATTTCTCTGAAAATGATGTCAAGGCTTGACATCCATTTGCAGGTTTTACATTTCAAATGTGAAATATAGCAATCGTAGCAATTCATCATATGGTAAGATATCAACATGTAAGACTGCGATGTAAGTTCTTGATATCTTAACATAATACAAACATTTCAAGTGTTTAGCAATCATAGCATTTCATCACATATCAATTTGCAGAATTACGATGTATGCTCTAGATATCTTAACATAGTTCAAATACGGCAATAACATAGTGCAAATATGGTATAGTGCAAATATGACGATGATAGCAATTCTATCACCAATTTATTATATATTTTGATGCAAGATTTTGATACCTTAACATAATTCAAATTCAAATATGGCATTCATAGCATCAATTTATATAGCATTAAATTCAAATATGGCACTCATAGCATCAATTCATATATTTCTTATTCATATATGACACTCATAGCATCAATTCATATATTTCTCCCTCTTTGTCATTAACAAAAAGGAGAACGATATTAGCAAATTTTAACTAGGTTTATGTCATTTTTCAATAATTAGTGATAGGATACCAGTTATCCAAACATCTTAAGGAAAATATGACATGGAGATAATTTTCATTGCTTCTTCCTCTTTATTTGTTATTATCTTTTTGCATGAAGGAGGAAAGCCATTTAAGAGCTTACTCGAATGAAGTTAAATATTGATAAGATCTTAAAGCACACTTCATTTTTACAAGAATCAAGATATGTGTGTGAATCAAATCCTTGCACGTAAAACTATTTCTCAAAAGGTATAAGAAGGATTCATCAAATCCATTTCTCGAAAGATATTTTTCACATGATAAGTCTATGAGAGATGCATTTGCTAGTTGATTCCATATATAAAAAATCAATGATGTAAATCCAAAACTCGATATGACATATGTTTATTAAGTCCGAAAGAGAATAATGTATCGAGAAAATCCCATTATTAGGATCAAGAAGATCCAAAAATAAAATTTAACACTTTCATGCATTCGGACGAGGTTTTGCTATAGATTTTCAAATTCAATCATGAAGATAAAACATGCTTATTATCATGAAAATTTTGTTGTATCCAAAACACATAATTTCCAACATGTAATTAAAGCATGTAATTATGTAAAATTATCATGGTAATTAAGTGATTTGATCATTAAATAAAAAAAAATCTGAAAAATAATCTTAATAAGTTTATGTATTTGGACATATTAACATTCTTAATTCTCTTCTAATGAAATCAAATTGTTCTTCACTTAGAGGTTTTGTAAAAATATCAGCTAGTTGATGCTTAGTATCAGTGAACTCTATGATTATATCATGATTAGTGACATGATCTCGTATAAAGTGATGTCTAATATATTGCACTTGTGTTATCACATTTAATGGAAATGTTTTTAAGATGGATTTTATAGTCTTCTAAGGTGTTTTTCATCCACACAACTTGTGCACAACATGCACTAGCTGCAATATACTCAGCTTCGGTCGTTTATAGTGCAACCGAGTTTTGTTTCTTAGATGACTAGGAAACAAGGGAATGTCCCAAAAATTGACATGTTCCTGATGTGCCTTTTCTATCTAGTCTACACCCAGCAAAATCCGCATCAACATAAGCAAGTAACTCAAAATTCTCGGATTTTGGATACCATAATCCAAGATTTATGGTACCATTAAGATATCTAAGTATTCTTTTAACCGCTTTGAGATGAGATATCTTAGGGTTCGATTGAAACCTAGTACAAAGTCCAACACTGAACATGATATCTAGTCTAGTTGCAATGAGGTAAAGTAAACTTCCTATCATAGCCCTATAAGTTTTTTGATCGAAGCTTTCTCCACCTTCATCAACTTCTAACTTAGTGGAGGTGCTCATAGGAGTGTTAATAGCTTTTGATCTATCCATATTAAATCTTTTTAGCAGATCTAAAGCATATTTAGTTTAACTAATAAAGATGCCATTGTTTAGTTGCTTAATTTGTAAGCTTAAGAAAAAGGGTAATTCTCCCATCAAACTCATTTCAAATTCGAAACTCAAGTTTTAGCAAAAGATTCACAAAGAGATTCATTCGTAGAACCGAAGATAATATCATCAACATAAATCTGAACAATGAGAAAATTATTTTCAAAATTCTTGATAAACAATGTAGTATCGACTTTGCCTTTTGTGAAATTATTTTCAATAAGAAAAGTACTAAGTCTATCATACCAAGCCCTAGGGGCTTGTTTTAAACTATAAAGAGCTTTAGTTAATTTAAATACATGATTATGGAGGCTATTATTTTTAAATCTGGGAGGTCGTTCAACATAAACTTCTTCAGAAATAAAGCCATTAAGAAAAGTGCTTTTAACATCCATTTGAAACAAATTAAAATTATTATTACTAGCATAGGCAAGGAGCATCCTTATGGCTTCTAATCTAGCCATAGGAGCGAAGGTTTCTTCATAATTGATACCTTCTTTTTGGTTAAAATCTTTGGCCACTAATCTAGCCTTGTTTCTAACCACGATACCATATTCATCTTGCTTGTTTCTAAAGACCCATTTAGTACCAATAACTAAATGATCATTTGGCCTAGGAACAAGCTTTCACACCTCATTTCTCTCAAATTGATTTAACTCATCTTGCATTGCGATAATCCATGAATCATATTTCATGGCTTCGTCAATGCATTTAGGTTCAATTTGGGAGAGAAAAGTGGCGTTGGCACAAAATTTTTAAGAGAAGAACGTGTTTGAACTCCCTTAGATGTGTCTCCTAGGATTAGCTCCTTAGGATGAACATCTACATACTTCCAATCCTTGGGTAAGGATATTTCGGAAGTTGATGCATCCAAGTTGCTAGTTGGAGAAGGGGTTTCATTTAAATTCAAAGAATCGAAATTAACATCATCATCAAAATCATTTTTCTTAATTTTGGAAATCTCATTGAAAACAACATGAATGGGTTCTTCTATAATTAAAGTTCTTTTATTGAAGATACGAAAAGCTTTATAAGCCGAAGGATAACCAAGAAAAATTCCTTCATCGGATTTAGCATCAAATTTTCCTAAGGCAACTTTTTCATTCAAGATAAAACACTTACATCCAAAAACTTTAAAATATGAAACATTGGCTTTTTTATTGTTCCACAACTCATGGGGAGTTTTGGTGAGTAAGGGTTTTACTAGGACTCTATTCAAAATATAGTATGTAGTGTTTACGGCTTCGGCCCAAAAATATTTGGATAGGCTATGTTCATTCAACATGGATCTTGCCATTTCTTGTAAATTTCTATTCTTTCTTTCTACTACTCCATTTTGTTTAGGATTTCTTTGAGTAGAGAAGTTGTGGTTGTATCCATTAGATTCATAAAATTCTTGGAAATCACGGTTTTGAAATTCACCACCGTGATCACTTCGAATTGTTGAAATCATAAATCCCTTTTCATTTTGAACAAGTTTACAAAAATTGGTGAAATATCTAAAGCATCCATTTTTGTGTTTCAAGAAATAAGTCCATGTATATCTACTATTGTCATCTACAATGACGAATACGTATTTGCTACCTCCTAGGTTTGATGTATAGATTGGTCTGAACAAGTCCATATGGATTAATTGTAAGGGCCTAGAGGTACTTATTTGATTCTTAGATTTGAAACTACCCTTAATTTGTTTTTCTAATTGACAAGCATCACACACATATTTGCTACCTCCCAGGTTTGATGTATAGATTGGTCCGAACAAGTCCATATGGATTAATTTTAAGGGCCTAGAGGTACTTATTTGATTCTTAGATTTGAAACTATCCTTAATTTATTTTCCTAATTGATAAGCATCACACACATTATCTTTGATGAACTTGATATGAGGAATTCCTCGTACAAGTTCTTTGGATGATATTTGAGTGATTAGTTTCATGCTAGCATGACCTAATCTCCTATGCCAAAGCCAAGCATCCTCATTCAAAACCGAGAAACACATTTCATTGCAAAGATCATTGATGTCAATGGTGTATACGTTATTCTGTTTTAATGCAATCATAGATGTGTTTTTGTGTGATTTTTCAATGATGCAAGCATTAGATTCGAATTTGACAATATATCCTTTATCACATAATTGACTAATGCTCAAGAGATTATGTTTTAAACCATCAACTAACAAAACATCTTCAATAAAGAAGTTGGATTTGTTACCTATGGTTCTTTTGCCAATGATTTTACCCTTGTTGTTGTCTCTGAAGGTGACATAGCCTTCGTCTATGCTAGTGAGCTTAGAGAATTTAGATGGATCTTCGGTCTTATGCCTTGAGCATCCACTATCAAGGTACAATCTCTTGCTCCTAGCTTGTGATGGTGTATGTCTCTACAAGAAAGGATAATTTTTAGGTACCCATTTACTTTTGGGTGCCTCAAAAACTGATCTACATTGTTTATCATGTAGATCAGTTTAGGTACCCATTTGCATAGAGTTTATTATGGTTCCTTTAGGAACCCAAATTAATTTGTTCGGACTAATTTTCATAAATGGACATTGATGCGTTTTGTGTCCATATTTGTAACAAATGTTGCATTTGCTTTGGTGTCGAACATGTAAGATGGGGCCTTTTATGAAGGTGGTTGGATTTGGTGAGGACTTCTCATAAATCTGATTCCACTTCTTTTGGGAACGTGACCCTTGTTTGCAAGGATCATGTTCAAAGACTTGCTACAAACCTCGAATTTCTTCAAGGTGTTCTTAAGTAGCAAGTTTTCCTATTGGAGAGTTTCTAGATCATGGCATTTTTCACATTAAGCTAAACTATCATGATATTCAGTTTTTAATTTATCAAAATTGCTAACAAGACTATCATGCTTATTTTTCAGCAATTTATATTTTCTACTAATTATTTTACATTCATCAAATAAGTCATAGAAGGCATTTAATAATTCATCAAATGATAAATCTGCATCAATTAAATTTGTTACCTCCACTCCGATGGTCATTAGGGCATAATGAGCAACTTGCTCGGTGTTAGACTCCTCTTCGTCGGACGCGCTTGAGTCATCCCACATTGCTTTGATCGCCTTCTTTGATGTTCTCTTCTTGGTTTGGGGACAATCACTTTTGTAGTGTCCTAGCTTTTTGCACTAGTAGCAAATAACTTGGTCCTTTTTGGGTTTAAATTTATTTTTTATATCATTTTTAAACTTGTTTCTCTTAATGAATTTTTGAAATTTCCTTGTTAGATGTGCCAAGTCATCGTTACAGTCCTCATCACTTGAGTTTTCTCTCAAGTGGTCATCTAAAGTTCTTAGTGCCATATCCTTCATGTTCTTTGGAAGGATGTATTCTTGCTCTTCATGAGCCTTGCAAGTCATTTCATAGGTCATTAATGACCCGATTAGTTCTTCAAGAGGGAAGTTGTTTAAATCTTTAGCCTCTTGAATAGTAGTGACTTTAGGGTCCCAACTCTTAGGAAGGGATCTTAGAATCTTATTTACGAGCTCAAAATCCAAAAAACTTTTGCCAAGTCCTTTTAGACCATTGACGACATCCGTGAAACGGGTGTATATGTCGGCAATAGTCTCGCTCGGTTTCATTCGGAAAAGTTCAAAAGAATGTATCAAAAGATTAATTTTTGACTCTTTCACTCTATTTGTGCCTTCGTGAGTCACTTTGAGTGTATGCCAAATATCAAATGCGGTTTCATAAACCGAAACAAAATTGAACTTATTTTTATCAAGCGCACAAAATAAGGCATTCATAGCCTTTGCATTAAGAGCGAAAGTCTTCTTCTCCAATTAATTCCAATCGATCATTGGAAGAGAAGACTTCGAAAATCTATTTTCGATAAGATTCCAAAGTTTAAAATCCATTGATATAAGGAAGATCCTCATTCAAGTCTTCCAATAGGTGCAATCCGTCTCATTGAACATGGGTGGACATGTAATAGAGTGGCTCTCTTGGTTTCCGGTGTATTCCATCTCTCTTGGGTTTTAATCCGTTTGAGAGTTAACCCCGCTCTGATACCAATTGTTAGGATCAAGAGCACTAAGAGGGGGGGGGTGGTGAATTAGTGTAGTGGAAAACTTTCGATGATTGAAATTGCGTTTGTACATTGAAATCCGATTCCGACGTAAAAATCATTTCGTACAGATAATAACTTTGAAAGCTTACGGAAACATATTTGAAGTAAAGTAACGAAGGCAATTTGCAGTTAAGATAAATAGCATAAAGGAAAAGCAAACCAGATTTTAGAGTGGTTCGGTGAAATGTGACTTACATCCACTTTCGGCTTCCTCCTCCGACAAGGTCACCGACATCCACTAGAGGCCTTCCTTCAATAGGCAAAGCCCAACCTCCCTTTTTCAGTTTCACTCCTTTTGACGGTACAAAGTTTTTTACAACACTTACAAAATTTCTCTCCTCTCTTGAAAGATGAAAACTTGGAAGAAAAGAGGGAGGAGAACTTTTAGCCTTTACGGTAATTGGCTCTCTTGGAGTAATCAAGGTGCTGCTAACAGAAAAATAATGGATCGACTCGATAGATGTCTGATTAATCAAGAATGGTTAATTGTTTACCCTAATTCACTTCTTGAGTATGATGCTCCATTGTTTTCTGATCATTCTTTAATGTACATACACGTAGATAAAGCAACACCAAAAGGCAAGAAACCGTTTAGATTCTTTAACATGTGGAGTACTCATCCTCAGTTCCCTGATGTGATAAGATCAGCTTGGAATGTTAATGTGCATAGATCCCCCTCTTACATCTTATGTCAAAAACTCAAAGCCTGCAAATCAGCACTTAAGGAGTGGAATACAAATACCTTTGGCAATATTACCACCAGAGTTCAATTTTGCAGAAATGAACTATTGGCAATACTGTTGGGAAATCATTGGGGGGCGACATCATATGCGCAGCGGAAGAACAAGAAAACAAAAATCCCCGATTCCCAAAAAGATGTTCGTCGTCGAGCGAAGATTGGTGCGCAAAAATTCACAAAACACAAAACTGCATATAGAGATTGTGTTACCTAGGGAGATCGTATATCCTTATTTCCTTACAGATCCTTAGGAGAGGGTGAAGGAGGTCAAGCGTCCTCCTCTCTAGCGGTGATCCACATAGCAGGGTTGCGACAACGCTCCTCAAGACTCCAGGCCTACTTTGAGGTGGAGAGGGAGAGGAGAATAAGAAAGGCAAGCAAAGACTCTAGCCTATGAGGCTGTGAATCCCTCCTATTTATAGAGATCCCGTGTCAAACCCTAATGGGTCCTTCCCTAGTGGGTATTGGATCTGCATCCAATAAGACAAGGGCTCCGTCGGATATCTCATATCCAAACCTCTACTCATCGCAATGCCTACCATATGTGTGTGACCCTCTAGGCCCAATATCGAGCTGGCTGTGAGTCATACCTGTCAGAACTCCTTTTAACTCAGTGAATTATTATCTCTATAATAATTCACTCGACTCATCGACTACGGACGTACTAGGCCACTACGCCGTAGTCCCCAGATGATACAGGGGAATCCAATCCATTGGACATGTCTGTCCTTAGTTACCATGTACCTATAGTCCCTCATCCATCTAATATCCCAAAGACCGTATATCGAGCATGGTGCTGTCAGACCCATACGGTTTCTACTCGAGTCTCGCTCTAATCGGATTCTCCCGGAAAACTCTTTCTCTCTCAACCCGAATGACCCTGGCCAGGGATTTGTCTGAGCAAGAACACATAGGATATTCCTCTCATGACACCGAGAGTGGATGATCCTCTATTAACACTCAATAGCCCTCGTAAGGTCGACTACCACTCCCAATGACCAGCTGTACTAGATCTGGGGACAGCCAAACCTATAAGTCTGGTATCAAAGAGTGGAGCACTCATACAGGACATCCTTGGTGTCTCAAGTCTAAGGACCAGATACACCACTAGGACTACGGAATCGCTGTCTGACAATAAGGCATCATCAACCATCCAGCATTCCGTAAGCGGATCAATCAGTGAACTCATTCTCCAATGAGCACCTGTACTGTATCCCTAGTGTCCCTACACGAGCAGCTATGAGACCAGCTGCATCCATCATATGGACGGGTATACAGCACACCAGTCTATCCGGTTATCACGATGTCCTTCTCGAGTAACGTATGACCGGGATTATTTAGGATATGTGTTTAAAGGTGAATCGATCTCATTATCGTGATCTCATCACGATCCGATTCCTATTGCACAAATCCAAGGACATCACAATATATATATGCATTTATGCAATAGTTATAAAGTGATATACGCCAAAATATAATAAGCAAAAAGATTCTGTATCAAGTCACACGTGCCATCACTCACGTGATTGGCTTGCTGGGCACCTATGACTAGCAAATACAACATTAGCTGCAACTTCAGCCCCATGATGAGAATCTTATCGACAAAGAGATAGAAGCTAGAAATAACTTCATGCAAGCCTTAAAGCAGGAGGAAAGTTTTACAAAACAGAAGTCTCAACAACATTGGCTTACTTTAGGGGATTCCAATACAAAGTTTTTTTATGCTTCTATTGCTACTCGAAGAGCTGTTAACCACATTAGGAAATGCAGAGACAAAGATAACAATCTTATTAGGAATTTAGATGAGGTTAAAGCATACACTAAGCAATTTTTTTATTCCTTACTCAACCAAGAGGGGCAACCTAATAATATTCGTGTGGAGCCAACTAGAAAGCTTGATTCGAGTGCCATTTCTATGTTTAATGCCCCAATTATAGATGACGAAATAGTAAGAGTTGTCTTTAAGTCACCAAAGCACAAAAGCCCTGGTCCAGACGAATTTCCTACTAAATTTTACCAAATTACATGGTCTATTATTGGTAACGATGTGATTAAAGCTTGCCAACACTTTTTCTCTTCAGGTCATATTCTTAGAGAGATGAATTGCACTTTTATTTCTTTAATTCCCAAGAATGCAGGGGCTGATTCACTAGAGAACTATAGACCCATATCTTTATACAACTTTATTTACAAGATCATCTCCAAACTCTTAGCAGATAGATTGCAAAAGGTAATACACAAGATAATTAGTCCAAATCAGGCTGCTTTCATCAAAGGGAGAAGTATGCATCATAATATTCTGCTTGCTAATGACTTGGTCAAGGATCTACACTCAAAAGCAAAAGGGACAAAAATCTATTTTAAAGCTGATCTACGAAAAGCCTTTGACTTAGTTAATAGGAACTTTATCTATAAGATGCTCCACGGTATGAACTTCCCTCAACAATGGGTTAATTAGATTCAATGTTGCTTAGAAACTCCAAAGTTTTCAATACTCTTCAACGGCTCACCTATTGGTTTTTTTAGGAGCAAGAATGGCATCCGACAAGGCAATCCACTCTCTACATATCTCTTTATTTTTGCAATGGAAGGACTTAGCTATATGTTGGAATATGCGGTCTCTGATGGTAGTATTAAGGTACCCCATGCTGGCCCTATTCATATATCACATATAATCTTTGTAGATGATCTTCTTATCTTTCTTCAGAATGATTTAACTTCAGTAAGAAACCTGGCTACTATTCTGAATGATTTTGGTATAGTTTTTGGCTTTCAATTAAATCATGCGAAAAGTAAAGTCTACATGAGCCCTTGTATTGAGGACAAAGATGTTATTGCACATACCCTAGGGGTTAGTGAGGGAAATCTGTTAGTTACATATCTTGGTCTCCCACTCATATCCACTAGCATTCATAAAACCCACTATCAGCCGATCCTGCAAAAAATAAAGAATAAAATTTTCTCATGGAAAAATAGGCCTCTTTCAAAAGCAGGACGACTTGAACTCATCCGTTCGGTGTTGTACTCTTACTCTATATTTGGTCTAATGCATTTCTTCTGCCTATTGGAGTACTCCAAGATATTGAATGGTTATTAATAAACTTCTTCTGGAATGACACAAATGATAAGACAATGCATATGGTAAATTGGGACAGCATCTGCAAACTGAAAGATGAAGGGGGGCTGAACCTAAGAAATATTAGAGATTGGAATAATGCATGTTTGGTAAAGCAATTGTGGGACCTTTTACAAAATAAATGTTCCTTATGGTCAAAATGGGTTTCTGCTAGGTATCTTTCAAAGGAATCGATTTGGGAAATTTCAACAAGAACATACCACTCTGCAGCTTGGAAAGAAATTTTAAAGGCAATGAATTGGCTAATCAAACACATTTCTTACGCAATCTCTACTGGAACTAATACTAATATGTGGTACGATCCTTGGGTGAATTGAAAAAGTATATTTCAATTATATGGAGACAGAACAACCCTTCAGATCCACATGGAATCAGGAACAACCCTTCAGATGTACGTATTTTGCTTCATGACAATGGCAAATTTAGTGCCACATCCACATGGAATCAAATTAGGCAAAGAAATAACAAGTGGCTCCCAAGCAGTTGGACATGGGATCGACCGGGATCACAGAGACATTCCTTATGTACATGGTAGGCCCTTCTGAATAAACTACCTACAATAGATAATATGAAAAGAAGAGGTGTCCATCATGTTAACAAATGCTCCCTTTGCATGCAACAAGAAGAAACTGTTGACCATCTCTATTTTGCTTGTGACTATACTAAATGGATATGGAAAGAGATTCTCCAGCGATTCGAACTCAATATAATGCCGCAACCAAACTTGCATCAAGAATTAGGTGACCTCATGCAATGTTTTTCAAGAAAATGGCCTCTTACACAATTGACAAAGGTTATATTCAGATGCACTATTTGGTGGATGTGGAAGGAAAGATGTAGCAGAATCTTTGAATGTCAACACACAAACAATGCTCAGCTCTTGATAGAGAGACTCATGATCATGTATGGAGAACGATCTCAAAATGGAGCACCTTACATAAAGAGAAAAAGATATTTTTATCAAATTCAATTTTGCTATCAACTAAAGATCTTGGGCATGATGTCAAAAGCTATACCCACAGGAAATCTTGGCATATCTGGACTTTAAATTTTATTTGTTGGTCACAGTTAAGAGTTATAGTCTACAGCATGTGTAGTCATAACTACCGCATGAGTACTCTACGAGATACCTAGCTTCGTCTATAACTTGTATAGACAAAGCTATTTGTAGAAACTTTTCACAAAACCAATTTACTTTTACTTATCAAAAAAAAAAAACTTTTAGCCTTTACAACACTTTTGAGCTCTAAAAATCACAGAGTAAGATTGGATTTTCGGTGCCCTTTCATGTAGGAAAGGGTGGGGTATATATAGGACCCAAACTGATTTGAATTTGGAGCTCAAAAATATCTTTTCCTAGATTTTCGGGGTCTTGGTGGTACTACCTCCTGACTGGGGCTGTAC
Source organism: Musa acuminata AAA Group (assembly GCF_036884655.1). Lineage (NCBI taxonomy): Eukaryota > Viridiplantae > Streptophyta > Magnoliopsida > Zingiberales > Musaceae > Musa > Musa acuminata. The sequence goes on from NC_088348.1 coordinate 17,771,732, forward strand.
AATCGCTTGGCAGGTCAGAGACTAAGCCTCTGGGCGGTGCCACCGCCCAGTCTCGCTCGGAGACTGAGCCGAGGTAGTGCCTCGCTTGACTGGGGCGGTTGCAACGCCTAGTCTCGCTCGGAGACTGAGCCCAGGCGGTGCTACCGCCTAACTTGGGCAATTGCACCACCTAGCTTTCTTGGGAGACCATCTCCTAGGCGGTGCCACTGCCGACCCTAGCGGTGCCATCGCTTGGCAGGAATTCTGGTCAGAATGGGTTGATCCATTCGGCCCAATTTGGGTCTATCAAAAGCCCAATTGCCCCCAGATTAAGTTAATGAGATCACCTCCCATTCCTAACTGAATCTATATGTTAACTATGATATTTCTTAAGACATTTACTGCAACTTGCTGTTGAATCTCGGATTTTGATGATATAATCAATTGGTGGGTTAATTGATCTAATCCATATTATTGAGTTAAGTATGCAGGATTAACTACGATAATCAGAAAACATAAAGCAAGGATACCGGAGTCGAGCTCGATGGACGTTTAAGAGACCGAAGAATCATCGGAGATGCTGCCGGAACCGTCCGAGAAGAAATCGGGAACGTGTCGGAAGTTCGCCGAAGAAATCGTCGGAGGCTCGCGGAGATCACCAAGAAGGCTCGGCTACTCGTTAAAGTCATCACAAAGATTGGGAGCTTGCAGGGAGTCCGTCGGAAGAAGTTCGTCGGAAAGCTCGCCGGAACAAGACTCGACGTTCGCGGTTAAAAAACTTGCTTAGGATGTTTTTTTTATGTAGTTCACCTGTAATTAGGATTAGGATTAAGAGATAATCCTATATCCTGGTTAGGGGCCAACTGGGCCCAAAGTCAAATTTGGTTTGGGCGAAAAATAAGCCAAACCAATGAATCGGAAAGCCAGGCGGTGGAACCGCCTGGCTGGGCGGTGACACCTCCTTAGCTGGGCGGTTGCACCGTCCAGCACCCGAGCGCTGGGCGGTGGCACCGCCTGGCTGGGCGGTGGAACCGCCAGCACCGGGAACCCTAAGAGAATTCAAATTTTGGAGCCCAAAATTTGAATCCTCTTGAGGCCTATAAATACCCCTCAAATCTCAGCTGAGGTTACAACTTTTGAGAAGCATTTTGATTGAGAGAAAAGTCTTAGAAAGTCTTAGCAAGTCTTGTTTTCAATTTGCTAGAGAGTTCTCCTCCTTCTTTCTTATTGAAAATTTGTAAGAGGTTGAGCTGCTTGTAAAAGGTTGTAAGAGGGGTGTTTACCCTTCCATTTCAAGAGACTTGCTAGTGGAAGGTGGGAGCCTCATCGAAGAGGGGCCTCGCAAGTGGAGTAGGTCATTTGACCGAACCACTCTAAAAATCGGCGTAATCTCTGGTTTGCTTTTTATTATTGTCATTTACATTACTGCAAATCTTCTTACTGCTTTAGTTCCTTATTACTCTTGCTGCGCAACTTTAAGAATACGCCTTCAAGTTAAATTTCTCAAGTTTCATTCTTAACGTACGAAAGATTTTGTTAAAATCGAAGTTTTAATCCGCTACACTAATTCACCCCCCCCTCTTAGTGCCGCTCCGATCCTAACAAGTGGTATCAGAGCAAGGTTATCTCTCATATTTGGTTTAATACCCAAGAGAGATGGCTTACTCCGGCATGCAAGAGGGCCATTCTATTGCACGACCACCTTTGTTTAATGGGTCGGATTACACATATTGGAAGACTCGCATGAGAATCTTCCTCATTTCTATGGACTTTGAGCTTTGGTCTATTGTCGAGAATGGATTTCAAAAATCTTCTCTTCCGATGAGCGAATGGAATGAATCGGCAAGAAGGTTTTTGCTTTAAATGCAAAGGCTATGAATGCCTTGTTTTGTGCACTAGACAAAAATGAATTTAATCGTGTTTCAATGTGTGATTCGGCTTTTGATATTTGGAGAACTCTTGAGGTCACTCATGAAGGCACTAGCCGAGTGAAAGAGTCCAAAATCAACATCCTTGTGCACTCTTACGAACTTTTTCGAATGAAACCAAGTGAGTCCATCGGAGACATGTACACCCGGTTTACGGATGTCATCAATGGACTCAAAGCTCTTGGTAAAGATTTTACTAACTTTGAACTAGTAACTAAAATCTTAAGATCCCTCCCTAAAAGTTGGGATCCAAAAGTTACGGCCATTCAAGAGGCCAAAGACCTTAAAGCATTCCCTCTTGAAGAACTCATTGGGTCTCTAATGACCTACGAAATGACATGTCAAGCTCATGACGAGCTCGAGAACCCCCTTCCAAAGAACAGGAAGGATATGGCACTCAAATCACAAGAAGACCACTTGAAAGGAACATCAAGTGATGAGGACAGTGACAATGACATTGCACTTTTGACTCAAAAGTTTAAAAAATATTTAAGAAAGAACAGATTTAAAAATAATACAAAAAATAAATTTGAACAAAAGAAGGACCAAGTGATTTGCTATGAATGCAAAAAACCGGGACACTACAAGAACGATTGTCCTCAAGCCAAAAAGAGGACATCAAAGAAGAAGGCGTTCAAGGCAACGTGGGATGATTCAAGCGCATCCGAAGAAGAGGAGTCCAACACCGAGCAAGTTGCTCATTACGCGCTAATGGCTTTAGGAGAAGAGGTATGTGATTTACTTAATGAAGATTTATCTTTTGAAGAACTCTCTATCGCTTTTCATGAATTATTTGATGAATGTAGAACTGTTAGCAAGAAGTTAAGTATCTTAAAGAAAGAGCATGCTTTGCTACAAGATAAGTTTGATAATATTCAAACTCCTCCATGCTCTAAGTGTGAGCATTTAGAAGCAATAAAAAATGAAAATTTGCTTCTTAAAGAAACCTTAAACAAGTTTAAGGTTGGTAGCAAAGGATTAGATATGATCCTTGCACACAAGGGTCACATCGCAAATAGAAATGGAATTGGATTTGTAAAAGGATTACATCAAAATCCTACCACTTTCATAAAAGGACCTACATTACATGTTTCCTCTTATATGCAATGCAACTTCTGTTGCAAATCCGGACATATTGCCTACAAATGTCCTTTTAGGAAAATGAGTTCACAAAAATTAATATGGGTTCCTAAAGGAACTATAAAGGATTCGATAATAAATAACAAAGTTAGTGGGTCAATTTTTGAGGCACCCAAAATCAAATGGGTACCTAAAAATCATCCTCTTTTGTAGAAAAACCCACAAGCTAGGAGCAAGAGATGGTATCTCGATAGTGGATGCTCAAGACATATGACTGGAGATCCATCTCATTTCTCTATGCTCACTAGCAAAGAAGAAGGGTACGTCACCTTCGGAGACAACAACAAAGGCAAAATCATTGGCAAGGGAACTATTGGTAACAAATTTAGTTTTTCCATTGATGATGTTTTACTAGTTGATGGATTGAAACACAATCTCTTAAGTATAAGTCAACTATGCGATAAAGGTTATATCGTTATGTTTGAATCAAATATGTGCATTATTGAAAAACCAAATCATAACATGACTATGATTGCTTTAAAACAAAATAATGTCTATACCATCAATCTTGATGAACTAAGTAATGAAATGTGCTTCTCCGTCGTAAATGATGATGCTTGGCTTTGGCATAGGAGATTAGGCCATGCAAGCATGAAAACAATATCTAAGATCTCATCTCAAGAATTAGTACGAGGAATTCCAAATTTAAAGTTTATTAAGGACAAAGTATGCGATGCATGTCAACTAGGCAAACAAATAAAAACAAGCTTCAAACCAAAAAATCAAATTAGCACTACTAGACCATTACAATTGATCCATTTGGACTTATTTGGACCAATTGATACAACAAGTCTAGGTGGAAGCAAATATGCTTTTGTGATTGTGGATGACTACTCTAGATACACTTGGACCTATTTCTTAGCTCACAAAAGTGATTGCTTCAAGTGTTTCTCTAAATTTTGTAAACTCACTCAAAACGAAAAAGGCTTCATGATTTCATCAATTCGGAGTGATCACGGTGGTGAATTCCAAAACCGTGACTTTCAAAATTTTTGCGAAAGTAATGGGTACAATCACAACTTCTCAACTCCAAGAAATCCTCAACAAAATGGAGTAGTTGAAAGGAAAAATAGAAACCTACAAGAAATGGCAAGAACTATGTTGAATGAACATAGTTTACCTAAGTACTTTTGGGCCGAAGCCGTAAATACGGCTTGCTACATCATGAATAGAGTCCTAATAAGACCATCCTTATCCAAAACTCCCTATGAATTATGGAATAACAAAAAACCAAACATCTCCTATTTTAAAGTTTTTGGTTGTAAATGCTTTATTTTAAATGAAAGGGATGCTTTAGGAAAATTTGATGCTAAATCCGATGAAGGCATCTTTCTTGGTTACTCTTCCGTTTCTAAAGCTTTTCGGGTTTTTAATAAAAGAACTTTAGTAATTGAAGAGTCTATTCATGTAGTTTTTAATGAAATTTCCGATTTAAAGAAAAATGATTTTGATGATGATTTTGGTTTTGATAATTTGAATTTAAATGAACCCTCTCCTCAAAATAGCCATTTGAATGCATCTTCTTCCGAAATTTCTTTACCAAAAGAATGGAAGTATGTAGATGCTCATCCAAAAGAGCAAATTATAGGAGATACATCAAAAGGGGTTCAAACTCGTTCTTCTTTCAAAAATTTTTGTGCTAACGCCGCCTTCCTTTCTCAAATTGAACCTAAATGCATTGACGAAGCCTTAAAAGATGATTTTTAGATCATTGCAATGCAAGAAGAATTGAACCAATTTGAGAGGAATGAGGTATGGAAGCTTGTTCCTAGACCAAGTGACCACTTAGTCATAGGTACTAAGTGGGTCTTTAGAAACAAGCAAGACGAAAATGGTATTGTGGTTAGAAACAAGGCTAGATTAGTGGCCAAAGGTTTCAACCAAGAAGAAGGTATCGATTACGAAGAAACCTTCGCTCCCGTGGCTCGATTAGAAGCCATAAGGATGCTCCTTGCCTATGCTAGTAGTAATAATTTTAAACTATTTCAAATGGATGTTAAAAGTGCTTTCTTGAATGGTTTTATTTCCGAAGAAGTATTTGTCGAACAACCTCCCGGATTTGAAAATTCTCTTCTTCCTAATCATGTATTCAAATTGACTAAAGCTCTCTATGGCTTAAAACAAGCTCCTAGAGCTTGGTATGAAAGGCTTAGTTCCTTTCTTATTTTAAATAATTTTGTTGAATCTCGGATTTTGATGATGAAACTAATTGATTGTGTTTAAATGTTTGACTACATTTTGAGTGATACAGGTCTACTCGATCAGGATTAGACAATTAACGCAGGAGGAATTGACGTTGCGTCGGAGGAGATCACGTCAGGATATTGGATGGCAGAAGGCTTCGGGCGTCGGGCATCGGGCCAAGGAGAGCGAAATTGCGCCAAGGATATCGGGGTTGTGGAGGTCAACCGCCGATTGGGCAACAAGCTGCAAGAGAGGACGATGCACCGAAGAATCGGATGAAGCGCCAACCAATGACGTGCCGGGCAACAGAATGTCAATTTGCGTTATAATAATTGTCTAGATCGGAGTAGAGTGTTTGCTTGTGTGTGCAGGATTAACTACGATAACCAAAAAACACAAAGCGAGAATACCGGAGTCAAGTTCGATGGACGTTTAAGAGTCCGAAGAATCGTCGGAGATGCTGCCAGAACCAACCGAGAAGAAATCGGGAACCTGTCGAAATTTTCGGAAGTTCGCCGAAGAGATCGTCGGAGGTTCACGGAGATCACCGAGAAGGCTCGGCTACTCATTAAAGTCATCACAAGTTCGGGAGCTTGCTAGAAGCCCGTCAGCAGAAAGTTCGTCGGAAAGCTCGCCAGAACAAGACTCGACGTTCGCGGTTGAAAATTTGCTTAGGATGTGTTTTGGTTATGTAGTCCACTTGTAATTAGGATTAGGATTAAGAGATAATCCTATATCCTGGTTAGGGGCCAACTGGGCCCAAAGTCAGAGTTGGTTTAGGCTAAAAATTAAGCTAAACCAGCGAACTAGAGAGCCAAGATTGAAGCCCAACTAGTGGCTGAAAACACTGTAGTCGGGCTGAAAACACTGTAGGCGGTGGCACCGCCTAGCTGGGCGGTGGCACCGCCCACCACCCGAGAGCTGGGCGGTGACACCTCCTGGCTGGGCGGTGGCACCGCCCAGCACCCGAGCCCTGGGCGGTGGCACCGCTTGGCTGGGCGGTGGCACCTCCAACAGCGGGAACCCAAAGAGAATTCAAATTTTGAAGCCCAAATTTGAATCCTCTTGAGGCCTATAAATACCCCTCAAATCTCAGCTGAGAGAACAATTTTTTGAGCAGCAAGTGTTTGAGAGAAAAGCCTTAGAAAAGTGTTAGCTTGTCTTGTTTTCAATTTGCTAGTGTTCACCTCCTTCTTTCTTGTTGAAAATCTGTAAGAGAGTGAACCGCTTGTAAAAGTTGTAAGATGGGTATTCACCCTTCACTTTCAAGAGACTTGCTAGTGGAAGGTGGGAGCCTCATCGAAGAGGGGCCTCGCAAGTGGAGTAGGTCATTTGACCGAACCACTCTAAAAATCGGCGTAATCTCTGGTTTGCTTTTTATTATTGTCATTTACATTACTGCAAATCTTCTTACTGCTTTAGTTCCTTATTACTCTTGCTGCGCAACTTTAAGAACACGCCTTCAAGTTAAATTTCTCAAGTTTTGTTCTTAACATACGAAAGATTTTTTTATTAAAACCGAAGTTTTAATCCGCTGCACTAATTCACCCCCTCTTAGTGCCGCTCCGATCCTAACAAATTTTACCAAAGGCAAGGTTGATACTACATTGTTTATTAAACATTTTGAAAATAATTTTCTTATTGTGCAAATTTATGTTGACGATATTGTGTTTGGCTCTTCGGATGAATCACTATGTGAATCATTTGCCAAATGTATGAGTCTTGAATTTGAAATGAGTTTAATGGGTGAATTAACTTTCTTTTTGGGATTACAAATCAAACAACTTAGTGATGGTATATTTCTTAACCAATCCAAATATACATTAGAATTGTTAAAACGATTTAACATGGATAATTCAAAAGCAATAAACACCCCTATGAGTACTGCGACTAAGTTAGATATGGATGAAAATGGTGAAAGTTTCGATCAAAAAACATATAGGGGAATGATAGGTAGTCTACTCTACCTCACTACGACTAGACCGGATATTATGTTTAGTGTAGGACTTTGCGCTAGGTTTCAATCTAATCCTAAATTATCTCATCTTAAGAGTGTTAAAAGAATATTTAGGTATCTTAAAGGAACTTCAAATTTAGGATTGTGGTATCCAAAATCTGAAAATTTTGATTTAATAGCCTATGCGGATGCCGATTTTGGCGGATGCAGAATAGATAGAAAAAGTACATCCGGAACATGCCAATTTTTAGGACATGCACTTGTTTCTTGGACTTCCAAGAAACAAAATTCAGTTGCACTATCTACGGCAGAAGCCGAATACATAGCTGCAAGTGCATGTTGTGCACAAGTCTTTTGGATGAAAAATACATTAGAAGACTATGGAATTCACTTTAAAAATATTCCCATAAAATGTGATAATACTAGTGCCATATGTCTTACTAAAAATCCAATTCAGCATTCTAGAACTAAGCACATCGACGTTAGGCATCATTTCATACGCGATCATGTCCTTAACAATAATGTTGTTCTAGAATTCATTGACACAAAGCATCAATTAGCAGATATATTCACAAAAGCTCTGAACGAAGATCAATTTGAATTCATTAGAAGGGAATTAGGCATGTTAAATTGTCCCTAAAATGAGCTTCACGAAAAATGACTCGTTCTTTTCCTTTCTTTTATGGATTTGATTTCTTCTTCAATTCAAAATGATCCATTAAAGTATAACTTATTATCTTGAGGGAAGCAAACAAAAAAAAAAGGGGAGGGTGAGGAAGAAAATTTTTTCCTCCACGGGATGCCAGCGGTGGCACCGCCAGATTTGGCGGTTGCACCGCCTGAGCGCTCGGGCGCCAGGCGGTGACACCGCTCGGTTTGGCGGTGGCACCGACCGAGCGACCCTTATTAACCCAAGGGGTTAGGGCCGGCGGTGACACCGCCCCCAACCCGAAGAGAGAGTTCTCAAAACCCACTCCCATTTCCTCTAACCCTCATTCTAACTCTTAGAAACATTGGAGAAGGATTCTTGGTGGTCCAAGCCTTCCATCTCTCAACATAATCTCCACAAGGTAACTCTTGAAATCCCTCCTTTCTTTTCTCTTTCTCTTGCTTATTTTTAACAATTGGTATCATCATCTTGTCTAGAAAATGGCTCCAAAGAGATCAAAAGGAATAAGGATTCAAGGAGATTCATATAACCATGACCTTTTTAGATCAAAAGAGGTAGCCCTTAGCTTTCCAAAATTTGAAACACGATGTGTCCATAAGGGAAAATACATTGATTTGGATGAACTAGAAGACTTAGATCCAATTAAATGGTTTGCTCAACTAGAAGCTCTACCTCTACTATAAATAAATGAACCAATCTATCCACGGTTAGTGAGATTGTTCTATACCAACCTATATGAAGACAATGATAGCCTAAGCACTTACATTCTAGGAACACCCATTAGAATTTTTGACAGCACCATTTGTGAGCTAATTGGCATAACTGAAAAAGATAGGGGATGCTATTTTAAAGGTAAATGGGACGTCAAAAAAATAGGAGCAACCTATTCCGAAGCCGTGAAAACAATTTTTGCAAATCCAAACCTTGACTTCCTACCCAAGAGCTGTGAACACTTAATGCCTTTCAACTCTAAAATTCTTCATCACATTATCACGAGCATCATATTCCCCAAACAATTTCATCTTGACGAAGTAAGTCAATTAGAGATAGGAACCATGTATTGGATTATGACAGGTCAGCATAATTGTTTCGGGTACTTGATTCGCCAACACATGCAGGAAATTATGACTAAGGATACTATATTGCCGTATGGGAGGTTAATCACTAGAATTCTTCATACCTATGACATTTGCATTCCACCCGATGAAGAATCTATTCAAAATGATCGATATAACATAATAAATAAAAACCTGCTAAAAAAACTTAGGTGCACTTTTAGCAATGGCATATGGGTTAGGCAGCCTAGAAGGACGGATCCAATTCCTATACCAATAGAACAACCCGAAACACCAATTCTTATGGGAAATGAATCTCCTCCTCCTAGTCCCTTTGGAGCAGCACCTTCAGCTCCTGTTTCCTCCTCTGAAGATATCATTATGGCGGAGCTATCTCAGATCAAATCACAGCAAAAACAAATTCAGAATCAACAAGTTGAAATTTTGAAGACACTACGACAGATGAATGAAAAAATAGATATCATGTATCAGCACTGTGGATTACCTCCTAAGGATTAAATTGATGTATCTTTTTATTCTGTCCTGTTTGCTGTTAAAAAACAAGTTCATGTTTGTCATCGATTGTACGATAACTGATCTTTCCTTTAGATAACTACTGTCTTAATCTGCATAGAAGATGATGTCTTTTGGACAAACTATTTCTGGAAAATTTGAATGAAGAACTTTGATAAATGCTAAACCTTTTTCTATGATCATCAATTAGCTGGCTTGTCTCTTTTTGTTGATGACAAAGGGGGAGAAGTGATGACTTACACCAGAACGATAGCATGGCTAATATGAATTTGTGATATGAATGTCTTATATGACTTGCAAATCCTTGAAAATATCACAAGATTGATATCATGAAATTTATATTGAAAATCTTTATCTTCTATCATAGCAAAACTCGTCCCGTATCATTTAACTTATGATTTTCATCGAAGTTTCGTACTCACTATTGTTTAATGAGGATAACGATAAAGTTCCACGATTAGAACTTATCGGGTTATGATTGAATCCAATGGGATGGAATTCAAGTGTTTTTTCTTTTTCTCATAATATGGCATATAGATAGGGGGAGTTATGTTTAACTCCGTCATCAATTGATTGTCATCATAAAAAAGGGGGAGATTGTTGAATCTCGGATTTTGATGATATAATCAATTGGTGGGTTAATTGATCTAATCCATATTATTGAGTTAAGTATGCAGGATTAACTACGATAATCAGAAAACATAAAGCAAGGATACCGGAGTCGAGCTCGATGGACGTTTAAGAGACCGAAGAATCATCGGAGATGCTGCCGGAACCGTCCGAGAAGAAATCGGGAACGTGTCGGAAGTTCGCCGAAGAAATCGTCGGAGGCTCGCGGAGATCACCAAGAAGGCTCGGCTACTCGTTAAAGTCATCACAAAGATTGGGAGCTTGCAGGGAGTCCGTCGGAAGAAGTTCGTCGGAAAGCTCGCCGGAACAAGACTCGAAGTTCGCGGTTAAAAAACTTGCTTAGGATGTTTTTTTTATGTAGTTCACCTGTAATTAGGATTAGGATTAAGAGATAATCCTATATCCTGGTTAGGGGCCAACTGGGCCCAAAGTCAAATTTGGTTTGGGCGAAAAATAAGCCAAACCAATGAATCGGAAAGCCAGGCGGTGGAACCGCCTGGCTGAGCGGTGAAACCGCCCAGCACCCGAGTGCTGGGCGGTGACACCTCCTTAGCTGGGCGGTTGCACCGTCCAGCACCCGAGCGCTGGGCGGTGGCACCGCCTGGCTGGGCGGTGGAACCGCTAGCACCGGGAACCCTAAGAGAATTCAAATTTTGGAGCCCAAAATTTGAATCCTCTTGAGGCCTATAAATACCCCTCAAATCTCAGCTGAGGTTACAACTTTTGAGAAGCATTTTGATTGAGAGAAAAGTCTTAGAAAGTCTTAGCAAGTCTTGTTTTCAATTTGCTAGAGAGTTCTCCTCCTTCTTTCTTATTGAAAATTTGTAAGAGGTTGAGCTGCTTGTAAAAGGTTGTAAGAGGGGTGTTTACCCTTCCATTTCAAGAGACTTGCTAGTGGAAGGTGGGAGCCTCATCGAAGAGGGGCCTCGCAAGTGGAGTAGGTCATTTGACCGAACCACTCTAAAAATCGGCGTAATCTCTGGTTTGCTTTTTATTATTGTCATTTACATTACTGCAAATCTTCTTACTGCTTTAGTTCCTTATTACTCTTGCTGCGCAACTTTAAGAATACGCCTTCAAGTTAAATTTCTCAAGTTTCATTCTTAACGTACGAAAGATTTTGTTAAAATCGAAGTTTTAATCCGCTGCACTAATTCACCCCCCCCTCTTAGTGCCGCTCCGATCCTAACACTTGCTCCGGTGCGTCAATCGCTTCTTCTAGCGAACTTCCGCCGAACATCCGCCGAACCTTCGGCGATGCTCCGGCGGACTTCCGGCCAACTCCTGGACTTGCGACGATCCACTTGGCGAGTTCTGATGACCTTCTTTGGCAAGCTCCTGGACTTCTCAGATTTGTTCCCGTAGAACCTCCGACGACCGTCCGGACTTCCATTGATCTCTCGAACCCCTAACATGATCATGGTCTTGACTCCAGCGCTACTCCTACTACATGTCTTTCGTCCTTCGTAGTTAATCCTGCACACTTATCTCAACATATGGATTAGATAACAAATGACAATTAACTTCATCATCAAAATCCGAGATTCAACATGAAGATCATAGTGATAGAGGAGAATTTGAAGCCGATGATGAACCAAAATATGATGAAGATGAGGAAGATGATACTTATGCAGATCATGGTTTATCTATTGTATTTTGCAACATAGCTTACAAGTGTCTTATGTGGCCGAGGATGAAAGTTGGGTGAGAAAAAATGTGTTTCACACTAAATGCACTTCTCTTGGTGATCATCGACAATGGCAACTTTGAGAACATGGTTTCTTTAGAGATGGTGCAAAAGTTGAAGTTGGACACAATCACTCATCCATATCTATACTAATTACGTTGGTTGCAAGAAGGAAATGATATCAAGGTAACTAAAAGATGTTTAGTTTCATTTTCTATTGGCAAATATTATAAAGACGAAGTATGGTGTGATTTGCTCCTACGGACGCTTGTCATTTGTTATTGGGAAGACCTTGATATTATGATAGAAGGGTATTGTATGATAGCTATAAACATATGTATTCTTTTAAGGTGAATGAAAAGAAGATTATCTTAGCTCCATTACAACCTTTCGAAATCTATGCACCAAAGAAGGAAGTTAGTGCTTTTATGTCTTGTGGTGAATGTAAATGTAAATTAGACAAAGGTGGTCATGTTTTGACCCTAATAGTAGTAGAGGAGAATGAACAATATAAGGAGACACCGACAATCATGAAACCAATTCTAGAGGAATTTCAAGATGTTGTTATTAGGAAAGAGTCGGCACTAAGAAGGGGGGGGGTGTGAATTAGTGCAGCGGTAAAAATATCGGTTCTAAAAATGTTTCATCCAATAAAAATCGAACTTGTAAGATAACTTGAAATTCAATACTTATTCGTAAGCATAGGCATAGTAAAAGTACAGTAAGGAGGAAAGGCAATTTGCTATAAAAGTAAATTGAAAGAAGGAAATGCAAACTAGATTTTTATAGTGGTTCGGTCGTCGTGACCTACATCCACTCCACCGATTCCTCTTCCGTCTATTGAATCTCGGATTTTGATAATGAAACTAATTGATTGTGTTTATATGTTTAACTGCATTTTGAGTGATGCAGGTCTACTCGATCAGGATTAGACAGTTAACGCAAGAGGAATTGACGTTGCGCCGGAGGAGATCACGTTAGGTTATTAGATGGCAGAAGGCTTTGGACGTCGGGCATTGGGCCAAGAGCAGAATTGCGCCAAGGATATCGAGGTTGCGGAGGTCAATGTTAGAACCCTTGCAGATTCTAAACTTGGGGTTGATCTCTTTAGGGGATCGGCCTCCTTGGAACACTATAGGGGTTCCTCCCTCCAAGTTGCTGCTCAAAGGCTGCAGAAAAGATTCATCTATTGCTTATCAAAAGAGAAGGAATACATGGTTATTTATAGGGCTTCTAAACCCTAACTCCTAATAGGACTCCTACTTAAGACTCTTACATCTAACCAACTCCTAATAGGACTCCTAGTCAAGACTCCTATTCTCTTACAACTCTTAATTCTTCTCTAAGAAAAAACCTCCTAACAGAATGTCCCTTTCAATTAGGACACTCCTAATTAGTCCTAACAGAGTATCCCTTTCAATTAGGACTCTCCTAGCTAGAGTCCTAACAGAATGTCCCTCTCAATTAGGACTCTCCTAGCTAGAGTCATAACAGAATGTCCCTCTCAATTAGGACTCTCCTAGCTAGAGTCCTAACAGACCCGCCCTCTTCAAATCAGCCTTGTCCTCAAGGCTGAGATTCCATGAACTCAGGGAACCGGGTCTTCAGCTCCTCATATGGTTCCCATGTGGCGTCTTCAAGTGGTAGATTATTCCAATGCACTAGTACTTCAGTAGAGGGATGTCGGCGACGCATCACGATCCTGTGATCGAGGATGGCCTATGGTTGGGCTTGAATAACTCCATCCTCAGTTGTGTTGGGCAGTTGGATCTGGGGTGACTCGTGTTCTCCCAACTTGGGCTTTAGGCATGATACGTGGAAGACAGGGTGAATTTTGGCATCTTCAGGTAATTTAAGTCTGTATGCCACGGCTCCAATACGCTCTGTGATCTGATAGGGCCCATAAAAACGTGGGGATAGCTTCATGGAGGCTCGAGTGTTGATAGAGAGTTGCTTGTATGGTTGTAGGCGAAGATAAACCCAATCTCCCACTGAAAATTCTCTTTCACTTCGTCGTGTGTCGGCTTGCTGCTTCATTCTGGCTTGAGCGGTAGAGAGATTATCTTTTAATAGTTGTAAGAGTTTGTCCCTATCAATCAATTCTTGGTCAACCTGATCTACCTTGGCCGAGCCAATTACATACTTTGGAATCACAGGTGCTGGTCGACCATACAATGCTTCATAAGGGGCACATTTTGTAGATGAATGATATGTAGTATTATACCACCATTCGGCCTAAGAAAGCCATTTTGCCCACTCTTTTGGTCGGTCGCTAGCGAAACACCGGAGGTACGTCTCTAAGCACCTATTTACCACCTCTGTTTGGCCGTCAGTTTGTGGATGATATGCTGTGCTCATCTTGAGTTTGGTGCCTTGTAACTGAAATAACTCGGTCCAAAATTTACTAGTGAAGATCCTGTCACGATCACTTACGATGGACCTTAGCATCCCATGCAGTTTAACAATATTTTCTATGAAAATCTGAGCAATACTAGCAGTAGTGTAGGGATTTCTCACAGCACAAAAATGAGCATATTTCGTAAGTCGATCAACCACCACGAGAATCGTGCTTTTACCTTTGGAAGATGGCAGCCCTTCAATGAAGTCCATGGAGATGTCAGTCCACACTAAGTCTGGTATGGGTAGTGGTTGTAGCTTCCCTGGATTTGCCACAGTTTCACCCTTGTGCTGTTGACATACATCACATTGTGCCACATATTCAGCAATAATTTTTTTCATCCCTCTCCAATAAAAATTTTGCTTCACTCTTTTGTAGGTTCTTAGGAATCCAGAGTGCCCTACTGAAGGTATAGAGTGCATTTCATGCAAGATGATTGCGATGCAAGGGGAGTCAGGTATAAGCACAATGCGACCTTTGTAGCGTAAATCCCTCGAATCCCAGGTGTAGTGGGCTATTGCACTTGGATCCTCCTCCAATTTTATTATGATCTTGCTGATCTCTGGATCCTTCTTCCATTCTTCCCTAATGTCCTCGAGGAGACCGGTGGTAGGAAGGGAGATGGCTGAAACCTTAGCTTGTTCAGGTAGCCGTGAGAGTGCATCTGCAACAACGTTTTCTTTCCCCTTTTTGTAAATAATTTCATAATCAAATCCAAGAAGTTTGGTTACCTATTTTTGCTGCTCAGGGGATGATATCTTTTCCTCCAAAAAGTACTTGAAGCTTTTATGGTCAGTTTTAATTTGAAATCGCCGGCCGATCAGGTAGGGTCTCCACCTCGTTACTGCGTGTACAATGGCAAGCATCTCCTTATCATATACTGACATATTTTGATGGGAGGGAGATAATGCCTTGCTAGTGTATGCGAGTGGTCGACCATTTTGCATGAGAACGGCTCCAATTCCGACTCCAGATGCGTCGGCCTCAATGATGAAGGGTTTATTGAAATCCGGTAGCGCAAGCACCGGTGTTGTTGTCATGGCTGCTTTAAGTTTGGCGAAGGCAGTAGAGGCTTTGTCCGACCATTGGAAAGCATTTTTTTCAGTAAAGAAGTGAGTGGTGCACTGATCTTCCCATAGTCCTTAACAAATTTTCGGTAGTAGCCCGTTAGTCCAAGGAACCCCCGCAGTAATTTCACGTTTGTAGGTTTCGGCCAGCCTTGCATTGCCTCAATTTTTGTTGGGTCTACCGCCACTCCTTCTTCTGATATTATATGCCCAAGGTACTCTACTTTTTGCTGGAGAAAGCTGCACTTTGGTTGCTTAACAAAAAGAGTATTCTCCCGAAAGATCATCAAAACAATCCGTAAATGCTGAAAGTGAGTCCCAAGATAAGGGCTGTAAATGAGAATATCATCGAAAAATACCAGCACAAATTTACGATGAAAGCTCCGAAATATATCATTCATGAGACTTTGAAAGGTTGAAGGAGCATTAGTGAGTCCAAAAGGCATTACCAAGAATTCATAATGGCCATCATGCGTGCGAAATGCAGTTTTTGGAATGTCATCGTTACATACCCGAATTTGGTGGTAACCGGATCGGAGGTCCAACTTCGTGAAGACTCGAGCTCCTTTCAATTCATCAAGAAGTTCATCCACCACTGGTATTGGGTATTTGTCCTTGACGGTGATGCCATTTAAAGCTCGGTAGTCGATGCACATCCGCCAAGTTCCGTCCTTCTTGCGTACAAGTAGCACCGGTGAGGAATAGGGGCTGCAACTTAGTCGAATCACCCCTGTTTCAAGCATCTCCTTTACGATCTTTTCAATTTCATCTTTCTGGAGGTGAGGATATCGGTATGGTCGAGTGTTCGCTGGTGGCTTGCCCGGAAGGATTGGAATTCGATGGTCATGTTGCCGAGAAGGAGGAAGACCGCGCGGTTCAGCAAATATGTCGGCAAATTCAGTAAGCAATTGGGCAAGATTTTGATCTTCAAATTCTATTTTCTTCCCCTTTGGTTGCTGCTGGAGGTGCATCAAAAAGGCACCATTTACCTTGTGTAAAACTTTCTCCATTCATTGGGTCGAAACAGTGGTAACGTTGCTTCCGCGCTTCCCGCGTAGGATGATCTATTTGCCCTTACAGTAGAATTTCATAATTAATTTAGAAAAGTTCCAAGAGATATCACCTAGTGTAGTCAGCCATTCTATACCAAGCACTGCCTCATAGTCATCGATTGGTAGGAGGAAGAAATCGGTGATAATTTC
Source organism: Musa acuminata AAA Group (assembly GCF_036884655.1). Classification (NCBI taxonomy): domain Eukaryota; kingdom Viridiplantae; phylum Streptophyta; class Magnoliopsida; order Zingiberales; family Musaceae; genus Musa; species Musa acuminata. Next base: position 17,788,163 of record NC_088348.1, read on the forward strand.
TTGGTCTTGCAGTAATAGTTTCACCTGCGGGCATCTTTGGTCGCACTTTAGGATTCTACCGTCGGCAACCTTTACATCGAACTTGCTGCAACCTTCAATATGCAGTGCCATCTGAGCAGCAACCTTACTATTCAGGAAGTTATTAGTGCTGCCCGTGTCGATGAGAACAGTGATCGACTGTTGTTTGAGAAGGCCTCCAACTTTCATCGTTTGCGGATTTGAATAGCCGGCTAGTGCGTGTACCGTAATGTCGGTCGGCTGTGGCTCTTCTTCCATATCTTCTTCTTCATGTTCAAGGCTCTCTTCTAGATGTTCAATGACCTCTTCTTCTACTGGTTCAATCATAAGAAGTCTACCTTTTTTACAGCGATGCTCGCGGCTCCACGGCTCGTCGCAATGCCAACATAACCCCTTCGCAGATCGCTCCCGAAGTTCTTCTCTTGTTAACCTTTTTGATGCAGGGACTCGGTTGATAGTAGGGGGGGCTGAGGGCTTTAGTATTGTAGGTCGTGGAGTGATCCTTGTCCTCCGGGCTTCATGGTTCAATCGCTCCTCTTGAAGTCGTGCGAAAGAGATGGCTGCCATAAGCGTGTATGGTTGTCGCGCCTTAACTTCTCCCCGGATCTCCGGCTTTAAGCCCTCAATAAAAGTCCCCAATAACTGTTTTTCAGACCAATCACGAGTTTGATTAGATAACCTTTCAAACCTGGTTTGGTACTCCTGAATGGTGGAGGTTTGTCGGATCTTTGCGAGTTGTCCGTCAATGTTCTCGTAATAAGTTGGTCCGAAGCGGATCAGTAGTCCTTCTTTGAATTGTCGCCATGAAAGGGCTCCATAAGTGTGTTCAAACCAGTCAAACCATTGTATGGCATCCCCTTCAAGATGTATAGCTGCAATTTCCACCATGGATGCATCCGCAGTTTTATGGTACCGAAAATATCGCTCAGCGCGCGAGATCCAACCAATTGGGTCTCCTTCTTCCCATCTAGGGAAGTCCACTCTCATGCGCGAATAGTTGGGGTCGGTCATAGAGCCTCCCCTCTCTTGGAAGTCATCTCTTTGGGCATGATGTGATTGGTTAGAGCTCTCTCCTTGATGTGAATTCTTCGGGCTTGGTGGTCGGCCCAAACTGAATTCGGTAAGGAGAGTCCGAATCTTATCCTCCATTCGTGCCTCAAAGGCTTCAAATTTAGCATTGATTGCGTCCTCAGATGCCATAGTATATGACTCCAAATCTGTGATGTTAAGATCTCTCTTTTGTTGACGAGTTAAAGGCATGTATAGGTTTGATAAAAATCAATGAAAGTTTGCTGCAGAATTGTGTTGTCTTGTAAGAGCAGAATTATCGTCGAAGAAACAGCGGTTTCTTGACGAAATCTCCACAAAAATTTGAGAGATTTGAGGAGAGAGTTGACAGTAATATCTCAGTTTATATGATAGCAAGGATGTCCATCAAGAAAATTTCGACAGTAATAGCAAGAAAATTGGTGTAAGTTGCGATAGCAGAATTCTCGTCGAAAAATTTCAGCAACTTACGATGAAAATTTGCAGCAATATAGGAACGAAATTTTTTTTTTTTTTTTTGGATTTTCGGATAGGGATAAATAAATTGCAACAGCAGTAAGGTAGGAAACCAGAACCTGTTGCAATTCATGGGGAGATCAAAGGTTGATCTGCGGTGGTAGAGATGATGGTGGAATTCGGCGACGATCTTTTAAGCAATTGTGGGAATTGCTTTGGATGGTTGTGGAGGGTTGATGGATGGCAATGGAAGGGCAGCGAGATGCCAAGAACGCTGCTCTGATACCAGGTGTTAGAACCCTTGCAGATTCTAAACTTGGGGTTGATCTCTTTAGGGGATCGGCCTCCTTGGAACTCTATAGGGGTTCCTCCCTCCAAGTTGCTGCTCAAAGGCTGTAGAAAAGATTCATCTATTGCTTATCAAAAGAGAAGGAATACATGGCTATTTATAGGGCTTCTAAACCCTAACTCCTAATAGGACTCCTACTTAAGACTCTTACATCTAACCAACTCCTAATAGGACTCCTAGTCAAGACTCCTATTCCCTTACAACTCCTAATTCTTCTCTAAGAAAAAACCTCCTAACAGAATGTCCCTTTCAATTAGGACTCTCCTAATTAGTCCTAACAGAGTGTCCCTTTCAATTAGGACTCTCCTAGCTAGAGTCCTAACAGAATGTCCCTCTCAATTAGGACTCTCCTAGCTAGAGTCCTAACAGAATGTCCCTCTCAATTAGGACTCTCCTAGCTAGAGTCCTAACAGTCAACCGCCGATTGGGCAACAAGCCGCAAGAGAGGACGATGCGCTGAAGAATCGGACGCAGCGCCAACCAATGACGTGCCGGGCAACAGAATGTCAATTCGCATTGTAATAATTGTCTAGATCGGAGTAGAGTTTTGGCTTGTGTGTGTAGGATTAACTACAATAATGACAAATACATAAAGCGAAACAAAGTGTGGAGTCAAGCGCGAAGGATTTATTGTGAGAGTTTGACGAAAGTCCGAAGGTTTGTCGGGAATACTGCCGGAACTAGCCAAGAATGAGTAGGGAGCTTGCCGAAGGGTTTTTCGGAAGCTCGTCGGAAGGTTCGTTGGAAGTTCGCGGAGCTCGCCGAGAAAGATCGGAGCTTGCCGAAGAAGCTCATTGGAACTCACCAAGATCAAATCGTGAAGTCTAGGAGCTTGCCGGGAGTCCGTAGAATGGTTTCCGAGAGTTCGTCGGAAGTTCACCGGAAGCTCGCCGGAAAAAGTCTTGACTTGCGGACTTTGTAATAGCTTAGAAAATGTCTTTAAATTCGTAGTTTGTACGTTAATTAGGGTTAAGATTAGGTGTTAATCCTATAACTCAAGTAGGGGCCAATTGGGCCCGAGTTCGAACTGGTTTGGGCCAAGTTTGGAGCCCAACCAGTGAGCTGAAATAGTGTAGGCAGTGGCACCGCCTAGACCCCAAGAACCAAGCGGTGGCACCACTGGACTGAGCGGTGGCACCGCCCAGCACCCGAGAGGTCCGGCGGTGGCACCGCCAGTACATTGTTAGTGTCAGCCACTGACAGGCGGTGGCACCGCCAGCATCGGGAACCAAAGAGAATTCAAATTTTGGAGCCCAAATTTGAACCATCTTGAGGCCTATAAATACCCCTCAATTCTCAGCTGAGACAACAATCTTTGAGAAGCAAGAGATTGAAATAAAAGTCTTAGTAAAGCCTTTAGCAAGTTTTTGTTTTCAATAGCTTGAGTGTTCACCTCCCTCTTTCTCTTTAAAAAATTGTAAGAGTGTGAACCACTTGTAAAAGATTGTAGGAGGGGTATTTGTCCTTCCCCTTCAAAGTGATTTGCTAGTGGAAGTTGGGAGCCTCTTCGAAGAAGGCTTCGCAAGTGGATGTAGGTCATTTTGACCGAACCACTTTAAATTGGTGTGTTCTCTGGTTTACATTTACTTATTGCTATTTACCTTACTGCAAACCTTCATATGTGCTTTACTTCCTCATTACTTTTGCTGCACACCTTTACGAACACGCTTTCAAGATAAGCACTTCCGAGTTTGGTTTTTTATCGTATGAAAGATTTTTCCAAAATTGAAGTTTTAATCCGCTGCACTAATTCACCCCCCCCTCTTAGTGCCGGTCCGATCCTAACACCGTCGAGGCTACCGGCATCCACTATCGATCTTCCTTCAATAGGCGAAGACCAACCACCTTTTACAACTCGATTATCCTTTTATCGGATTTAGGAGATAACTCTTACACCCCCACTTACTCCTCTCTTAAACTATTCACACAAGATTGCAGCAGTGTTTCTTTCTATTTTTACTCTCAATTCTTGTGTCATTTAACCAGGGATAAGAGGGGATATTTATAGGCCTTAAGTTAATTCAAACTTGGAGCCTAAAAACATCTCATCCTAGGTTTTCTAGGTATGAGCGGTACCATAGGCAGTGTCAGTCTGACACTGGGCGATACCACTGCTGGCAGCATTTACTGCTGGTGGTACCACCGCCTAGCCTCGGTGGTACCACTGCCCAGAATTCCTAGGGTGTTCCCCAAGCGGTGCCATCGCCGACCAAGCTTTCAGTATCCTGATTGGGCCTTGAATCTGGCACAAACCAACCCAACTTCAGGCCCATTTGGCCCCTAATAGAGTTGATGGGATTACCTCCTAATCCCAACTCTAATTATGTACTAACTACGATTCCTAAGACATATTCTTAGCAAAATAAGTCTGGTTTCTTCTAGCGAGCTTTCGATGATCTTCCGGCGAACTTCTGATGATCTCTCGGCAATGTTCCGGTGGACTCCCGGTAAGCTCCTGGACATCATGACGATCTTCTTAGCAAGTTCTGACAAGCTTCTTTGGCAAGCTCCAGGACTTCTTGGTCAATTTCGATAGAACTTCCGATAAACGTCCGAACTTCCAACGAACTCTCGAACTCCCAACGAAATCACATTATTGACTCCGAAACTTCATTTTGCTTTATGTGTTACTATCATAGTTAATCCTGCATACATAAAATACACTTCGATCTAGGCAATTATTACTAAGCATGAATCATGTTGTCCGGCATGTCATTGGTCCATCGACTCTTCGTCCGATTCTTCGGCTCATCGTCCTCTCTTATAGCCTATTGGCCAATCGGCGAGTTAACCGCAGCAACTCCAATATCCTTGGTGCAATATACGTTCTTCTTAGCCCGATGCCCGAATCCATGGCCCGAAGCCTTTTGTCGATACGTCGACCGATCTTCCGGCTCGACGTCCAATCTTCTAATATGTTTTCCTCCGGCCCAACATGATTCTTCCTACTTTAATTGTCTCGTCCTGATCGAAGCATCCTGCGTCACTCAAAACGTAGTCAAATCATAAACACTTATCAATTGGTTTCATCATCAAAATCCGAGATTCAATAATCTCCCCCTTTTTGATGATGACAACTAATTAATGACGGAGTTAACCTTAACTCCCGAAGTTTAACCAAACTCCCCCTATCAATATGTCATATTGATAGAACTCTTGGATTCAAAAATCCAAGCAACATGTTATCATAAACTTATGTATAACATCATACTTCTCCTCCTTTGCCATCAACAAAAAGGAGAAGTGGAACTATTAAGTGTTTAGACATACAAGATCAAATTATTGCATAAGAAACATAATATCAAGTTTTATCATCATGTAATTTGTAAGCTAGAAAATTAAGCAAGTGTTACATCATGCAAACTATTAAGTTTTAGATATGCAAAGTAGTAAGATAGCAAGTTTACAATATACAAGCTAGCAAAAATTTTGAAAGCAAATGCAAGATAGCTTTCTTGTAGAAGTGTGTAAGCTAGCGATTCTTGTTTCCTATTGCAATGTGCAAGTTATAAGTTTTGCTTCTTGAGATAGGCAAGATAGTGATGTTCAAGATAGCAAGCTCTTTCTTTTCATTTGAGAAGTGTCATTTTTGCTTTCTTTGCAAAATGCAAGCTAGCAAAATTTTATATTATTTTACAACATGCAAGCTAGCAATTTGACAAGTGTTACTTCTCTTTGAAGTATGAAGGCTAACAAGTTTTTGAAAAATAATGCAAGATAACAAGCTAGCAAAATACAATGTTTTACATGAAGCAAGCTAACAAGTTTTGCATTATGCAAGCTAGTGAGTTTTTTGCAAACATTTTTTACACCTTTTGATATATGCAAGATAGCATATTTTAGCATCTACTTAAAACGTGCAAGCTAACATTTTTGCATTTCTAGCAATTCATTCTCCACATATCATCATGCAAGCTAGCATTTTTCCATTTCTAGCAATTCTTTCTCCACATATCATCATGCAAGCTAGCAATGTTTCTTGAGTTTTGCAAGTTTGTAAATTTTGCTAGATGTGTAAGTTTATCATGTTTTGCATCTTCTTAACTTGTGCGAGCTAGTTATCTCCCCCTTTGTCATTGTCAAAAAAAAGGGAAGAACATAATTTTGTATCTCTTTTTTTCTTTACAATAATTTTCAAATCATGACAAAGGATAAATGAAAAATCAAGTTATGAATGTCAAAATAATTTTTTATCATAAATATTTTATCATGCATGAATCATTATCGTAAGTTGAAGTATTGCATGCATAATATCAAATCATCAGTCATAATTACATCAATGTTTCAATCATTATTTCTATCATAAAAAATGAAAGATCAAGTCTAAAATTCGAGAAATCAAGAGAAACCATGATCCATTTTAACAAATCTCCTCTTAAATAATTAACGAAAAGAATTCTTAGGAGATTATGATATAGATAAAATTCATTTAATCTTGTAGAATAAAATCTTATGATTCATATAGAAAATCTCCTTTTTAGTAAAATACCAAGAAAAATCGTAGGAGTACATAGAAGAGATCTTGATTAAAAAAAATCTCAAGTAATTCCAAGAAACCAAGATCATGATTTTGATAAAACTCATTCAAATTCAAATCATCAAAATCATCAAAATGTTAATATTTGTTTCAAGAGATTTAAAATGGCATAAATAATTTTATTGGTCTCTTAGTAAAAAATTGATAAGATAGAGAAAAAGAAAATTTTTAAGAAAAATGCTTTCCTCCTTTTGTTTCAACTTACTGATAGATTTCATACATTTATGTTTTTTTTTTTTTGATAAGTAAAAGTAACTTGATTTTGTGTAAAGTTTCTACAAATAGCTTTGTCTATACAAGTTATAGATGAAGCTAGGTAACTCGTAGAGTACTCATGTGGTAGTTATGACTACACATGCTGTAGACTATAACTCTTAACTGTGGCCAACAAATAAAATTTAAAGTCCAGATATGCCACGATTTCCTGTGGGTATAGCTTTTAACATGATGCCCAAGATCTTTAGCTAATAGCAAAATTGAATTTGATAAAAATATCTTTTTCTCTTTGTGTAAGGTGCATCATTTTGAGATCGTTCTACATACATGATCTTGAGTCTCTAATAATCTCTATCAAGAGCTGAGCATTGTTTGTATGTTAACACTCAAAGATTTGGCTATATCTTTCCTTCCACATCCACCAAATAGCGCATCTTAATATAACCTTTGTCATTGTGTAAGAGGCCCTTTTCTTGAAAACATTGCATGAGGTCACCTAATTCTTGATGCAAGTTTGGTAGCGGCATTCTATTGAGTTCGAATCGCTGGAAAATTGCCTTCCATATCCATTTAGTATAGTCACAAGCAAAATAGAGATGATTAACAGTTTCTTCTTGTTGCATGCAAAGGGAGCATCGGTTAACATGATGGATACCTCTTCTTTTCATATTGTCTATTGTAGGTAGTTTATTCAAAAAGGCCTGCCATGTACATAAGGGATGTCTCTGTGATCCCGGTCGATCCCATGTCCAACTGCTTGGGAGCCACTTGTTATTTCTTTACCTAATTTGACTCCATGTGGATGTGGCACTAAATTTTCCATTGTCATGAAGTCAAATAAGTACATCTGAAGGGTTGTTCCCGATTGGAATAGCTGTGATAGTCGGCCAAAGTGATAACATTTCAGGAGAAATAGGAGTAGGGCGACACCAGGTACCGTTAGCAATGAACTCGGAAACCTTCCAATCTTTGGGAGCCCCAAGGTTTTTTCGTATTCTGTCACCATATAATTGAAATATACTTTTCCCATTCACCCAAGGATCATACCACATATTAGTATTAGTTCCAGTAGAGATTGCGTAAGAAATGTGTTTGATTAGCCAATTCCTTGCCTTTAAAATTCATGTTCTTTTCTTTTATGACAAATCCATACATCATTCATTAATACCGAAAATGAACTTTCAAAAGATCATAAAAACTATCATAATGATGAATGATTCTTAAAGATATCTTAAGTTTTTTAGTTTCAATTTGTGTGATTGACTTTATATTAGCATGCCCAAATATTTGTTCTTATGTCAAAACTATGCGTCAACGTTTAAAATGGAAAGATAAAAAAAAATCATCAAGATAAAAAAAGTGTAACACATAATTCCAAAACATATGATTTCAAATCATTGCTTCAAGTCCTTATGTATAAAAATCATTAAGTATGTGTTAGAACCCTTGCAGATTCTAAACTTGGGGTTGATCTCTTTAGGGGATCGGCCTCCTTGGAACTCTATAGGGGTTCCTCCCTCCAAGTTGCCGCTCAAAGGCTGCAGAAAAGATTCATCTATTCCTTATCAAAAGAGGAGGAATACATGGTTATTTATAGGGTTTCTAAACTCTAACTCCTAATAGGACTCCTACTCAAGACTCCTACTTCTAACCAACTCCTAATAGGACTCCTACTCAAGACTCTTATTCCTTTACAACTCCTAATTCATCTCTAAGAAACAACCTCCTAACCCTAGCCGGCCTCTTCACCTTTTTAATAGGGGTCGGCTTAGGTAGGTTTTACATGAATGTCCCTCTGAATTAGGACTCTCCTAGCTAGAGTCCTAACAGATCCTCTTCAAATCAGCCTTGTCCTCGAGGCTCATGATTCATGAATTTGATCTTCAAGTCATCATAGTTCTCCCAAGTGGCATCTTCTATTGGTAAGTTCAACCACTGTATTAGCACTTTAGTAGTGGGTCGTCGTCGTCGAGTCACGATCCGTCTATCAATAATGGCACTTGGCTGGGTCTGGAGTTCTCCTTGGATAGTCATATTTAGTGGGTGGCTTTGGGCTGTCTCCAAGCACCTATTTGCAACTTTTGTCTAGCCGTTGATATGTGGGTGATATGTCATACTCCTTTTCAATTTAGTACCCTGCATATAGAATAACTTTGTCCAAAATCTGCTCGTGAAGATGCAAGTAGAATTTATCATAAGCACAATGCGTCCCTTATAGTGTAATTCTTTTGAGTCCCAATTGTAATGAGCCACGGAGCTTGGGCTTCCTCCAATTTTTTTATAATCTTACTAGTCTCTGAATCTTCCTATTATTCCATTTAATATCCTCAAGGAAGTCGTTAGTCGGAAGTGAAATGGCCGAAACTTCAACTAGCTCGAATAGTTGCGAAAGCGCATCTGCAAGAACATTCTCTTTCCCCTTTTTGTAAGTTATTTCATGATCAAATCCAAGAAGTTTTGTTACCCAATTTTGCTGCTCAGGGGGTGATATCTTTCACTCCAAAAAGTACTTGAGGCTTTTATGGTCGGTTTTAATTTGAAATCGTCGACCAATCAAGTATGGTCTCCACCTCGTTGCTACGCGCATAAGGGCGACCATCTCCATATCATATGTTGACTTATTTTGATGGGAGGGAGATAATGCTTTGCTAGTGTATGCGAGTGGTCGACCATCTTGCATGAGAATGACTCTAATTCCGACTCCAGATGCGTCGGCCTTAATAATGAAGGGTCGGTTGAAATCTGGTAGTGTTAGCACCAGCGTCGTCGTCATGGCTACTTTAAGTTTATCGAAGGCAGCGGAGCCTCTGTCCAACAATTGGAAGACATATTTTTCCAGTAAGGAAGTAAGTGGTGCACTGATCTTTCCATAGTTTTTCATGAACTTGCGGTAGTAGCATGTCAAACCCAGAAAGCCATGTAGCAATTTTATGTTTCTCGGGGTCGGCCAGTTTTGCATTGCTCCAATTTTGAAGGGGTCCACTGCCATACCTTCCTCTAATATGATATGCCCAAGATATTCCACTTTTTGTTGAAAAAAGTAAAAATTCGTAGTGGTTGTTGTCTGTTCAAAAGGTGGTTTTCGGTATGTCTTATTCACACACTCGTATTTGATGATTCCCGGATCAAAGGTCCAGCTTTGTGATGATTTGTGCTCCATTTTATCTAGCAATTCATCTGCTATTGGAATAAGGTATTTGTTGTTAGAACCCTTGCAGATTCTAAACTTGGGGTTGATCTCTTTAGGGGATCGGCCTCCTTCGAACTCTATAGGGGTTCCTCCCTCCAAGTTGCTGCTCAAAGGCTGCAGAAAATATTCATCTATTGCCTATCAAAAGAGGAGGAATACATGACTATTTATAGGGTTTCTAAACCCTAACTCCTAATAGGATTCCTACTCCAGACTCTTACTTCTAACCAACTCCTAATAGGACTTCTACTCAAGACTCCTATTCCTTTACAACTCCTAATTCTTCTCTAAGAAACAACCTCTAAACCCTAGCCGGCCTCTTTACCTCATTAAGAGGGGTCGGCTTAGGTAGGTTTTACATGAATGTCCCTCTCAATTAGGACTCTCCTAGTTAGAGTCCTAACAGATCCACCCTCTTCAAATTAGTCTTGTCCTCGATGCTCACGATTCATAAATTTTGGGAATTTGATCTTCAAGTCATCATAGTTCTCCCAAGTGGCATCTTCTGTTGATAAGTTCAACCACTGTATTAGCACTTTAGTAGTGGGTCGTCATCGTCGAGTCACGATCCATCGATCAATAATGGCACTTGGCTGGGTTTGGAGTTCTCCTTGGATAGTCATATTTGGTGGGTGGCTTTGGGCTGTCTCCAAGCACCTATTTATAACTTTTGTCTGGCCATTGATTTATGGGTGATATGTCATACTCCTTTTCAATTTAGTACCCTGCGTATAGAATAACTTTATCCAAAATCTGCTCGTGAAGATGCAAGTAGAATTTATCATAAGCACAATGCGTCCCTTATAGTGTAATTCTTTTGAGTCCCAATTGTAATGAGCCACGGAGCTTGGTGCTTCCTCCAATTTTTTTATAATCTTGCTAGTCTCTGAATCTTCCTATTATTCCATTTAATATCCTCAAGGAAGTCGTTGGTCGGAAGTGAAATGGCCGAAACTTCAGCTTGCTCGGATAGTTGCGAAAGCGCATCTGCAAGAACATTCTCTTTCGCCTTTTTGTAAGTTATTTCATAATCAAATCCAAGAAGTTTTGTTTCCCATTTTTGCTGCTCAGGGGATGATATCTTTCGCTCCAAAAAGTACTTGAGGCTTTTATGGTCGATTTTAATTTGAAATCGTCGACCATTCAAGTAGGGTCTCCGCCTCGTTGTTGCGCGCATAATGGCGACCATCTCCTTATCATATGTTGACTTATTTTGATGGGAGAGAGATAATTCTTTGCTAGTGTATGCGAGTGGTCGACCATCTTGCATGATAATGGCTCTAATTCCGACTCCAGATACGTCGACCTCAATAATAAATGGTCGGTTGAAATCTGGTAGTGTTAGCACCGGCGTCGTCGTCATGGCTGCTTTAAGTTTATCGAAGGCAGCGGAGGCTCTGTCCAACCATTGGAAGACATCTTTTTCGAGTAAGGAAGTAAGTGGTGCACTGATCTCTCCATAGTTTTTCAGAACTTGCGGTAGTAGCCTGTCAAACCCAAAAAACTATGTAGCAATTTTATGTTTCTCGAGGTCGGCCAGTTTTGCATTGCTCCAATTTTGAAGGGGTCTACTGCCACACCTTCCTCTGATATGATATGCCCAAGATATTCCATCTTTTGTTGAAAAAAGTAAAAATTCGTAGTGGTTGTTGTGTGTTCAAAAGGTGGTTTTTCGTATGTCTTATTCGCACACTCGTATTTGATGATACCTGGATCAAAGGTCCAGCTTTATGAAGATTTATGCTCCATTTTATTTAGCAATTCATCTGCTATTGGAATAAGGTATTTGTTGTTAGAATCCTTGCAGATTCTAAACTTGGGGTTGATCTCTTTAGGGGATCGGCCTCCTTCGAACTCTATAGGGGTTCCTCCCTCCAAGTTGCTGCTTAAAAGCTGCAGAAAATATTCATCTATTACCTATCAAAAGTAGATGAATACATGACTATTTATAGGGTTTCTAAACCCTAACTCCTAATAGGATTGCTACTCAAGACTCTTACTTCTAACCAACTCCTAATAGGACTTCTACTCAAGACTCCTATTCCTTTACAACTCCTAATTCTTCTCTAAGAAACAACCTCTTAACCCTAGGCAGCCTCTTTACCTCTTTAATAGGGGTTGGCTTAGGTAGGTTTTATATGAATGTCCCTCTCAATTAGGACTCTCCCAATTAAAGTCCTAACAGACCCGCCCTCTTCAAATCAGCCTTGTCCTCGAGGCTGACGATTCATGAATTTTGGGAATTTGATCTTCAAGTCGTAATAGTTCTCCCATGTGGCATCTTCTGTTGGTAGGTTCACCCACTATATTAGCATTTTAGTAGTGGGTCTTCGTCATTGAGTCATGATCCGTCGATCAATAATGGCACTTGGCTGGGTCTAGAGTTTTCCTTGGATAATCATATTTGGTGGGTGGCTTTGGGCTGTCTCCAAGCACCTATTTACAGCTTCTGTCTGGCCATCAATTTGTGGGTGATATGCCATACGCCTTTTCAATTTAGTACCTTGCAAATGGAGTAACTTTGTCCAAAATCTGCCAATTACATATCTTGGTCTCCCACTCATATCCACTGGCATTCACAAAACCCACTGTCAGCCTATCCTGCAAAAAATAAAGAATATAATTTCCTCCTGGAAAAATAGGCTTCTTTCAAAAACAGGACGACTTGAACTCATCCGTTCGGTGTTGTACTCTTACTCTATATATTGGTCTAATACATTTCTTCTGCTTATTGGACTTCTCCAAGATATTGAACAGTTATTAATAAACTTCTTCTAGAATGACACAAATGATAAGACAATGCATATGGTAAATTGGGACAGAATCTGCAAACTGAAAGATGAAGGGGGGTTGAACTTGAGAAATATTAGAGATTGGAATAATGCATGTTTGGTAAAGCAATTGTGGGACCTTTTGCAAAACAAATGTTCCTTATGGTCAAAATGGGTTTCTACTAGTATCTTTCAAAGGAATCGATTTGGGAAATTTCAACAAGAACATACCACTCTACAGCTTGGAAAGAAATTTTAAAGGCAAGGAATTGGCTAATCAAACACATTTTTTACGCAATCTCTACTGAAACTAATACCAATATGTGGTACGATCCTTAGGTGAATGGGAAAAGTATATTTCAATTATATGGTGACAGAATACGAAAAGACCTTGGGGCTCCCAAAGATTGGAAGGTTTCCGAGTTCATTGCTAATGGTACCTAGTGTCTCCCTATTCCTATTTCTCCGGAAATGTTATCACTTTGGCCGACTATCACAGCTATTCAAATTAGGAACAACCCTTCAGATGTACTTATTTGGCTTCATGACAATGGTAAATTTAGTGCCACATCAGAATGGAATCAAATTAGGCAAAGAAATAACAAGTGGCTCCCAAGCAGTTGGATATGGGATCAACCGGGATCATAGAGACATTCCTTATGTACATGGCAGGCCCTTCTGAATAAACTACTTACAATAGACAATATGAAAAGAAGAGGTATCCATCATGTTAACCGATGCTCCCTTTGCATGCAACAAGAAGAAACTATTGACCATCTCTATTTTGCTTATGACTATACTAAATGGATATGGAAGGAGATTCTCTAGCGATTCGAACTCAATAGAATGCCGCAACTAAACTTGCATCAAGAATTAGCTGACCTCATGCAATGTTTTTCAAGAAAAGGGCCTCTTACACAATTGACAAAGGTTATATTCAGATGCGCTATTTAGTGGATATGGAAGGAAAGATGTAGCAGAATATTTGAGTGTCAAAACACAAACAATGCTCAGCTCTTGACTGAGATTATTAGAGACTCAAGATCATGTATGGAGAACGATCTCAAAATGGAGCACCTTACGGAGAGAAAAAAAGATATTTTTATCAAATTCAATTTTGCTATTAGCTAAAGATCATGGGCATGATGTCAAAAGCTATACCCACAGGAAATCTTGGCATATCTAGACTTTAAATTTTATTTGTTGACCATAGTTAAGAGTTATAGTCTATAGCATGTGTAGTCATAACTACCGCATGAGTACTCTATGAGTTACCTAGCTTCGTCTATAACTTGTATAGACAAAAACTATTTGTAGAAACTTATCAAAAAATAGTATTCATGATGAATATTGCAATGACTTGAATTCAGTTTGAATTCAAGGTTCTATCAACATGACATATTGATAGTGGGAGTTTGTTTAAACTCCGGGAGTTAAGTTTAACTCCGTCATCAAGTGTCCGGGAGTTAAGTTTAACTCCGTCATCAAGTGGTTGTCATCATCAAAAAGGGGGTGATTGTTGAATCTCGTATTTTGATGATGAAACAACTTGATATATGTTTATGATTTAATCTGTGTTTTGAGTGATGCAGGATGCTTTGATCAGGATGAGACAATTAAATCAGGAAAATCATGTTGTGCCGGAGGAACATGTTAGAAGATTGGATGTCGGGCTGGTGGATCGGTCGACGTATCGACAGAAGGCTTCGAGCCGTGGACTCGGGCATCGGGCCAAGAAGAGCGGGTATTGTGCCAAGGATATCGGAGTTACGGAGTCAACAGGCCGATTGGGCAATAGGCTGCAGGAGAGGACGATGCGCCGAAGAATCAAACGAAGCGTCGAGGGACCAATGACATGCCGAACAACTTGGTTAATTGCTTAGGATTAATTGTCTCGATCGAAGTTTTATTTTAAGTGTGCAGGATTAACTACGATGGAAGAAAGATATGCAGCAAGAGTTGCGCCGGAGTCAAGACAATGATCACGTTGGGAGTTCGAGAGTTCGACGGAAGTTCGGACAATCGTCGGAGGTTCTGCGGGAACAAATCCGAGAAGTCCATGAGCTTGTCAAAGAAGCTCGTCGGAACTCGCCAAGTGGATCGTCGCAAGTCCAGGAGTTTGCAGGAAGTCCACAGGAGCATCACCGAGGGTTCATCGGATGATCGATGGAAGTTCGCCGGAAGCTCACCGGAAGAAGCGATTGACGCACCGGAGCAAGTTGCAGTAAATGTCTTAGGGAATATCGTAGTTAGCACAATGATTAAGTTGGAAATGGGAGGTGATCCCATTAACTTAATCTTGGGGCAATTGGGCCCCTAAAAAACCCAAATTGGGCTGAATGGATCAACCCATTCGGACCCTGATTTCTGCCAGGCGGTTGAACCGCCCAAGCCAGGCGGTGGCACCGCCCAAGCTCAGTCTCCGAGCAAGACTGGGCGGTGCAACCACCCCAGCCAAGAGGTGGCACCGCCTGGGCTCGGTCTCCGAGCTCTAGCTGAGCGGTTCAACTGCCTCAGTCAGGCGGTGGCACCGCCTAAGCTCGGTCTTCGAGCTCTGGCAGGAGGTGCAACCGCCCCTGACAGTGGCACCGCCTAGAGGCTCAGTCTTCGAGCTCTACCAGCGGTGCAACCACCAGATCCCGGAATTCCGGGAATTGACAGTTTTGAGCTCCAAATTCAAACTGGGTTGTGGCCTATAAATACCCCAACCTTTCAGCACTGAAAGGGCACCCAGAAACCACCGAAATTCTGATTTGACTTTGTGATTTTTAGAGCTCAAAAGTGTTGTATGAGTTGAAAGTTCTTCTTCCTCTTTTCTTCCATGTTCTAATCTGTTAAGAGAGGAAAGGAAATTCTGTAAGGGTTGTCTTCTAAGCCCGTCAAAAGGAGTGAAACTGTAAAAGGGTGGTTGGCCTTCGCCTATTAAAGGAAGGCCTCTAGTTAACGTCGGTGACCTCGTCGGTGGAGGAGGCCAAAAGTGGAGTAGGTCAAGATTGACCGAACCACTCTAAATCTCGGTTTGCATTTACTTTGAGCATCTTATCTTTACTGCAAACCTCCTCAAAAGCTTACTGCCTTCTACGCATATACGATCATGTTTCAAGCTCTGCATTTTCCGAATCGGCGTTTAGACGTAAATCGTTTTTATCGTACGAACATCATATTTCAGTTTGCATTTATGTTCTGATTTCTATCATTACTGCAAACTGCCTTTATATCTTTGTTTTAACTGCATCTTGCTTAGTTACAAGTTAAAGTGATTTACGAATCGGATTTTCTACCGAAATCGCTCTTATCGTATGAACGCGATTTCAATCGTCAAAAGTTTTCTGCTGCACTAATTCACCCTCCCCCCCCCCCCCCCCCCCCCCCTCCCCCCCCCCGCCCCCCCTTTTTAGTGCTCTTGATCCTAACACGTATAAGTAGCACCTGTGAAGTGTAGAGGTTGCAACTTGGCCGAATAACTCCTGTTTCGAGCATCTGTTATACAATCCCTTCTATTTCATCATTTTGGAGATGTAGATACTGATATTACCGAGTATTTGCTGGAGGTTTTCCTAAAAGAATCGTTATATAATGATCATGCCAATGGGTAAGAGATAGGTTGTGCGGTTCATCAAATATATCTGAAAATTCAGCAAGCAAAGGAAGTAGGTTTGGATCTTCAAATTCTATTGGCTCTCCCTTAGTTTGCTACTCAAGTTGTACCAAAAAAGTCGCTGCATGCTTTATGTAAAACCTTCTTCATTTGTTGTGTGCAAATCGTCGTTACGTCGCCCCCACGTTTCCTATTCAGTATCACCTGTTTCTCCTTACTGTAAAATTTCATAATTAGTTGCATAAAATTCCAAGAAATATCACATAATATCGTCAACCATTTAATTTTGAGCATGGCCTCATGATCATCAAGAGGGAGAAGGAAGAAATATGCAATTATCTCTTGGTAAGGCCTCATGGTCAGCAACAGTTTCACTTACGGGCACCTATGATCATACTTCAAAATCCATCCATCGGCGACCTTAATGTCAATCCTGTTGCAATTCTCGATAGGTAAGGCCATCTGGATAGTAACCTGACTGTTTAGAAAGTTATTAGTACTGCCCGTGTTGTTGAGAACAGTGATCGGTTGTTGTTTGAGAAGGCCTCAAACTTTCATCGTTTGCGGGTTTGAGTAGCCGGCTAGTGTATGTACCGTAACTTCGGTCGGTTGTGGCTCTTCTTCTGCATCTTCTTTTTCATGTTTAAGGCTCTCTTCTGGATGTTCAATGACCTCTTCTTCTATTGGTTCAATTATAAGAAGTCTCCCTTTACTACAGCGATGCTCATGGCTTCACGACTCATCACAATACTAACATAACCCTTCGCATATCGCTCCCAAAGCTCTTCACTTATTAACCTCTTCGGTGTAGGGACTTGGTTGACAGTAGGGGGGGCTAAGGGCTTCAATATTACTGGTTGAGGAGCGATCCTAGTCCTCTGAGCTTCATGGTTCAATTGCTCCTCTTGATGTCGTGCGAAAGAGATGGCTGCCATAAGCGTATATGGTTGTCGCGCTTTAACTTCTCCTCGGATCTACGGCTTCAAGCCCTCAATGAAGGTCCTCAATAGTTATTTTTGAGACCAATCATGAGTTAGATTAGATAACTTTTCAAACCTAGTTTGGTACTCCTGCATGGTAGAGGTTTGTCGGATCTTTGCTAGTTGTCTGTCAACATTCTCGTAATCGGTTGGTTTGAAGCGGATCAGTAGTCCTTCTTTGAATTGTCGCCATGAAAGGACTCCATAATTATGTTCAAACCAGTCAAACCACTATATAACATCCCCTTCAAGATGTATAGCTGTAATTTTCACCATAGATGCATCCGCGGTTTTATGGTACCTAAAATATCGCTCCGCGCGCAAGATCCAACCAATCGGGTCTCCTTCTTCCCATCTAGGGAAGTCCACTCTCATGCATGGATAGTTGGGGTTGGTCATAGAGCTTTCCCTCTCTTGGAAGTCATATCTTTGGGCTTGGTGCGATTGGGCAAAGCTCTCTCCTTGATGTGATTTCTTCGGGCTTAGTGGTCGGTCGAATCTGAGTTCGGTAAAGAGCGTCCGAATCTTATCCTCCATTCGCGCCTTGAAGGCTTCGAATTTAGCATTGATTACCTTCTCAGATGCCACAGTATACGCCAAATCTATGATGTTAAGATCTCTCTTTTGTTGTCAGGTTAAAGGCATGTATTGGTTGAGAGAGGTGATGGTCGAAAGGGTTGGTAGATTGGTGGATGTAGGCTACGGTTTAGGCTTGTTGTGGCTATTTTGAGTGCAATTTTAGGGTGTGGTTTAGTGGAGTTTTAGGGCTGTAGATGAAAGTTTTGGATCTGTGGTAGATGGTAGCAAAGGTTTGATAGAAATCAGTGGAAGTTGCAGCAAGTATGTGCTGTCTTGTAAGAGCAGAATTATCGTCGAAGAAACAACGATTTCTCGACGTAATTTCCACCAAAAACTTGAGAGAATTGAGGAGGGAATTCATAGAAAAATCACAGTTTATATGACAGTAAGGATGACTAATTGAATCAAGAAAATTTCGGCAGTATAACAGCAAGGAAATTGGTGCAAGTTGCGATAGCAGAATTCTCGTCGAAAAATTTCAACGGTTTACGATGAAAATTTACAGCAACACAAAATCGTTTTTAGAGATGAATTCCCCAATAGATCAATCTTAGATGGAAGCTAAGATGATCTATGAAGTGTATAAGAAATTTCATTCAAAAAGGATTGCAAATAGATGGGTTAAGGCAACAATATGCGGCTGAAATTTTCTGCAGCACAGATTTTTAAGTATAGCAGATTGGACGTAAAAGATCAGTAGTTTATATTGAGAATTTTTTGATGAAACTAAAGGAAAATCTACTATTAGGAAGTGTCAAAGCTATCATAAAAATTTCATAGAGATTTGGATAGAAACAATGTAGTATCAAGATCAAACAAACAGTGCTATGCAGCTGAAATTTTACAGTATAGATTTTTAAGTATAGCAGATTAGACGTAAAATATCAATGGTTTATATTGAGAATTTTTTGAGAAAACTAAAGGGAAATCTGCTGTTAGGAAGTGTCAAAGATGTCATAAAAATTTCGTAGATATTTGGATAGAAAAAATACAGTAGCAAGATCAAACAGACGGTGCTATACGGTTGGAATTATGCAATGTATCTTTCGTCATAGAGATAACTTTATGACGAAAAGTTTATGCAGCAATATAGGAATAATTTTTTTGGGAGTTTCAAATAAGGATAACTAAATTACAGCAGCAGTAAGGTAGAAAATCAGAACCTATTGCAATTAACGGGGAGATCAAAGGATGATCCGTGGTGGTGGAGATGACGGCGAAATTTGGCAACGATCTCTTAAGCAATTGTGGGAATTGCTTTGGGCGGTTGTGAAGGGTTGATGGATGGCTATGGAAGGGCAGCGAGATGCCAAGAACGCTGCTCTGATACCAGGTGATAGAACTCTTGCAGATTCTAAACTTGGGGTTGATCTCTTTAGGGGATCGGCCTCCTTGGACTCTGTTAGGACTCTAGCTAGGAGAGTCCTAATTGAGAGATCGGCTAAGAAACAACCTCCTAACCCTAGTCGGCCTCTTCACCTCTTTAATAGGGGTCGGCTTAGGTAGGTTTTACATGAATGTCTCTCTCAATTATGACTCTCCTAGCTAGAGTCCTAATAGTATGATACAAATATTTATTTTTAAAATATTCATCATGATAAGGCATTCAAGTGAAAGAAATCATTAAACATAAAGCATATTCATCAATCATGGTTTCATTGAGCATAAGACATTTTTAATCAAAATCATTTTGTTTGTTTATCATAAAACATATAATTTTCATGATTATTTTGAAAATCACTAGAAAGGTAAGCATGATCCAATTTTATTTTTGTATTTTTATTAAACATGTAATTTTAAAATATATATAATTTTTCTAAACTAATTTAAGAACAACTCATAAAAAGGATTATGTAATTTCGAAATAAATTAAGGGAGTTTCGTTTGAGTTGTTTATCTTATTGTCGAATGTCGTTAAGGCGTAGATTGCCACCTTGCCTTTATTTTTCTCCTCATCTTCGGATGAGCTTGATTCATCCAAAGTCACCTTTTTCTTCTTTTAAGTTTATTTTTAATTTTTGATTCTTGTTTTCATGAGGAGTTCAAGTTCACCATCACTTGAGCTTATGCTCGAGTGATCTTCAATTGTTCTAAGTCTGAAATCCTTCCTGTTCTTTAGAAGGTGGTTCTCAAGTTTTTCATGTGCATTGCATGTCATTTCATAAGTCATCAAAGACCCCATAAGTTCTTCAATTGGTAAATGGTTTATTTTTTTTATTCTTGAATAGCCGTTACTTTTGAATCCCAACTCTTATTAAGAGAACGTAAAATTTTGTTTACAAGTTCAAAATCCGAAAAACTTCTACCAAGTGCTTTTAAACTATTGACGACATCCATAAAATAGGTGTTTATGTCAACAATGGTTTCACTTGGCTTCATTCGAAAAAGTTCAAAATCATGCATTAAAAAGTTGATTTTCAAATCTTTTTTTTTTATAAGTAGATTTTCGAATCTTTAACTTTGCTAGTGCATTCATGTGTGATTTCGAGAGTATGTCATATATCGAAAGTCGTTTCGCAAGTAGAAACCTAATTATACTTAGTTTTATCCAAAGCGTAAAATAGACCGTTTATAGTTTAGCATTTAAGGAAAAAGTTGTTAGGCATGGGGTCGGCACTAAGAGGGGGGTGAACTAGTGCAGCGGTAATTTTTACGTCGGTTCAAAAAACCTTCATACGATAAAAACTGATTTCAATGAAACTTAACTTGAAACACGAAGTAAGAGCGTATGCAGTTAATGTAAATTATAAGAAGTAAATTCAAACCAGAGAACACGCCAATTTTATAGTGGTTCGGTCATCGTGACCTACATCCACTCCGTTGATTCCTTTTCCATTGAGGCCACCGGTATCTACTATCGATCTTCCTTTATAGGTGAAGATCAACCACCTTTTACAACTCGATTCTCCTTTTACCGGGTTTAGGAGATAACCCTGATACCCACACTTACTCCTCTCTCAACCTATTCTAACTCTTAGAATTTTGAGAGGAGTTTCACACCAAATTACAATAGAGTTTTCTTTCCTTTTTGCTCTAGGTTGTGTGTGTGTTAACTAGGGATGAGACGGGTCTTTATAGGCTTCAAGTTGATTCAAACTTGGAGCCTAAAAACATCTCATCCCGGGTTTCCTAGGTCCGGGCGGTACCACCGCTTGTGCTGGGAGGTACTACCACCTTTGCAACTCCGATATCCTTGGCACAATATCCGCTCTTCTTAGCCCAATACCCAAATCCATGGCCCGAAGCCTTCTGTCGATACGTCGACCGATCTTTAGGCCCGACATCCAATCTTCTGACTTGTTCCACCGGCCAAATATGGTTCTTCCTACTTTAATTGTCTTATCCTGATTGAAGCATCCTATGTCACTAAAAGCGTAGATTAAATCATAAACAATTATCAATTGATTTCATCATCAAAATATGAGATTCAACAATCTCCACCTTTTTGATGATGACAACCAATTGATAATAGAGTTAAAACAAACTCCTGGAGTTTAAACAAACTCCCCCTATCAATATGCTATATTGATAGAGCATTGAATTCAAGCTGAATTCAAGTCCTTACAAATATTCATTATGAATATTTGCAACATGTCATCATACATAACATGATCATACTTCTCCCCCTTTGTCATCAACAAAAAGGAGAAGTGTAACTTTCAAATGTTTGAAAATTCAAGTTCAACTCATTGCATAACAAAATTTCCAGTTTTATCATCATGCAAGCTTGCAAAAATTTTGAATCTTGCAAGTTTGTAAATTTTGCTAGATGTGTAAGTTTAGCATTTTTGCTTCTTGAGATAGGCAAGATAACACTTTTGTTTCTTTTGAGATAGGAACTCTTTGCTTCTCTTTAGATTACAAGCTAGCAATTCTAGCAATTTTTACATCATACAAGCTAGCAATTTTTATGATATGCAAGTTAACAAATTTGCTTTTCTTTGCGATGTGCAAGATAGCATATTTTTGCATCTTCTTGAAATATACAAGCTAGCAAACTTAGTGATGTTCAAGATAGTAAGTTCTTTCTTTTCTTTTGAGAAGTGCTCTCCCCCTTTGTCATTGTCAAAAAGAAGGGAAAAACAATACAATAGTGTAATTCTTTTCCTTTTACTTCAATCTTCAAATCATGACAAAGGATAAATAACAAAGATGAAAAATCAAGTTATGAATGTCAAAATAATTTTTCATCATGAATATTTCATCATTGCATGCATCATTATCATAAGTTGAAGTATAGCATGCATAATACCAAATCATAGTGTATATTTTTAAAATATAAAATCATCATTATATGCATGATTCCAAATCATTATTAATATTTCAATCATTATTTCAATCATAAAAAATGAAAGATATCAAATCATGAATGCCACAAGACATGATTTATTTCATCAAATTTTTTCTTTTTATAAATAGCAAAAAGAAATATAGGAGATCAAATGATAAGATCTTGATTCATAGAGAAATTTCATGTATCAAATATCAAGAAATCAAGATGATGATTCATACATAAAAAAAATATCACAAGTTATAATCAAGAGAAAAATCATCATTTATCTTCAAATAAGTCAACTTATTAAATCAACAAAGTCATTTTTGAGAGATTCATAAAAATGATACACATAGATTCATCAAAATCCATAAGATGAAGATGTTTCATTTTAAGTTGTTGGTTTCATACAAGTATGCCTTTATCTTTTTATGCCAAATAAAAACATACATCAATCGTTTAGGATCAAAAAATAAATTTCATCATAAAAATCATCAAGATCAATAAACCATAAATTATTATGTATAACTTTAAAATCCCATGCATAAAGTCATCAATCATGGTATCAAAACATTTAATATTTTCATTACATCATCATGTCATACAAGATACTCAATCATTTATAATACAAGAAGTCAAACGAGAATAAAAGTGAGGGATCTTGATTTATATAAAGAAATTATCAAGTTTTGATTCTGAGAATTCAAGATCAATGATATAGATAAAGATTTTTCTATAGCAAATAAAGTCATGGGAGAACACATAAAGGATTTCGATTCATGCATTCAAACCATTATTATTTCAACTCATCATGCATAGTTTCAAAAGATAAATTCATTAAGCACTATCATTATGCATCATTATATTATTTCATCAAGCATGATTTCATAAAGTGTTTTCAATCAAAAGTAATACGGAAATCATTAAGGTACACATTATCATTAAAACATCTAGCATGATTTAAGTCTAACATTTTATTCCTTTATCATAACACATGTAATTTTTATGATTATTTTTATAATTACTATATAAGCATGATTCCTAATTTTTTGCATTTTTATTTATTAAACATGTAATTTTCAAGAAAAATAATTTTTTTAAAAAAACTAAATTAAAATTAACTCATGAAAAATATTATGTAATTTCAAAATAAATTAAAGGAGTTTCGTTTGAGTTGTTTACCTTGTTGATGAAAGCTGTTAAGGCATAGTTTGCCACCTCGACTTCATGGGTTTGCTCCTCGTCTTCGGATGCACTTGTTTCGTCCCATTTTGTTTTCTTCTTAAGTTTATTTTTATTTTTTGATTATTGTTTCATGAACTTTTTAAATTTCACGAGGAGTTCAAGTTCACCATCACTTGAGCTTATGCTCGAGTGGTCTTCATGTATTCTAAGTGTCAAATCCTTCATATTCTTTGAAAGGTCGTTCTTGAGTTATTCACGTGCATTGCACGTCTTTTCATAGGTCATCAAAGACCTGATAAATTCTTTGAGAGAGAAATAGTTCAAGTTTTTTTATTCTTGAATAGTCGTTACTTTTGAATCCTAAATTTTAGAAAGTGATCTTAAGATCTTATTAATGAGTTTAAAATCCGAAAACTTATCAAAAAAAGAATTTAAAATCCGAAAATCTTTTACCAAGTGTTTTTAAACCATTGATGACATCCGTAAAATGGGTATACATGTCTCCAATGATTTCGCTTGGTTTCATATGAAACAATTCAAAATCATACATTAAAATATTAATCTTAGAGTCTTTTATTCTACTAGTGCCTTCGTATGTGATTTCGAGAATGTGCCAAATATCGAAAGCCATTTCGCACAAAGAAACCCGATTGAATTCATTTTTATCTAAGGCATAAAATAGAGCATTCGAGCATTTGGTAAGAGTTGTCTTTAAGTCACCAAAGCACAAAAGCCCTGGTCCAAACGGATTTCCTACAGGATTTTACCAAATTACATGGTATATTATTGATAATGATGTGATTAAAGCTTGCCAATATTTTTTCTCTTCAGGTCATATTCTTAGAGAGATGAATTGTACTTTAATTTCTTTAATTCCCAAGAATGCAGGGGCTGATTCACTAAAGAACTATCGACCCATATCTTTATGCAACTTTATTTACAAGATCATCTCCAAACTATTAGCAGATAGATTACAAAAGGTAATACACAAGATAATTAGTCCAAATCAGGCTGCTTTCATCAAAGGGAGAAGTATATATCATAATATTCTACTTGCTAATGACATGGTCAAGGATCTGCACACAAAAGCAAAAGGGACAAAAATCTGTTTTAAAGCTGATCTACGAAAAGCCTTTGACTCAGTTAATAGGAACTTTATCTATAAGATGCTCCATGGTATGAACTTTCTTCAGTAATGGGTTAATTGGATTCAATGTTGCTTAGAAACTCCAAAGTTTTCAATACTCTTCAACGGCTCACCTATTGGTTTTTTTAGGAGCAAGAATGCCATCCGATAAGGCGATCCACTCTCTCCATATCTCTTTACTATTGCAATGGAAGGACTTAGCTACATGTTGGAATATGCGGTCTCTAATGGCAGTATTAAGATACCCCATGCTGGCCCTATTCAAATATCACATATAATCTTTGAAGATGATCTTCTTATCTTTCTTTAGAATTATTTAACTTCAGTAAGAAACCTGGCTACTATTCTAAATGATTTTGGTATAGTTTCTTGTCACATCCCTCAAAATAATAGCGATATTATTAAAACTTTCATCGTAAACCAATCCAGGATCCAAACACATATTTGAGGACACTAAAAAACATTCTATCAAATTCACATCTATAAAACCTGTGCAGTTTATAATCATATATCACATCACTCGATAATTCACATTTATGGCAACCTAAGCCAACTTGTCAAATATGAACAACATTTATAAATCCACAAGTTAAATAAATTATACAATCAGAACTCCAACTATTCACCACAAGTTCATATCATCATACATTAAACTTAACATTCCAGAATCTTAAACATGAGAGGTCCTTTAAACTTATACAAAATCCACAAGTTTAGATTCATCGTTAACATTTCATTAGATGCAGCGTGTGCTTATACAATAAAAACATATATACTAAAAAAGATCTGCCCAAAATCTTTTAGCTTTCCACCGCCTCAGCCCAATCTTAACATTTAAGCAAGCGACAAGCTATCCTGAAAAATTTATACAACAACGGGGTGAGCATATAGAGCTCAGCAAGTGACTAACATATCCATGTCAAATGAGGACAATTTCCAAAGAGATAAAGTTTCGAAATACAAGGCAAAATATAAGAATTCATAGACATAATATCATTAGGTGCAGAATCACAATTGTCATTTCAATCAAACATATTTGGTTCATAACAGAGGGAGCATAGAGTAATTGGAGCATATCAACCACGAATGAAACGTTTCGGAGCATATCAATAACAAATGAAACATTTCGGAGCTTATCAATGGCGTATGAAATGTTCCGGAGCATATCAACGGCATATGGAACATTTCGAAGCATATCAACAATGAATGAAACATTTCGGAGCTTATCAATGGCATATGAAATGTTCCAGAGCATATCAACGGCATATGGAACATTTCGAAGCATATCAACAATGAATGAAACATTTCGGGTTTATCAATGGCGTATGAAATGTTCTGGAGCATATCAACGGCATATGGAATATTTCGAAGCATATCAATAACAAATACCAAACAGAAGCTCAAACGTCATCTTTGACATTGCGTTCATATCATTCTTATCCAAAGCATGTATAGAAACACATAACCAAAGCTCTGGATATCATATCAAACATACAGAAGGTGAAGTGGGACCATAACATAATATGGTACATCCATTTCTGAATGACCACCAAACATAAGTCTCCCACGTCTGGGAGGTCTCCCACGTCTGGGAGGTCTCCCACGTCTGGGAGCTCCATCTACCCACGTCTGAGTGAAGTCATAGGGGGCCGGCAAAGCATCTCAGGCTCTATGCATAACTCCCTTCACCATTTCTGGCGAAGGTTCACAATATCCCACAAGCACCAGAGTATAAAAGGATAGTATGAACAATGAATAGCACATATCGAAAGCACACGCGGAACAACAAAATGTACATGTGCCTTTACGAGTCAATCTGAAGTAAGCAATAATCTTTCACAATTATATTCAGATTTGAAAGGAATTGAAAGCAAGGGCACATATGAAATCCAAGCAATCACATACAACTCAATTCAAATAAGAAGGTTAGATGAATTCGATATCCAAAGGAAAGAAACTAGAATAGGCACACATCGAAAGCAAATGCGGAACAATAGGTTATACATGTGCCTATATAAGTCAATGTGATATAGCATAAACGTTACACAATATGTTCAGGAATGGTAATAATTTATAGATAAGAGCAAACGAGAATTCAAACATTAATATAAGCCACAATTGAGTGAAGGGAACTGAACAAAATCTATTTCCAAACGAACGAAAACAGAAGATACGAAATCGATCAAAGCTCGATTTCTGACAGAATTTGAGAGGCTCATTGGATAAATACTTCAGATTGTCAATTATGCTCCAATACCCTCAAGAAGTCTATTGTCAAAAGATATATCAATCTATTTTCTGTTGAAATAAGTTTCGTATGAATCATGGTTTCCAACAAAGAGTTACCTTTGATTTGGTAACACAAGGTCAAAAACAAAATCTTCGTTTTGCAGAATTCATAGGGTCGGATTCAACAGATAATAGGGTAGGCATTTGAATTCCAAATTTTTCAATCTATATGTCAAAAGAAAGGTCTATAAGTCTAGTTTCGAACAAAATAGTTTGGTATAAATCAGAATTTCCAACAGGGACTTATAGGTATTTTAGTATCGAAAGGTCATAAATGTTGATCCCTGTTTTGCAGCATCTATAGGCTCATTTGAAACAGACGTTTGGGTAAGTATTCGGTGTCCAAAATCTACAAATCAGCGTCAAATGAAAGATATAAGAGTCTAATTTCAAACGAGCTAGGTCTTGTCTGAATCCACATTTGGTACTAAAATATATAGCTGAAAGAGTGTATAGGGGTCAGTTTATCAAAAAAATTTCAGATCATTGGTTTTATGTCCAAAGAGAGAAATATCAGAGTCTAAGCATAAATCTTTCAGAATCAATATAGGAACATAGACTAATACTTATGTAGGATGGGGTTAGAACACTTGTCTTTGAGAATTATGGCCCTAAATGAGAAGATTTGAGCAAGAAACCTTAAAACCCCAATTTTTTTTTCTTTTTCTTCTTCTTCTTCTTCTTCTTCTTTCTTTCTTTCTCTGTTCATCCACGTAGCTGCCTTCTTTGGTTCCTTAAGAACGAAGGCAGAGAGGCTTAAATGGTGGGATTTGTATTTTTGTGCATTTTGCAGTTTAGTCCTTGTATTATTATATTTATGATTAGGTCCTCAGGGTTTACATATAGGTCCTCAGATTTTTTTTTTCTTTTTGAACAAATCCCCCAAATCTTATGAATAAGTTCTCAGATTCATATTTTTGTTATTTTATCAAATTTAAAATAGATACTTACATTACAACTAGAAACTTATACGAAAATTCAGAAATGAGGGATGTTACAATATTAAGGTATCCAATGCTGGCCCTATTCATATATCACATATAATCTTTGCAGATGATCTTCTTATCTTTCTTCAGAATGATTTAACTTCAGTAAGAAACCTGGCTACTATTCTGAATGATTTTGGTATAGTTTCTAGCATTCAGTTAAATCATGCGAAAAGTATAGTCTACATGAGCCCTTGCATTGAGGACAAAGATGTTATTGCACATACCCAAGGGGTTAGTGAGGGAAATCTGCCAGTTACATATCTTGGTCTCCCACTCATATCCACTAGCATTCATAAAACCCACTGTCAGTCCATCCTGCAAAAAATAAAGAATAGAATTTCCTCCTGGAAAAATAGGCTTCTTTCAAAAGCAGGATGACTTGAACTCATCTGTTCGGTGTTGTACTCTTACTCTATATATTGGTCTAATGCATTTCTTCTGCCTATTGGACTACTCTAAGATATTGAACGGTTATTAATAAACTTCTTCTGGAATGACACAAATGATAAGACAATGCATATGGTAAATTGGGACAGCATCTGCAAACCGAAAGATGAAGGGGGGCTGAACCTGATAAATACTAGAGATTGGAATAATGCATGCTTGGTAAAGCAATTGTGGGACCTTTTGCAAAACAAATATTCCTTATGGTCAAAATGAGTTTCTGCTAGGTATCTTTCAAAGGAATCGATTCGAGAAATTTCAATAAGAACATTGTTAGGACTCTAGCTAAGAGAATCCTAATTGAGAGGGACATTCATGTAAAACCTACCTAAGCCGACCCTTATTAAAGAGGTGAAGTGGCCGGCTAGGGTTAGGAGGTTATTTCTTAGAGAAGAATAAGGAGTTGTAAAGGAATAGGAGTCTTGAGTAGGAGTCCCATTAAGAGTTGGTTAGAAGTAGGAGTCTTGAGTAGGAGTCCTATTAGGAGTTAGTTAGAAGTAGTAGTCTTAAGTAAGAGTCCTATTAGGAGTTAGGATTTAGAAGCCCTATAAATAGTCATATATTCTACCTCTTTTCAAAAGCAATAGATGAATCTTTTCTACAGCCTTTGAGCAGCAACTTGGAGGGAGGAACCCCTATAGAGTTCCAAGGAGGCCGATCCCCTAAAGAGATCAACCCTAAGTTTAGAATCTGCAAGGGTTCTAACACCTGGTATCAGAGTAGTGTTCTTGGCGTCTCGCTGCCCTTCCACAGCCATCCATCAACCCTCCACAACCACCCAAAGCAATTCCCACAATTGCTTAAAAGATCGTTGCCAAATTCCGCCATCATCTCCACCACCACGGATCATCCTTTGATCTTCCCGTAAATTGCAACAGGTTCTGGTTTTCTACCTTACTACTGCTGCAATTTAGTTGTCCTTATTTGAAAATCCCAAAAAAATTATTCATATATTGCTGCATAAACATTTCGTGATAAAGTTTTCATCTCTACAACGAAAGATACATTGCAGAATTCCAACCGTATAGCACCGTTTGTTTGATCTTGCTACTATGTTTTTTCTTTCCAAATCTCTACAAAATTTTTATGACATCTTTGACATTTCCTAGCAGCAGATTTCCTTTGGTTTCATCAAAAAATTCTCAATATAAACCACTGATCTTTTACGTCTAATCTGCTATACTTAAAAATCTGTGCTGCAAAAAATTTCAACCGCATATTGTTGCCTTAACCCATCTATTTGCAATCTTTTTTTAATGAAATTTCTTATACACTTTATAGATCATCTTGGCTTCCATCTAAGATTGATCTATTAAGAAATTCATCTCTAAAAACGATTTTGTTTTGCTGCAAATTTTCATCTAACCCGTTGAAATTTCTCGACGAGAATTCTACAATCGCAACTTGCACCAATTTCCTTGCTGTTATACTGCTAAAATTTTCTTGATTAAATTAGATATCCTTGCTGTCATATAAACTGTGATTTTGCTATCAATTTCCTCCTCAATTCTCTCAAGTTTTTGGTGGAAATTACGTCGAGAAACCGTTGTTTCTTCGACGACAATTCTACTCTTATAAGACAGCACATACTTGCTGCAACTTCCACTTATTTCTATCAAACCTTTGCTACCATAGGTCCAAAACTTTTATCTATAGCCCTAAAACTCCACCAAACCACACCCTTAAACTGCACCCAAAATAGCCACAAAACAAGCCGAAACCGTAGCCTAAATCCACCGATCTACCAACCCTTTCGACCATCACCTCTCTTAACCAATACATGCCTTTAATCCGACAACAAAAGAGAGATCTTAACGTCACAGATTTGGTGGCATATACTATGGTATCTGAGGAGGTAATCAATGCTAAATTTCAAGCCTTTGAGGCGCGAATGGAGGATAAGATTCGGATGCTCTTTACCGAACTCAGATTGGGCCGACCAATAAGCCCGAAGAAATCACATCAAGGAGAGAGATTTACCCAATCTCACCAAGCCCGAAGATATGTCTTCCAAGAGAGGGGAAGCTCTATGACCGACCCCAACTATCCATGCATGAGAGTGGAGACCCGATTGGTTGGATCTCACGCGCAGAGCGATATTTTCAGTACCACAAAACCGCGGATGCATCTATAGTGAAAATTTTAGCTATACATCTTGAAGGGGATGCTATACAGTGGTTCGACTGGTTTGAACATACTTTTGGAGTCCTTTCATGGCGACAATTCAAAGAAGGACTGTTGATCCGCTTCAGACCAACCGATTATGAGAATATTGATGGACAAATAGCAAAGATCCGACAAACCTCCACCATTCAGGAGTACCAAACCAAGTTTGAAAGGTTATCTAATCAAACTCATGATTGGTCTCAAAAACAGCTATTGAGGACCTTCATTGAGGGCTTGAAGCCGTAGATCCAAGGAGAAGTTACAGCGCGACAACCGTATACGCTTATGGCAGCCATCTCTTTCGCACGATATTAAGAGGAGCAATTGAACCATGAAGCTCGGAGGACTAGGGTCGCTCCTCAACCAGCAATATTGAAGCCCTCAGCCCCCCCTACTGTTCACCAAGTCTCTAAACCAAAGAGGTTAACAAGAGAAGAGCTTCGGGAGCGATATGCGAAGGGGTTATGTTGGCATTGCGACGAGCCGTGGAGTCCTGAGCATTGTTGTAGTAAAGGGAGACTTCTTATGATTAAACCAATAGAAGAAGAGGTCATTGAACATCTAGAAGAGAGCCTTGAACATGAAGAAGAAGATGCAAAAGAAGAGCCACAACCGACTAAAGTTACGGTACATGCACTAGCCGGCTACTCAAACCCGCAAACGATGAAAGTTGGAGGCCTTCTCAAACAACAACCGATCTCTATTCTCATCGACACGGGCAGTACTAATAACTTTCTAAACAGTAAGGTTGCTGTCCGAATGGCCTTACCTATCAAGAATTACAGCAAGTTTGACGTTAAGGTCGCCGATGGATGGATTTTGAAGTATGATCGTAGGCGGCCGCAAGTGAAACTGTTGCTGATCATGAGGCCTTACCAAGAGATAATTGTATATTTCTTCCTTCTCCCTCTTGATGATCATGAGGCCATGCTCAGAATTAAATGGTTGATGACATTAGGTGATATTTTTTGAAATTTTATGCAACTAATTATGAAATTTTACAGTAAGGAGAAACAAGTGATACTGAATGGGAAACGTGGGGGCGACGTAACGACGATTTGCACACAACAAATTGAGAAGGTTTTGCATAAAGCATGCAGCGGCTTTTTGGTACAAGTTGAGCAGCAAACTAAGGTAGAGCCAACAAAATTTGAAGATCCAAATCTACTTCCTTTGCTTGCTGAATTTTCAGATATATTTGACGAACCGCGCAACCTACCTCTTACCCATTGGCATGATCATTATATAACGATTCTTCCAGGCAAATCTCCAGCAAATGCTCAGCCATATCAGTATCCACATCTTCAGAAGGATGAAATAGAAAGGATTGTAAAAGAGATGCTTAAAACAGGAGTTATTCGGCCATGTTGCAGCCCCTACTCTTCACCGGTGCTTCTCATACGAAAGAAGGATGGAATATGACGATTATGTGTTGATTACCGAGCTCTCAATGGCATAACCATCAAGGATAAATATCCTATTCCAGTAGTAGATGAGTTGCTAGATGAAAGGGAGCACAAATCTTCACAAAGCTGGACTTTCGATCCGGGTATCATCAAATACGAGTATGCGAAAAAGACATACCGAAAACCATCTTTTGAACACACAACAACCACTATGAATTTTTGCTTTCTTTAAAAGAAGGTGGAATATCTTGGGCATATCATATCAGAGGAAGGTGTGGCAGTAGACCCCTTCAAAATTGGAGCAATGCAAAACTGGCTGACCCTGAGGAACATAAAATTGCTACATGGCTTTCTCGGTTTAACAGGCTACTACTGCAAGTTCGTCAAAAACTATGGAGAGATCAGTGCACCACTTACTCCCTTACTGAAAAAAGATGTCTTCCAATGGTCGGACAGAGCCTCCGCTGCCTTCGACAAACTTAAGGCAGTCATGACGACGACGCCGGTGCTAACACTACCGGATTTCAACAGACCCTTCATTATTGAGGCTGACGCATCTGGAGTCAGAATTGGAGCCATTCTCATGCAAGATGGACGACCACTTGCATACACTAGCAAGGCATTATCTTCATCCCATCAAAATAATTCAACATATGATAAGGAGATGCTCGCCATTGTGCGCGCAGCAACGAGGTGGAGACCCTACTTGATTGGTCGACGATTTCAAATTAAAACATACCATAAAAGCCTCAAGTACTTTTTGGAGCAAAAGATATCATCCCCTGAGTAGCAAAAATGGGTAACAAAACTTCTTGGATTTGATTATGAAATAACTTATAAAAAGAGGAAAGAGAATGTTCTTGTAGATGCGCTTTCGTAGCTACCCGAGCAAGTTGAAGTTTCGGCCGTTTCACTTCCGACCAGCGACTTTCTTAAGGATATTAAGATTGAATGGCAGGAAGATTCAGAGACTAGTAAGATTATAAAAAAATTGGAGGAAGCACCAAGCCCCATGGCTCATTACAATTGGGACTCAAAAAAATTACACTATAAAGGACGCATTGTGCTTATGATAAATTCTACTTGCATCTTCACAAGCAGATTTTGGACAAAGTTATTCCATATGCAGGGTACTAAATTGAAAAGGAGTGTGGCATATTACCCACAAACCGACGGCTAGACGGAAGTTGTAAATAGGTGCTTGGAGACAGCCCAAAGCCACCCACCAAATATGACTACCCAAGGAGAACTTCAGACTTAGCCAAGTGCCATTATTGATCGATGGATCGTGACTCGACGACGACGATCCACTACTGAATTGCTAATACAGTGGGCAAACCTACTAACAGAAGATGCCACTTGGGAGAACTATGATGACTTGAAGATCAAATTCCCAAAATTCATGAATCATCAGCCTCGAGGACAAGGCTGATTTGAAGAGCGCGGGTTTGTTAGGACTCTAGCTAGGAGAGTCCTAATTGAGAGGGACATTCATGTAAAACCTACCTAAGCCGACTCCTATTAAAGCGGTGAAGTGACTGGCTAGGGTTAGGAGGTTATTTCTTAGAGAAGAATAAGGAGTTGTAAAGGAATAGGAGTCTTGAGTAGGAGTCCTATTAGGAGTTGGTTAGAAGTAGGAGTCTTGAGTAAAGTCCTATTAGGAGTTGGTTAGAAGTAGGAGTCTTAAGTAAGAGTCCTATTAGGAGTTAGGGTTTAGAAGCCCTATAAATAGTCATGTATTCCACCTCTTTTCATAAGCAATAGATGAATCTTTTCTGCAGCTTTTGAGCAGCAACTTGGAGGGAGGAACCCCTATAGAGTTCCAAGGAGGCTGATCCCCTAAAGAGATCAACCCCAAGTTTAGAATCTGCAAGGGTTCTAACAAACATACCACTCTACAGCTTGGAAAGGAATTTTAAAGGCAAAGAATTAGCTAATCAAATACATTTCTTACGCAATCTCTACTGGAACTAATACTAATATGTGGTACGATCATTAGGTGAATGGGAAAAGTATATTTCAATTATATGAAGACAATTCACGAAAAGACCTTGGGGCTCCCAATGATTGAAAGGTTTCCGAGTTCATTGTTAATGGTACTTGGTGTCTCCCTACTCCTATTTCTCTTGAAATGTTATCACTTTGGCCGACTATCACTGCTATTCCAATCAAGAACAACACTTCAGATGTACTTATTTGGCTTCATGACAATGGCAAATTTAGTGCCACATCCGCATGGAATCAAATTAATCAAAGAAATAACAAGTGGCTCCCAAGCAGTTGGACATGGGATCGACCGAGATCACAGAGACATTCCTTATGTACATGGCAGGCCCTTATGAATAAACTACTTACAATAAACAATATGAAAAGAAGAGGTGTCCATCATGTTAACAAATGCTCCCTTTGCATACAACAAAAAGAAACCGTTGACCATCTCTATTTTGCTTGTGACTATACTAAATGGATATGGAAAGAGATTCTCCAGCCATTCGAACTCAATAGAATTTCGCAACCAGACTTGCATCAAGAATTAGGTGATCTCATGCAATGTTTTTCAAGAAAAGGGCCTCTTACATAATTGACAAAAGTTATATTCAGATGCACTATTTGGTGGATGTGGAAGGAAAGATGTAGCAGAATTTTTGAGTGTCAACACACAAACAATGCTCAGCTCTTGACAGAGATTATTAGAGACTCAAGATCATGTATGGAGAACGATCTCTTACACAAAGAGAAAAAGATATTTGTATCAAATTCAATTTTGCTATCAACTAAAGATCTTGGGCATGATGTTAAAAGCTATACGCATAGGAAATCTTGGCATATCTGGACTTTAAATTTTATTTGTTGGCCACAGTTAAGAGTTATAGTCTGCATGTGTAGTCATAACTACCGCATGAGTACTCTACGAGTTACCTACCTTCGTCTATAACTTGTATAGACAAAGCTATTTGAAGAAACTTTTCACAAAACCAATTTACTTTTACTTATAAAACAAAAATATTTTTAATTTAGTTTAGAAAAATTATATATATTTTTTTCTTAAAAATTGCATGTTTAATGTTGTAATAAAAATGTAAAAAATTGGGGATCATGCTTTTCTTTTTCTAGCTTATTTTGGAAAAATGATCATGATAATTACATGTTTTATGAAAATACAATAAAATGATAATTCTATGCATGTTTTAAGAAGTAATAATGATTTTCATATTGCCTTTCAATTATAAATGATGATGCATGGCTTTTGTATGGAAAACTAAGCATGAAAAGTTAGATTCACCTAAAAAGAAAATTGCATAACTACAACAAACAAAATGATTTTGATGGAAAATGCTTGATGAAATCATGCTTGATGTTTTATTGATGTAATGAAGTAATAATTTGTATCATAATATTTTTTATTGATCTTGATGATTTCTATGATTTTTCTTACTCTTTCGATTTTAAACAATGATGTATGGTTTTTATATGAAAAAGATAAAGGCATGCTTGTATGAAATAAACAACTTCAAATGAAATATATAAAAAAAATTATATTCTTCCACTCTACTTCTTCCTTGATTAGGCAAATTGCTAGTTTGAATGTTAAATTTAGGCAAATTACAAAAAAAGCATAAACTCTCCTTATGCATTCTTTTTCAGATCATGCTCTTGATTTCTCGAATTTTAGACATGAATCTTCTTTTTGAATCAAGATTATTTTCCTATAATGCTTTCTTTTTACAAAAGAAGAAACTTGTCAAAAATAATATATGATCTTTTGACATTCATTTTTGTTGTTTACCTTTCTCATGATTTGAAAATTGATATAAAGGGAAAAAGAAATACCACATTGTATTCTTCCCTTCTTTTTGACAATGACAAAGGGAGAGAAATATTGCTAGCTCATCTTGCAAAATTTAAAAACTTACACTTTGCAAAGAAAGCAAAATTACTAGCTCAAACATTGCAAAGGAAGCAAATATTTGCTAGCTAGCAAATTGCATGAAGAGAGAAATGCTATCTTGCAATATCAAGCAAAAGTGTATCTTGCCTATCTCAAGAAGCAAAACATGCTAACTTGCACATCTAGTAAAATTTACAAATTTGCATATTTCAAGAAGCAAGAGTTGCTTTCTTGAACATCTCTAAATTGCTAGTTTGTATGTTTTAAAATGTAGTAAAATTATTGCTAGCTTGCATAATGATAAAACTGGAAATTATGTTTATTATGCAATGATTTAAACTTGTATGTCCAAACACTTGAAAGTTGCACTTCTCCTTTTTGTTGATGACAAAGGAGGAGAAGTATGATGTTATGCATGATTTTATCATGACATGTTGCTTGGATTTTTGAATCTAAGAGTTCTATCAATATGGCATATTGATAGGGGGAGTTAAGGTAACTCTATTATCAATTGGTTGTCATCATCAAAAAGGGAGAGATTGTTGAATCTTGGATTTTGATGATGAAACCAATTGTAGTGTTGTTCTAATATGCGTTTGAGTGACGTAGGGCTAACATCGATCAGGAGAGGCAAATTGATTAAAGTAGGAGGAATCGGACGTTGGGCTGGAGTAAACATGTCAGAATATTAGACGTCGAGCCGGAGGAACGGTCGACGTGTTAGTAGAAGGCTTCAAGTTGAGAATTCGGGCATCGGGCCTAGAAGAGCGGACATTGCGCCAAGGATATCAGAGTTGTGGAGGTCAACATGCAGATTGGGCAAAGGCCGCAAAAGAGGACGATGCACCGAAGGATCGGACAATGCGTCGGAAGAACCAATGACATGTCGGATAACACATGATTAGTGCTTGTAATAATACCTAGATCGAGTTAGGTTTTAGAGTCTAATTGAGTCGGTTTAGAATGTAATTAGACCAACTCAATTAGAGGCCAATTGGGCCCAAAATAGGGCTATTTTGGGCCAAGAGAAAGGCTCATTTAGTGACCCAAGTTTGGGCTATGTTGGGCCAAGTGAAAGGCCCAAATAGTGACCCAACAGGTGACACCATCATAGCATAGTCTCCAAGACTGTGTCAAGCGGTGGTACCGCCAATTTGGGCGGTGATACCGCCTAGTGGTAGTGTTAAGCGGTGGTACCGCCAGTCTGGGCAGTGGTACTGGCCAGACACAATCTTCTAAGTGATGGTATCATCTAGACTGGGCGATGGTACCTTCCAGTATCAGTGCTGCAGGCGGTGGTACCGCCCAGCATAGGCGATGGTACCATCAGGACCCGGAAAACTCAAGATGAGACCTTTTTAGGCTCCAAGTTTGAATCAACTTGAAGCCTATAAATGCCCCTCTTATCCCTAGTTAAATAATATACAATTGAGAGCAAAAAAGAAAGAAAACTTTGTTGTAATTATGTGTGAAACTCCTCATAAAGTTCTATGTGTTAAAATAGTTTGAGAGAGGAGTAAGTGGGGGTGTAAGGGTTATCTCCTAAACCTGATAAAAAGAGAATCAAGTTGTAAAAGGTGGTTTATCTTCATCTATTAAAGGAAGACCGATAGTAGATGCCAGTGGCCTTGACGGAAGAGGAATCGGTGGAGTGGATGTAGGTCACGACCACCGAACCACTATAAAAATCTGGTTTACATTTCCTTTGAGCAATTTACTTTTATAGCAAACTGCCTCTCCTCCTTTCGGTGTTTTTACTATGTTTACGAACAAACACGCTTTCAAGTCAAGCACATTTACGAAATCAATTTTTATCAAACAAAGAATTTTTCAGAACCGACATTTTTACCACTACACTAATTCACCCCCCTCTTAGTGCTGACTCGTTCCTAACAGGTTACGATGACCGAACCACTATAAATCGGTTTGTATTCTTGTTATGCTTTTAATTCTCATATTATAAACTGATTTACTTACTTTATTTTCTCATTACATTCTTGCAAATGCTTTAAAGTTAAACACTTTCCGAGATCGGTTTTCGACGAACGAATATTTTACAAAATACACTTTCCGAGATCGATTTTGCTCATTACATTCTTAGTGCCGACTCGTTTCTAAAAGTTGGTATCAGAGCCACGTATTTCTTATTTCGTTTAACACCCAAGAGAAATGGCTCTTTACGACTTTCAAGAGGGTCACTCTCTCATTCATTCTCCCATATTCAATAAGACAGAATACACTTATTGGAAAACTCGAATCAGAGTTTTCTTGCTTTCTATGGATTTGAATTTATGGAATATTATCGAAAGTGGTTTTCAAAAGTCTTCTACTCCAATGAAAGAATGGAATGATTTGGAGAAGAAAACTTTTTTCTTAAATGCTAGAGCTATGAATGCTCTATTTTGTGCTTTGGATAAATCTGAGTTTAATCGGAGGGCGACGGTACTGTAGCGGCGACGACACTATAGCGGTGACCAGATCTCCCTAGGGCGATCTGACTCCTACAGAGTCGGCTTTCTCCCACGGGCGACGGGCAACGACACTGTAGCGGCGATCAGATCTCCCAAGGGCGACGGTACTGTAGTGGCGGCGACGACACTGTAGCTGCGACCAGATCTAGGGCGACGATACTGTAGCGGTGACAACACTATAGCGGCGACGAGATCTCCCTAGGACGATCTGACTCCTGTAGCGTTGGCTTTCTCCCACGGGCGACGGTACTGTAGCAGTGATTTGATCTCCCTTACTGTAGTGGTGATCGGATCTCTTACAGCGTCGGCTTCTCCCCAAGGGCGACGATACTGTAGCGGTGACCAGATCTCCCTAGGGCGATGGTACTGTAGCGGCGATCTGATATACTGCGGCGGTGGCTTTTCCCTATAGCGACGATTCTATAGCGGTGACCAGAAGAGGAATCAAACATGGCAGCGACGGCCCCTAGGGCTGGCGACGGTAGCGGGAGGGTTGATACGATGGCAAGACTCCCTACCGTTACCCCTCAATCTGCTCCTCCACCATATCCTCTCCAGAGAGAAACACCTTTGACGAAGCAGCATCGAAGTAGGTCGCGCTCTAGATCGCGGCAGCCTGCTCTCATTTCCAATGACCCTCGGCCTTGGACTAGCCTCTTCAAGGCTCCGGTTGGAAGTTCGGATCTAAGCATGGAATTCTTTACTCCAGAAGTTCAGGCTGATAAAAAGATTGCTATATACGAGACTGCTTAAGCAGAGCTTATTGAGACATGGTCTATGGCGATTGTTGGCTATGTGGTAGGTCTCAAAACATCTTATTTCCCACTATCCTCATTTATCAAAACTCGATGGAGAATATCGTCATTTGATCTTCATATGCTGGAGAACGGATTCTTTGTTTACAAGCTATACTTTGAAGAAGATTTGCAATGGGTCCTCGAAGGATTCTGGACTATTCGCTGCCATCCAATGATTCTACGACGCTGGTCTCCTGATGTCCGTTTGGAGTTAGATAGCCTACAGTCTGTTCCATTATGGGTATCCTTTCAAGGTCTTCCTCTACATCTTTGGAGTCGACGTTTTATTGCAAAGTTATGCAGCACTCTGGGACAGCCACTCTACATCGACAAAGCAACAGTAGCTCATACGAGATTAGCATTTGCACGAGCTGTGTACTGGTTTCTTCCGACGAAGATCTTCCAAATGAGTTTTTCTATCATGATCTTAACGAGAACACTCGGAAGGTACATGTCTCATATTCCTGGAAGCCGCAATGATGTCAGCATTGCTTATCTTTTGGTCATGCAAATGGAGCTTGTCAGCAAACTCCAAAACCGATCACAAAGGTCTATCGACCACGTCAAGCGCATTAGCAACAAAGCGAGTCTTCTCTAATGGCAGTAGCACCGATAGTGGCGAAGACTATTGAGCATTCTGACTCGCAAGGACAGCACCGCGGACAGAAGGACAAATCTAAAACTTTACCTCTTCCTATAATGTCTGAGCCTTCCACAATAGAAGTTTCCCATGGTACTAGTGGATAGGAGAAGCATAAGTCAGGAACTTCATCTCTTCCAATATCTTCGGATCTGTCCATAATAGCTCAACGAACTCAGGCCCAAACAAATCTCGCCAACAAGGATATTCTTCCTCAACAAACTCAGGCTGCAACAAACATCGCCAACAAGGATATTCTGTCTCAACAAACTCATGCCCCAACAAACCTCTCTAGTCAGGCTGCTCCAACAAGTACTAACCAGGATATTGTGCCGCAACAATCTTATCATACTTCAACAAACCCTACCAATCAAGACCATATGATTCAAGATATTTTAAGGTTTAAACATCTGTAAGCTGTAGATTAAGGGGATAAATATAGGAATAAAGCCATAAAAGGTAAGGATATTGTGCAGGAGGAAAATACAAAACCAAAGGATAAGAAAAAGGATGGTACAGTCCATCTAAAGTCATAGGATTAATTCGTTACCACCTTTTTCATTTGTTTATTACTGATGAAGATAACATGCTGGAATGTTCGTGGACTTAATAAGACTGAGAAATGTCGGGAGCTCAATAGATTAATCAAGTCTGCCGCATGTGATATTGTTATTCTAGTGGAAACGAAAATTAAACAATCATGCATTCAAGCTCAAAAGAATTTAATATGGTCGGACGCAGAACTGTTTACCAATGACTCAAATGAAACTTTTGGTAGAATATGGGTCTTATGGCATCCTAACTCTATTAATGCTTGGTTTATTTCTGCTATTGATCAATTCATCCATCGT
The DNA here is from genome assembly GCF_036884655.1 of Musa acuminata AAA Group. NCBI lineage: Eukaryota > Viridiplantae > Streptophyta > Magnoliopsida > Zingiberales > Musaceae > Musa > Musa acuminata. The sequence continues at coordinate 17,828,451 of NC_088348.1, forward strand.
AAGGTAGAGGACAAAAAGAATGGCTATCAATTCAATTTCACTGGTATATATGCTCCAAACAGTATGCAAGAAAGAAATACACTATGGTTTGACCTAACTAACATTGCATATTGCTGTCTTAATGTACCTTGGATTATTCTTGGTGACTTTAATAATGTTCGGTACACAAATGAAAAAGTGGGGGGTAGACAACTTTCAGAAAGTCAGCTTCAGAGTTTTAATGATTACATAGATATTGCTGCATTGACTGATATGAAATCAGTGGGTAATTGGCTCTCTTGGAGTAATCAAGGTGCTGCTAACAGAAAAATAATGGCTCGACTCGATAGATGTCTAATTAATCAAGAATGGTTAATAGTTTACCCTGATTCACTTCTTGAGTATGATGCTCCATTGTTTTCTGATCATTCTTTAATGTACATACACGTAGATAAAGCAACACCAAAAGGTAAGAAACCGTTCAGATTCTTCAACATGTGGAGTACTCATCCTCAGATCCTTGATGTTATCAGATCAGCTTGGAATGTTAATGTGCATGGATCCCCCCCTTACATCTTATGTCAAAAACTCAAAGCCTGCAAAGCAGCACTTAAGGAGTGGAATACAAATACCTTTGGCAATATTACCACCCGAGTTCAATTTTATAGAAAGAAACTAATAGCAATGCAACATGAGCTGCAACTTCAGCCCCATGATGAGAATCTGATCGAAAAAGAGACAGAAGCTAGAAATAACTTCATGCAAGCCTTAAAGCAGGAGGAAAGTTTTGCAAAACAGAAGTCTCGACAGCATTGGCTTACTTTAGGGGATTCCAATATTAAGTATTTTTATGCTTCCATTGCTACTCGAAGAGCCGTTAACCGCATCAGGAAATGCAGAGACAAAGATAACAATCTTATTGAGAATTTAGATGAGGTTAAAGCATACACTGAGCAATTTTTTTATTCCTTACTCAACTAAGCGGGGCAACCTAATAATATTCATGTGGAGCCAACTAGAAAGCTTGATTCGAGTGCCATTTCTATCCTCAATACCCTAATTACATAAGACGAAATAGTAAGAGTTGTCTTTAAGTCACCAAAGCACAAAAGCCCAGGTCCAGACGGATTTCTTACTGAATTTTACTAAATTACATGGTCTATTATTGGTAATGATGTGATTAAAGCTTGCCAAATATTTTTTCTCTTCAGTTCATATTCTTAGAGAGATGAATTGTACTTTTATTTCTTTAATTCCCAAGAATGCAGGGGCTGATTCACTAGAGAACTATCGACCCATATCTTTATGCAACTTTATTTACAAGATCATCTCCAAACTGTTAGCAGATAAATTGCAAAAGGTAATACACAAGATAATTAGTCCAAATCAGGCTGCTTTCATCAAAGGGAGAAGTATACATCATAATATTCTGCTTGCTAATGACTTGGTCAAGGATCTGCACTCAAAAGCAAAAGGGACAAAAATATGTTTTAAAGCTGATCCACGAAAAGCCTTTGACTCAGTTAATAGAAACTTTATCTATAAGATGCTTCACGGTATGAACTTCCCTCAGCAATGGGTTAATTGGATTCAAGGTGCTTAGAAACTCTAAAGTTTTCAATACTCTTCAACGGCTCACTTATTGGTTTTTTTGGGAGCAAGAATGGCATTCGATAAGGCGATCCACTCTCTCAATATCTCTTTACTATTGCAATGGAAGGACTTAGCTATATGTTGGAATATGCGGTCTTTGATGGAAGTAATAAGGTACCCCATGCTGGCCCTATTCATATATCACATATAATCTTTGCAGATGATCTTCTTATTTTTCTTCAGAATGATTTAACTTCAGTAAGAAACCTGGCTACTATTCTGAATGATTTTGGTATAGTTTCTAGCCTTCAGTTAAATCATGCGAAAAGTAAAGTCTACATGAGCCCTAGAATTGAGGACAAAAATATTATTGCACATACCCTAGGGGTTAGTGAGGGAAATCTGCCAGTTACATATCTTGGTCTCCCACTCATATCCACTGGCATTCACAAAATCCATTGTCAGCCTATCCTGCAAAAAATAAAGAATAAAATTTCCTCCTGAAAAAATAGGCTTCTTTCAAAAGCAGGACGACTTGAACTCATCCGTTCGGTGTTGTACTCTTACTCTATATATTGGTCTAATGCATTTCTTCTGTCTATTGGACTTCTCCAAGATATTGAACGGTTATTAATAAACTTCTTCTGGAATGGCACAAATGATAAGACAATGCATATGGTAAATTGGGACAACATCTGCAAATCGAAAGATGAAGGGGGGCTAAATTTGAGAAATACTAGAGATTGGAATAAATCATGTTTGGTAAAGCAATTGTGGGTCCTTTTCCAAAACAAATGTTCCTTATGGTCACAATGGGTTTCTGCTAGGTATCTTTCAAAGGAATCGATTTGGAAAATTTCAACAAGAACATACCACTCTACAGCTTGGAATTGAATTTTAAAGGCAAGGAATTGGCTAATCAAACACATTTCTTATGCAATCTCTATTGGAACTAATACTAATGTGTGGTATAATCCTTGGGTGAATGGGAAAAGTATATTTCAATTATATGGTGACATCATACGAAAAGACCTTGGGGCTCCCAATGTTTGGAAGGTTTCCGAGTTTATTGCTAATGGTACCTAGTGTCTCCCTACTCCTATTTCTCCTGAAATGTTATCACTTTGGCCGACTATCACAACTATTCCAATCAGGAACAACCCTTCAGATGTACTTATTTGGCTTCATGATAATGGTAAATTTAGTGCCACATCCGCATGGAATCAAATTAGGCAAAGAAATAACAAGTGGCTCCCAAGCAGTTGGACATGGGATCGACCGGGATCACAGAGACATTCCTTATGTACATGGCAGACCCTTCTGAATAAACTACCTACAATAGACAATATGAAAAGAAGAGGTGTCCATCATGTTAACAGATGCTCCCTTTGCATGCAACAAGAAGAAACTATTGACCATCTCTATTTTGCTTGTGACTATACTAAATGGATATGGAAGGAGATTCTCCAATGATTCAAACTCAATAGAATGCTGCAACCAAACTTGCATCAAGAATTAGCTGACCTCATGCAATGTTTTTCAAGTAAAGGGCCTCTTACATAATTGACAAAGGTTATATTCAGATGCGCTATTTGGTGGATGTGGAAGGAAAGATATAGTAGAATCTTTGAGTGTCAACACACAAACAATGCTCAGCTCTTGACAGAGATTATTAGAGACTCAAGATCATGTATGGAGAATGATCTCAAAATGGAGCACGTTACATAGAGAGAAAAAGATATTTTTATCAAATTCAATTTTGCTATTAGCTAATGATCTTGGGCATGATGTCAAAAGCTATACCCACAGGAAATCTTGGCATATCTAGACTTTAAATTTTATTTGTTGGCCACAGTTAAGAGTTATAGTCTACAGCATGTGTAGTCATAACTACCGCATGAGTACTCTACTAGTTACCTAGCTTCGTCTATAACTTGTATAGACAAAGCTATTTATAGAAACTTTACACAAAATCAATTTACTTTTACTTATAAAAAAAAAACTGAGTTTAATCGGGTTTTTACTTGCGAAATGGCTTTTGATATATGGCACACTCTCGAAATCACATACAAAGGCACTAGTAGAGTACAAGATTCTTAGATAAATCATTTAATGCATGATTTTAAACTTTTTTGAATGAAGCCAGGCGAAACTGTTATTGATATGTACACCTGTTTTATGGATGTCGTCAATAGTTTAAAAGCTCTTAGCAAATGATTTTCTAATTTTGAACTTGTTAACAAGATCTTAAGATCTCTTTGTAAAAATTGGGAATCGGAAGTAATGGCAATATAAGAAACAAAGAATTTAAATAAATTTTTACTTGAAGAACTTATTGGGTTCTTGATGACCTATGAAATGACTCATGATGCACTTGACGAACATGCGAACCACCTTCCAAAGAACAGGAAGGATTTGGTACTTCGAATAATAGAATACCACTTGAGTGATGACTCAAGTGATGATTATGATGACCTTGAACTTCTCAAGCTTAAAAGATTCTTAAAATAAGAATCAAAGAAAAAAAATAAACTTAAAAAGAACGTAACTACTCGCTATGAACGTTAGAAGAATGAAGCACTTTGGGATGAATTGAGCTTATCTGATGATGAGGAGCAAACCAACAAAGGCGAGGTAGCAAACTACGCCTTAACAGCTTTTGACGATGAGGTAATCAAAATCCCCTTAGTTTACTTTGAAATTACTTGATGTTTTTCATGAGTTGTTTTTAATTTAGTTTAGAAAAATTATATAATTTTTTTTTAAATTGCATGTTTAATGATGTAATAAAAATGTTCAAAGTTTTAGGATCATGCTTATCTTTCTGGTAATTTTGAAAAGATCATGACAATTGCATGTTTTATGATAATTTAATAAAATATTATATATAAATATAATGCTTGAACACCTAAAAGAATTAATTCTATATATGTTTTAAAGAAGTAATAATGAGTATCTTGATGATTTTCATATTGCTTTTCGATGAAGATGCCTTATGAAATCATGCTTGATGTTTTAATGAAAATGCTAAGAGGTTTGATATCATGCTTAATGAGTTTATAGTTCGAAATTATGCATGTTATATCTTGAAAACTTGAAACCATGTTTTGGTATCATGACCAAAGTAATGATGCATACTAATCATGCTTAATGAGTTTATATTTCAAAATTACACATGATGATTCTTGTGATTTATGGATTATCGATCTTTGCCGTAATGAAAGTTCTTTTTCATTTTAAACGTTGATGCATATTTTTATTTGGCATAAATGAAAAAAGCATGCTTCTATAAAATAAATCACATTAATTGAAACAACTAAAAAGAAAAAAGTATTCTTAAAAATTTCTTTTTCTCTATCTTATCGATTTTTCACTAAGAGAATGATAAAGTTGTTTATGTGATTTTGAATCTCTTGAAAGTAATTTTGATGATTTGACGATTTGAATTTGAATGAGCTTTATCTTGATTTTTTGAGATTTATAATTTGAGATTTCTTATGCATGAATCAAGATATTATATCATTTGATCTCCTATGTTTCATTTTACCATTTATAAAAAGAAGAGATTTGTTGAAATAAATCATGTCTTGTGGCATTCATGATTTGATATTAATATCTTTCATGTCATGATTTTCATATGACACCTTTGTATTTTTGTAATGACTTGAACATTTACACCATTATGTTATTCCCTTCTTCTTTTTTGTTTACAATGACAAAAGGGGGAAAGAAAATAACTAGCATATCAAGAGAACCAAATTTGCTAGCTTAAATGATAAATTTAGACATGTTAAATCTCACAAAATCATAAATTCTTCTTATACATTTTTTGGATCATGATCTTGATTTCTCGAATTTTAGACTTGATCTTTCATTTTTTATGATTGAAATAATGATTGAAATATTGATGTAATTCTGAATGATCATTTGGTATTATGCATCAAATACTTCAACTTATGATAATGATGCATGCAATGATGAAATATTGATGATGAAAAATTATTTTGACATTCATGACTTGATTTTTCATCTTTGTTATTTATCCTTGCCATGATTTGAAGATTGTAGTAAAGAGAAAATAATTACACTATTGTATTGTTATTCCCCTCTTTTTGCCAATGACAAATGGGGAGAAAGAATTTTCATGAATATGCAAAATAGTCTATCTTGCACATCTTAAAAGATGTAAAATTTTACTAACTTTCATATGTGTAAAATTGCTAACTTGCATACTCTAAAATAAATTTGCTAGCATGCATGTTCTAAAATATTATAAAATTCACTAGCTTGCATGATGTAGAACTTGCTATCATGAATATCACCAAGAAGTGTTATCTTGCCTATCTCAAGAAATGAAATATGCTAACTTGCATATCTAGCAAAATTTACAAACTTAGAAAACTCAAAATTATTTGCTAGCTGGATGTTATAAAACTTGCATGATGATAAAACTAGAGATTATGCAATGATTTAAACTTGCATATCTAAACACTTGATAGTTAAACTTCTCCTTTTTGTTGATGACAAAGGGGGAGAGGTATGATGATGTTATGCATAAGTTTATAATAACATGTTGCTTGAATTTTTGAATCCAAAAGTTCTATCAATATGGCATATTGATGATAGAGGGAGTTAAGGTTAACTCCGTCATCAATTGGTTGTCATCATCAAAAAGGGGGAGATTGTTGAATCTTGGATTTTCATATTGAAACCAATTGATAGTGTTTATGATTTGATTTGCATTTTGACTAATGTAGGATACTTCAATCAGGGAGAGATAATTAAAGTAGGAAGAATCATGTTGGGCTGGAGAAAAACATGTCAGAAGATTGGACGTCGAGCCGAAGGATCGGTTGACATATCGACAGAAGGTTTTGGGCCATGAGTTCGGGCATCAGGCCAAGAAGAGCAGATATTGCGCCAAGAAAATCAGAGTTATGTAGGTCAACTAGCCGATTGAGCAATAAACCGCAAGAGAGGATGATGCGCCAAATAATTGGACGAGGCATCGATGGACCAATGACATGTTGGACAACATCTGATTAGCTTAGTATTAATTGTCTAGATCGAAGTAGATTTTATTTATGCAAGATTAACTATGATAGCATTCAAGGTATAAAGCAAAATAAAGCCCCGGAGTCAAGAACGAGATTTCATTGGAGTTCGAGAGTTCGTTGGAAATCTAAACATTCGTCGGAAGTTCTGTTGGAATTGACCGAGAAATCCAGGAGCTTGCTAAAGAAGCTCATCAGAACTCGCCAAGAAGATCGTCGTGAAGTCTAGGAGCTTGCCGGGAGTCTACTAGAACATTGCCGAGAGATCGTCGGAAGTTCACCGGATGATCGTTGGAAGCTCGCTAGAAGAAACCTAGACTTATGGACTTATTTAGCTTAGTAAATGTCTTAAATTTCATAGTTAGCATATAATTGGGATTAGAATTGGGCCAACCCAATTATGGGTCAGTTGGGCCAATGTATGGACTGTGTTGGGCCCAATGAAAGGCCCAAATAGTGACCCAACAAGTGGCACCGTCATGGCACAATCTCCGAGACTATGTCAGGTAGTGGTATCGCTAGTCTGGGCAGTGGTATCGCCCAAACATAGTCTCCGAGAGACTGTTAGGCAGTGGTACCACCCAGTGTCAGGCTATAGGCGGTGGTACCGCCCGTACCCTGGAAACCCGGGATGAGACATTTTTAGGCTCCAATTTTGAATCAACTTGAGACCTATAAATACCCCTCTCATCTCTGGTTAACACACATAAGCACAGAGAGCTTAAAAGTGGGAAAACGCTATTACAATTACTTGAGAGATCCCCTCCTCTAGTCTAAGTTTAGAATTCTATTTAGGAGGAGTGAGTGCTTGTTAAAGATTATCTCCAAAACCTATGAAAATGAGAAGAGGGCTGTAAAAGGGTAGTTGGTCTTTACCCATTAAAGGAAAACCGATAGTGGATGCAGGTGGCCTCAACGGAGGAGGAATCGGGAGTGAATGTAGGTCACGATGACCGAACCACTATAAATCGGTTTGCATTCTTGTTCTGCTTTTAATTCTCATATTGCAAACTAATTTACTTACTTTATTTTCTCATTACATTCTTGTAAATGTTTTAAAGTTAAACACTTTCTGAGAACAATTTTCGACGAACGAAGATTTTACAAAACTGACGTATTTTTACCGCTGCACTAATTCACCCCTACCTCTTAGTGCTGACTCGTTCCTAGCAAGAATCCCATTGGGTCAGAGTAAACATGTCAGAAGATTAGACGTTGGGCTGGAGGATTGGTCTATGTGTCGGCAGAAGGCTTCGTGTCGTGAATTCGGGCATCGGGCTGAAAGATCGGATATTACGCCAAGGAGATCGGAAGTTGCGAGAGTCAAACTATCGATTGGGCAATATGTTGAAGGAGAGTACGATGTGCCAGAGGATCGAACAAGCGTTAGATGAACTAATGACATGCCGGACAAATGATTCATGTTTTGTCTAAGATCGAAGTAGTTTAGGGGGCTAATTGAGTTAGCTTTTGGTGTAATAATGCTAACTCAATTAGGGGCCAATTAGGCCTTAATTGGGACTAATTTGGGCTCATTTAGAGGTTCATTCAATGACCCAAAAGTTGGGACAAGCGGTGGCTCCACCAGAACAAGCGGTAGAACCACTTGTAAGTTGGAAAACTCAAAAAACTTGGTATCTAAGGCTATCAGGCGGTGGTACGGCCCGTACCCCAAAATCTAGGGATTTGAATTTTGGCTCCAAGTTTTGAAGTCATTTAGGGTCTATAAATACCCTAACTATTCCTGCATAGAGTAGCCAAATATGTGAACAAAAACTCTATGTTTCTAAAGTTGAAAACCCTTGTAAAGTATAGAGTCTTTCCTCCTAAAGTTTAGAGATCATTCGAAGGGAGAGTGTGAGGGAAGCTTTGTAAAAAAGGGTTGTAAAGGTTCTCTCCTGAATATATCAAAAAGAGAATCGAGTTGTAAGGGTAATTGATCTTCGCCCATTGAAGGAAGATCATTAGTGGATGTCGGTGGCCTTGATGGAAGAGGAATCGATGGAGTGGATGTAGGTCACGACGATCAAACCACTATAAAACGGTTTGCATTTCTACTTGTGCAATTTATCTTTACTGCAAACTGAATCTTTACTTGCCAACTGCTTTCACTACATATACGAATGAGATTTCAAGTTAATATCTTTCTGAAATGGATTTAATCGAAACGAATATTTTCTGAAACCGATGATTTTCTCTGTTGCAGTAATAAACCCACCCCCCCCCCTCTTAGTGCCAACTCATTCCTAACACCAATGAAATCTCGTTCTTGACTTTGGGACTTCATTTTTCTTTATGCCTTGATCGCTATCATAGTTAATCCTGCACACTTAAAGCCTACTTCGATCTAGACAATTATTACCAAGCTAATCAAATGTTGTCTGGATAATCAAGCTAATCAAACTTAGTGCCAACTCATCGATGCCTCGTCCGATTCTTCGGCGCATCGTCCTCTCATGTGGCCTATTGCCTAATTGGCCAGTTGACCTCTACAACTCTGATTTCCTTAGCTTGGCCTGATGCTCGAACCCATGGCTTTGTTGAATCTCAGATTTTGATGATAAAATCAATTGATGGGTTAATTGATCTAATCCATATTATTGAGTTATGTGTGCAGGATTAACTACGACAACCAAAAAACATAAAGCAAGAATACCGGAGTCAAGTTCGATGGACGTTTAAGAGACCGAAGAATCGTCGGAGATGCTGCCAGAACCAATCGAGAAGAAATCGGGAACCTGTCGGAATTTTCAGAAGTTCGCCGAAGAGATCGTCGGAGGTTCACGGAGATCACCGAGAAGGCTCAGCTACTCGTTAAAGTCATCACAAGATCGGGAGCTTGTTGGGAGACGGTCGGGAGAAGTTCATCGGAAAGCTCGTCGGAACAAGACTCGACGTTCGCGGTTGAAAACTTGCTTAGGATGTTTTTAGTTATGTAGTTCACATGTAATTAGGATTAGGATTAAGAGATAATCCTATATCGGGGCCAACTGGGCCCAAAATTAGACTTGGTTTGGGCTAAATTTAAAGCCCAACCAATGAATCGAAGGGTCTGGCAGTGGCACCGCCCAGCACCCGAGAGCCAGGCGGTGGCACTGCCAGTCCACTGTTAGTGTCAGACACTGACAGGCGGTGGCACCACCACTGACAGGCGGTGGCACCGCCAGCATCGGGAACTAAAGAGAATTCAAATTTTGGAGCCCAAATTTGAATCCTCTTGAGGCCTATAAATACCCCTCAAATCTCAACTAAGATAACAACTTTTTGAGAAGCAATTGATTGAGAGAAAGGTTTTAGAAAAGTCTTAGCAAGTCTTGTTTTTAATTTGCTAGAGTGTTCACCTCCTTCTTTCTTACTGAAAATTTGTAAGGTGTGAACCGCTTGTAAAAAGTTGTAAGAGGGGTATTTGCCCTTCCCCTTCAAGAGATTTACTAGTGGAAGGTGGGAGCCTCATCGAAGAGGGCCTCGCAAGTGGATGTAGGTCATTTGACCGAACCACTTTAAAATCGACGTGATCTCTGGTTTGCATTTCATTATTGCTATTTACATTACTGCAAACCCTGTTACGTGCTTTATTTCCTCATTACCTTTGCTGCACAACTTTACGAATACGCTTTCAAGTTAAGCACTTCCGAGTTCGATTTTTATCGTACGAAAGATTTGTCAAAACCGACGTTTTAATCCGCTGCACTAATTCACCCCCCCCTCTTAGTGCCGCTCCGATCCTAACAATTGGTGTTAGAGCTAGGCTCACTCTCATATTTGGTTTAATACCCAAGAGAGATAGCTTACTCCGGCATACATGAGGGTCATTCTATCACACGTCCACCCATGTTTAATGGGTCGGATTATACTTATTGGAAGACTCGTATGAGGATCTTCCTCATTTCCATGGATTTTGAGCTTTGGACTATTGTTGAAAACGGATTTCAAAAATCTTCTCTTCCAATGAGCGAATGGAATGAATCGAAGAAGAAGGTTTTTGCTTTAAACGCAAAGGCTATGAATGCCTTGTTTTGTGCACTAGACAAAAATGGAATTTAATCGTGTTTCAATTTATGATTCGGCTTTTGATATTTGGAGAACTCTTGAGGTCAATCATGAAGGCACTAGCCGAGTAAAAGAGTCCAAAATCAACATCCTTGTGCACTCTTACGAACTCTTCCGAATGAAACCAAGTGAGTCCATCGGAGACATGTACACCCGATTCACGGATGTCATCAATGGACTCAAAGCTCTTGGTAAAGATTTTACTAACTTTGAACTAGTAACTAAAATCTTAAGATCCCTCCCTAAAAGTTGGGATCCAAAAGTTACGGTCATTCAAGAGACCAAAGACCTTAAAACATTCCCTCTTGAAGAACTTATTGGGTCTCTAATGACCTACGAAATGACATGTCAAGCTCATGATGAGCTCGAGAACCCCCTTTCAAAGAACAGGAAGGATATGACACTCACATCACAAGAAGACCACTTGAAAGGAACATCAAGTGATGAGGATAGTGACAATGACATTGCACTTTTGACTCAAAATTTTAAAAAATATTTAAGAAAGAATAAATTTAAAAATAATACAAAAAATAAATTCGAACATAAGAAGGACCAAGTGATTTGATATGAGTGTAAAAAATTGGGACACTATAAGAACGATTGTCCTCAAGCCAAAAAGAGAACATCAAAGAAGAAGGCGCTCAAGGCAATGTGGGATGATTCAAGCGCGTCCGAAGAAGAGTCCAACACCGAGCAAGTTGCTCATTACTGTCACGCCCCCCCGAATTTAGTTCTCATTTAGGAGGTGTGAACCTAATTCAAGATTGATAATATTTAATTCAACAAACAATCTAGGATCCAATCACACCTTTGAGGTCACTAAGAAAAACATTCAAGTCATTCACCTCTACAATCCACAATTCACAAAACCTGTGCAGTCTATAATCATACATCATGTCACTAGATGATTCTTAAAATCCAAAAGCAACTTAACTAAACCATAACTATATCATAAATCCATAAGCGCGGTAATTAATGCAATCATAAAACCAACATGTACTACATGTTTATATCAGTACACAGTTTAGACTTAACATTTCCAAAAATCCTGACGTAAGAGATACTTATCAAATATTTACAAGATACATCAATCTAGATTTGTCATTGATATTTCATTACACCCAAAAAGAATTTATACAATATCAACCTATCAAGTACAAAATATTTGCCCCAAAATCTTCTAGTCTTCCACTGCCTCAACCCAATTTACACATTTTAGTGAGCGATAAGCTATCCTGAAAAATTTATATAGCAACGGGGTGAGCATATAAAGCTCAGCAAATGACTAACATATCCATAGCAAAGAGGACAGTTTTCAAACAAATAAGGTATCAAAATACAAAGCAGAGATACAAGATGAAACAGTAGCATATTTGGTTTGAATGCAGAATTACAATATCATATCATTTGAAGCACGTTTTATTCATACATTCGAGGAAAGGTAATTGGAGCATATCATTGGCATAAGGAGCATATCGATGACATATTGTCACGGACTTAGCTGGTTTTGCCTAAGTCGTGCGGCACCCTTGCGTGTCCGTCCGCAAAGGTCAGCCTCCCCGAAGCCTCCTATTGTCCCTTAGGACCACCAAAAGAGAGAACGGGTTAGAGAGAACGCCTCAATCGGGATCCACAAGCAAACATGTCCGAAAAACACTTTATAGACAATGCAAATTATAAACAGACTTTACAAGCTCTGAACAGTGGCACAACAAAGGGTAAAATGGTCCATTACAGACCTAAAATCTCTCGCACGTGCCCACATGACACAACCTTTTATTTACAAGCCTAAAGAGGCCACCAACCCAACTAAAATGGGACTATTAAGCCTTCGGTCGCCCCTCTACATGCTATACAAGGCATGAACATGCCAAAAGACACGGACATACATAAGCATTACATCAAACACCTTGTTTAGAAGTTTGTCCGTGACATTCTCCCCCACTTATTCCTTTGACGTCCTCGTTGAAGCCTTTTGTCGACACTGCAACTCCTCGCCTTTGCTGAGTCTTCAATCTTCTGCTCCGGCTACAATGCGCCTCTTGACTCCCAACTGCTCTCCGCTATTGTTTTTGAGTAGTCGAACCTTTGATCCGCCATGCTGCTTCAACTCACCAATGACTCTAACTCTGGTGTGGGGTTGGCTGAGTTGTGTTGATCATTGTTGATTCCTGCGGATCCCCCAGATGAAGGAAAAGACCATCCTTACTGCGCCAGTCTCTCAAATTCCATATGCTGCTTGAATTGGGTGGATGCTTGTTGGAGCTTTAACAAGCATCGTCTCGCAAACTTCTGAAGTTTTGGGTCCTTCCTCCACAACATTTGCTCATTGACTCTTCTTTCACTTAGTTGTCATATCCAAGTAGGTTCGCATCACTTCCGCTTTCGATTGGCATTTCGTTGGGAAATGAAGCGGATAATCTAGTCTTAGTAGCACTGATCACCATTGGTGAGGATTTGACAACTATTGTCTTCCATTATCTTCGAAGGGTCTTTGAACATATGCAGAGCTCCTCTACTGGATAGATAAGAGAATTGGGGTACTCGGTTTCGCCCATTCTCTTAAGAGTTGAGAAGGCAAAGGTTACTTGACTTCGCCCGCCTCCTCGAGGTTGTACTTCATGCATCGAGCTGGTTACTGGCCTTCGCCTGCTCTTTGCTCACACTTCTGAAGCACATGAAGTGTTTGCACTCCTTGTGTTGAGTTAGCTACTGTGATTCACCTTCTCAATGCCATTGAACTTCTGGAATGCAGGAAGTTTTCACCCCAACTTGGAGTAGTTCTCTCATAGGTTTGGTCGCCTTTGGGATTCTACCATCTTCTCCATCAACCCTGCCGCCTACTCCACTGAGTAGCAAAGGTACAACACCGCATACTGCTTGCTTCGTTCCTTGGTTATGCACTCTTGCATGACCCGAAGTCCTTCACTTTTGGCTATCTTGATGAGAAGCACATTGACACCGGTCTTACGAAGTTCTTCGGCCTCTGCCCTTCAGCCTTGTCTTGGTACTTGGAGATTGCCTCTGCATTCTCCACCTCCTCGGCCCCTTTCACGACCAAGCGCTCTCCCTCCATGAGAGCAAGGGATCAATGACTTTCACGGAAGTCCCGCCTCTGCGGTACCATGGCGCTGCCATGCCCATGGCCCTACTATCTATCACCTCGCATCTGTATCCTTTTTCTTCACGATCAGTAGATATGTCTCCGTGGCACTCCTCTGAGTCCACCTCCATTCTAACTGATGCTTGATTTTGGGTAGCTAAGTCGCTCTGGACTCGTCGTCGCTTCCTCGCCCCTTTCGACCCCCTGTTTCAACACCTCTGTGTTCTCCAAACAGTCCGTTTGGTCGATGGAAAGACAGACTGTAACTCCCATGCATGGCCTCTACCATCACGTTGTAGGGTTTGCACCGATTCTGTTCTCCTTAGCTTCCTTGGTAGCAACGTTCGCTTACTCGGCCTTGTCCTCTGACTTGCCGGGCTCCCTTAAGCGAATATGAGCTCTGGAGAAGTCCAACTCTCCAACTGCTTCGATCATACCTCTACATGATCAAGTCCCTCCCATGGGACTCACTGGTACTTGCATTCGAACTTTTCCCTTAGTGGAACATAGCCCCCATATGCTGATGACCAAGGTTTTCATTCGATGCAAAATTCGATGCACGCCCGGAAGACCCGCCTCTGCGGTACCATGGCCTTCACTCCTTGAATCCATAGCCCTTCTTGTCGTCGTGTTGTTCACCGAAGTGGAGCTTCCAGTAGCTCCCGATCATACCTCCATATGATCAAGTCCCTCCCGGGACTCACTAGTACTTGCATTCGAACTTTTCCCTTAGTGGAACACAGCCCCCATATGCTGATGACCAAGGTTTTCATCCGATGCAAAATTCGATGCACGCCCGGAAGACCCGCCTCTGCGGTACCATGGCCTTCACTCCTTGAATCCATAGCCCTTCTTGCCGTCGTGTTGTTCACCGAAGTGGAGCTTCCAGTAGCTCCCAATCATACCTCCATATGATCAAGTCCCTCCCGGGACTAAGTCGTGTGTATCGCATTGCCACGAACTGTTCCACCACGATCCGCTGCACCATGTCGCCTCCTGGTGACATCTCCATTGCATTCTGATCCTTGTGGAATAAACTCGAATTGTGAACCCTCCATGTGTGGCCTCTGCCAATACATCGCAGGGTCTCCTCCACCTTCGATTTTGTTCGCTCCTTTGGCAATCAACCTTCATCCACCCACTCTTGGGTCACACCTAGATGAAGCACCGCTCTAGGACAATCCGTCACCTAGTAGCTCCCGAAGTCCACCAACTTCACTGTAATTTGTGCACCATTGTCTGGATCCTGGGCCTCTGCCCCTACCAGCACAATCTCCGCTGCGCACCGCTTCCTTCATAGCAACTCGAATGGCAACACTATGGCATATTCTTCAAGAGTACCCGCCTCTACGTCCTCTTGCCCCGTGCTAAGGCCTTCTGTACCCAACTTCACCTCCGCAAATTGAGTCGCCTTAGTTCCTCCATCAAATGCTTCTCCGAGATAAGGTTCATGTGCCCCGAAGTTCCCTTCGTCTTTGGCACCATGCAAGATGAGTCCGCTCCGTCAGAATGAAGGACCCATGGAGCAACATGATCCTACTCTTGCCTCTACAAGAGTTCATGTCCTTGACCTCTGTCTAAGGAAAGCACTGTGCCTTTGCTCCACGTTTCAACTTCTATGCTGGCTCCCTTCATGCGGCTTGAGTACTTCGCCAAGTTACACCCATGTTGCTCCGCTCCTCGTTTTTGCATTGACTCGATGGTGGTCCTCGTGCCCACCATTCCATGGGTCAGCCCTCCCTTGAGTCCGATCTCCATATCGACTCCCAGTGTGCCTTCATTTGTGTTGCTTTAGGTCGCTCCCCTACTTGATCTCGCAATGCATTCACCAATGCATTCTCTCGAGCGAGATCATGCGACGACTCCTCGCCACTTGCTCAGTCCATCGAGCTTCATGGAGTTGTTGTTTGTTGAGGTACTCCTCCTCAACTTGTGAGGTCCGTCTCACATGATTCTCCCTCTGGAAAGCCGGGACTTACCCCTCCTGGATAACTGTCCCATTGGAGCAACATCTCTCTTCGTTTCGGAGACCACCATCCCCTTGGACTACTCCGATCTGCGGAACAAACTGTGCATTGTTTTGCCTCCTGCAAACGCACTTGCTAGATTGCGACTCCCCGTCAATACAGCCCCCGCTGCACCCCTCAAGGCCTAGCAACATGCTGAACTCGTTGAACACTTCAGCCTCCTACGGACGTATCCTTCACATGCCGAAGAGAAAGTTTCAATGCTCCATGGCGCTGAGTTTTGGTCGCCTTGGGATGGCCACGAACATTACATCGTCCGCATACAAGCCCATGCATAAGTACCAAATTCTTCGAGTTAGCAATTCCCCTCACCTCTGTGAGCTTTGCATAACTCTTTTTGTCGTTGAGCAACTCATTCCACCTTGCATGGTCTCATTCTTGCCAAGCGCCTCGCTTGCCTAGAGCACCATCAAGTATAGTTGTCAACGTTGAGCCGTAGCTCAAACTCAACCATCCCAACCTTCGTGCGCTCCACATTCTTCCAAGCTTGCCTGTTCTCGTGGTGTCTCTTGCGCGAAGGGTTGGCCATTCCTCTGAATGTCAATCTCAGATGCCCGCTCCTCTGAGCGACTCCTTTTCCCTACATCTCTATGCCCGTTTTCCCGCCAAACGGTCGCGCGTGTGCTGACTGCCCTCAACGCAGCCCCGCTAGGTCCCCCACGTTTGCATGTCAAGCGTTTCTATGAGTGCTTATCCTGCTCTGATACTATTTGTCATGGACTTAGCTGGTTTTGCCTAAGTCGTGCGGCACCCTTGGGTGTCCGTCCACAAAGGTCAGCCTCCCCGAAGCCTCCCATTGTCCCTTAGGACCACCAAACGAGAGAACGGGTTAGAGAGAACGCCTCAATCGGGATCCACAAGCAAACATGTCCGAAAAACACTTCATAGACAATGCAAATTACAAACAGACTTTACAAGCTCTAAACAGTGGCACAACAAAGGGTAAAATGGTCCATTACAGACCGAAAATCTCTCGCACGTGTCCACATGACACAACCTTTTATTTACAAGCCTAAAGAGGCCATCAACCCAACTAAAATGGGACTATTAAGCCTTCGACCGCCCCTCTATATGCTGTACAAGGCATGAACATGCCAAAAGACACAGACATACATAAGCATTACATCAAACACCTTGTTTAGAAGTTTGTCCGTGACAATATGGCAGTTTTCAAGGTATAACAAAGACTTATAACATTTCAGAAATATATCAAAGAACAAAACATGAATAGAAGCTCAAATGTCACATGCCGATGCATTCATTTCATTCTTATCCAAAGCAAGCATAGAAACATAGCCAAAGCTTTGGATATCATATCAAACACATAGAAGGTGAAGTGGGATCATAACATAATATGGTCCATCCATTTCTGAATGACCAACAAACATAAGTCTCCCACGTTTGGGAACTCCATCCACCCACGTCTGAGTGAAGTCATAGGGGGCCGGCAAAGCATCGCGGGCTCTAAGCATAACTCCCTTTACCATTTCTGACAAAGGTTCACATTTATCCCACAAACACCGGAGTACAAAGGGACAGTATGAATAATGTAATTAGCATATATTGGAAGCACATGTGGAACAACGAAATGTACATATGCCTTTCGAGTCAATACGATACAAACATAATCTTTCACAATGTATTCAGATTTGAAAGGAAATAAAAGCAAGAGCATACAAGTATTTCAAGAAACCATATATAGCTCAATTGAAATAAGAAAGTTAGATAAGTTCAATGTCCAAAGAAATGAAATTGGAAGAGGCCCATATCGAAAGCAAATGCGGAACAATGGGATGCATGTGCCGAATCATCACGATGCAAACATGATCTTTAGATGATAGCTGCAGATGTACAAATAAATAAAGGATAAAAGTATACAGGAATTTAAGGTAATAATATAAAGCTTAAATGAAGTAAGAGTTTTTTCCGAAATCAATTTCCAAAGAGAAGAATCAAGGAAAGCCGAAATCGACCAAAGCTCGATTCTGGCAGAATTTGATAGGAACATTGTATGAACTATTTGGATAACCAATTATGCTCAAATTTATACAAAATAGGTGTCATTGGAAAGCTTTGTCAATCTAGTTTTAGGCAAATCAAGTTTAACAAGAATTGGAATTTACAACAGGGAGTTACAGATAATTTCGTAGCGAAAGGTCTGAAAATATTAGCTCTGTTTTACTGAATCCATAGGGTTGATGAAAGCAGATATTTCAGTGAGCAATTGTACTCCAAAAATTTCAAATTAGCTATATACAGAAAGCATTTTGAGTCTAGCTTCGAATAAATCATACTTTGCATGAATCTGAGTTCATAGCAGAAAGTTATAAGTTGTTAAGCAACAAGAGGTCAGAAATTTCAGTCCCTGTTTTGCAAAATCTGTAGGGTTAATTTAAACAGAAGTCTTAGTAGGCATTTAAACTCCAAATCATTCGATCTTAGTATCAAAATAAAGATTTTTTTGTCTACTTTCAAATGGAATAGGTCTTGTCTAAATCAGAGTTTATTACAAAATGTTATGACCGAAATATTGCATAGAGGTCAGATTACCGAAAAATTACAGATTCATAGCTTTATATCAAAACGAAAGAAGGTCTGGTTCTTAGTTGAAATCTTTCAAATTTTGCAGAATAAAAATGAAAACAGAGATTAAGGTTACTGTGGGATGGGGTTAGAATACTTGCCTTAAAATTATTTGAATCCCAAATGTGAGAAAATTGATGAAAAACCTCAAGCTCGTCTTCTTCTTCTTCTTCTTCTTTTCTCAAACCCACGTTGACTGTAACTCTTCAGGTTTATTTTCTTTAACCTTTCATCTAATTATTTAGGTTTTGGCTAATGCAAAAGTTGCAAGGTGTTATGCATGCATGAAAGGGGCTAGGTGTCATCTTTAGAGCAAAGATAAGTGGCACCAACCTTAGGTTAGCTAGTGACACATGTCCACTATATATATATATATTTTTAACTTAAATCTGAATCTTTAATAAATTATATCAAACTTCTAATATTTACTCTTAGGTCCCTAGCCATAAACTTTTAATATAATATCATTGAATATAAAATAATTATTAAATAATCCTTATTTTTACAAACAAACCATTTACTAATTTTTTTAAAAAATGAGGGATGTTACACTCTCCCCTCCTTAAAGAAAAATTTAGTCCTCTAAATTTATCATACCTTATTCGACGAAAAGATAAGGATAAGCTTTCATCATTTCTTCCTTAAGCTCCCAAGTTGTTTCCTCTCCAGAATGATATCTCCAGATCACTTTAACCAAAGGGATAACCCGATTCCTCAAGATCTTTTTTTTTTTATCAACAATCTGAGTGGGCTCTTCCACATAAGACAAGTCTTTATCAATCACCATCGGCTCATACTTAATGATATGAGAGGGATTAGGTATATACTTTCTGACCATTGAAATATGAAATATATCATGGATATGGCACAATGATGGTGGCAAGACAATCCTATAAGCAACAGAACCAACCCTCTCAAGAATCTCAAAAGGTCCAATAAATCTTGGGCTTAACTTTCCTTTCTTCCCAAATCTTACAATGCCTTTAGAAGGGGAGACCTTTAGGAATACAAAATCCCCGATTGAAACTCAATATTTCGCCTTTTGTTATCAGCATAACTCTTTTGACGACTCTGAGCAGTCTTTAACCTTTTTCTTATAAGTTGAATTTTCTCAGTAGTCTTTTGTACTTTTTCTAGTGCTAATAACTTTCTGCCGCTAATTTCTTCCCAACATATAGGCGTCCTACACTTTCGCCCATATAAAGCTTCATAAGGAGCCATCTGAATACTTGAATGATAACTATTATTATAAGTGAACTCAATAAGAGAGATATCTTTATCCCATTCACCTTTCCAATCCATAACATAGGCTCGAAGCAAATCCTCAAGTGTTTGAATGGTTCTTTCTGATTGACCATCAGTTTGAGGGTGATAAGCAGTGCTAAACTTGACTTTAGTGCCAATAGATTCCTGTAACCTTCTCCAAAATCTAGATAGAAATCTGGAGTCTCTATTAGAGATTATCTCCTTTGGAACACCATGAAGTCTTACTGTTTCATTTATATATAAATCTGCAAGCCTATCAAGAGAATAAGTCATATTGATCGGTAGAAAATGTGCAGATTTCGTTAACCTATCAATGATAACCCAAATAGCATCATGCTTTCTAGAAGTTCGGGGTAGTCCTGAAATAAAGTCCATGGTAATACATTCCCATTTCCATTCAGGAATATCTAAAGGTTGCAACAAACCTCCAGGTCTTTGGTGTTCTGCTTTGATTTGCTGACAAGTCAAACACTTTGAAACATATATTGTAATCTCCTTCTTCATGCCTTCCCACCAATAATGACTTTGGAGGTCTCTATACATCTTAGTGCTACCAGGATGCATGGTGTACTTTGAATTATGACCATCCCTCAGGATTTGATTTTTGATATCTGAGTCATTTGGAACACATATTCTATCCCTAAATCTCAATAGGCCATCCTCTGAAACTAGAAAATTCACTTTCAATCACTTTTCTACTTCATTCCTTAAGCAGATCAAGCGTCGATCTTGTAGTTGTCCTCCTTTAATTTGTTGAATGAGATCATATTGCACTTGGATGGAGGCCATTAATATCATTGAGTCTTGCCCTTTTCTCATAACATTCGAATCATAATTCTCTTCTAATAACTTCAATTGCTTCACAACCAAAGTCGCCATAAAACTTGTAGATTTTCTACTAAGGGCATCTGCTACAACATTAGCTTTACCCGGGTGATAACGAATGGTACAATCATAATCCTTTAGAAGTTCTATTCATCTCCGTTGTTTCATGTTTAACTCTTTTTGAGTAAAAATATACTTTAAACTCTTATGATTAGTAAAGATTTCAAATGTTCGTCCATACAAGTAATGCCTCCAAATCTTTAAAGCAAAAACAATTGCTACCAATTCCAAATAATGAGTTGGATAATTCAGTTCATAACTCTATAGTTGTCAAGAAGCATAAGCAATCACTTTCCCTTCTTGCATCAAAACATATCCAAGGCCCTTTCTTGAGGCATTAGTGTAAACCATAAATCCCTCATCACCACTTGGAATAGTGAGAATAGGGGCATTAGTCATTCTCCTTTTTAACTCTTGAAAACTTTGCTCACAATCATCACCCCATACAAATTTCACATTCTTTTGAGTGAGTTTGGTGAGAGGTTGAGCGATTCGAGAAAATCCCTCCACAAATCTCCCATAATAACCTGCCATGCCCAAGAAGCTTCTAACTTCTGTCACGTTTGTTGGTACTTCCCACTTAACAACAGCTTCCACTTTCTTTGGATCAACAGATATACCCTTCCCTAAAATCACATGGCCTAAGAAAGTAATTTCATTCAACCAAAATTCACATTTGCTGAACTTTGCATACAACTTCTTTTCTCTTAGTATGGATAATACATTTCTCAAGTGTTCCTCATGCTCCTGATTACTCCTTGAATATACTAATATGTCATCAATGAATACAATCACACAATCATACAAGAATGGCTGAAATATCCTATTCATCAGTTCCATAAAAGCTGCAGGGGCATTAGTTAAACCAAAAGGCATCACTAAGAATTCATAGTGACCATATCGAGTTCTAAAAGCCGTTTTTGGAATATCCTCCTTCATGATCTTCAACTGATAGTAACCTGACCTTAAATCAATCTTAGAGAATACTTGTGCACCCTATAATTGATCAAATAAATCATCAATTCTGGGTAGGGGATACTTGTTTTTGATGGTCACCTGATTCAATTATTTATAATCAATACAAAGCCTTAACGTTCCATCCTTCTTTTTAACTAATAGCACCGGAGCACCCCATGGTGAAACACTGGGTCGAATGAAACCCTCATCTAATAGTTCTTGTAGTTGCTTTTTCAATTCCTCTAGCTCGAGTGGTGCCATTTTGTAAGGAGACTTAGATATTGGGATTTTCCCAAGGACCAAATCAATAGTAAATTCACCCTCTCTATCTGGAGATAAACCAGGCAAGTCATCTGGAAATACATTAGGGAACTCTTTGACCACTGTAATTTCATTTAGGTGAGTTTCTTGATTTGAATGCTCCTTTACACACACCATATAACAAAAACAACCCTTCTGCATAAAACGATAAGCTTGAAGTGCTGATATCAAGCAAGGAGGCAAGTCATGCCTAATACCCTCAAAGTAAAATATAGGCTGATCTGGTATGCAGAAAGTAATTATTTTTGTATAGCAATCAATACTAGCATGATAGGAAGATAGCCAATCTATGCCAAGTATAATATCAAAACCCTAGATCTCTAGGAGAATCAAATCAGCAAGAAGTTCATATTCTCCGATAGAAATCAAACAAGATGGATAAATCAAGTTTGTTGTCAAAGAATCCCCAACAGTAGTAGTTATATATAACATATAATCCAAGGGTCTAGGTTCAATGCCCAAGTAACAAGCAAAGTGTTGTGAAACAAAAGATAAGTTGGAACCAGGATCAAACAAAACTTTTGCATTTCTTTTAGAAACATGAAGAATACCTTCAACCACTGATTTAGAGGCTCTGGAATCTTGTTCAGTAATAGCATATACTCTAGCATGGGCTGTTGACTTAGGAGACAGTGACTCTTTCTTCTTGTTCAGTGGGCAATCTCTTACTTTATGATCTAATTTCCCGTAAGCAAAACAAGCTCCAATCGTCCGAAAACATTGACTTGTTTCATGATTTAATCCACATTTAGCACATGAATGAGTCCTCTGTGGTGGTTTTTCTTTCTCAAATCTGGACATCTTGACCCTCTTATAGCTTGTTTCAGATTCATTCCCTCTCTTACTTTTGCTGATAAACATCTTATCTTTCTTGTCCTTGATTTCTTGAATTTCCTCCAAGTCTCTTTCAATTATCAAAGCCCTTTCGACCACATCGGCATAAGCTTGGAGTTTTAATGCTGATATTCGACTTCTTATAACTGGCCTTAGACCCCTTTCAAATTTCTTTGCTTTTCTAATTTCATCATCAGTTATATGAGTGGCAAATCTAGAGAGCTCAGTGAATTTGGATTCATACTTTGCAACTGTCAAATTTCCCTGGATGAGATCCAAGAACTCCAATTCTTTCTGCTCTCTAATACAATCTGAAAAATATTTATCGTTGAACTTTTCTATGAATGCCTTCCATGTGATTGGCTCATGTTTGATTTCAAAAATCCTTTTAATCATTCTCCACCAGTGCTCGGCCTCTCCTTCCAACATAAAGGCTGCAAGAGAAACCTTTTGGTCTTCAGGGCAATTTAAGACATCAAATATTTTTTCTATCTGCATCATCCATCGTTCTGCTGTCATTGGATCAGGCTCACCACTAAAACTAGGAGGACTAAGCTTCTTAAACTGTTCAATTCCCAACCCAGTATGGTTTGATGATCCCGTTCTATTATTTCCTCCTTGTTGGACTTGTTGTTGTATCACTTTTATCATAGTCTCCAGAGTTCTCATAATTCGACTTAATTGATCAGCAATAGATACAATAGGAGAACCAAATGTCCTCGTCATCCTCGCTTCCTAAAAACAACAAAAGAGAAATTTTTTTTTTTTTATCAATATCTGAATAAAATTCACTAAACCACCAAATTCTTTTTGTGTATCTAGCATATCAAAATAATAATAATAATAATAATAATAATCTTAGTGATCCTCAATCATGCTCTGATACCACTATGTCACGCCCCCCCGAATTTAGTTCTCATTTAGGAGGTGTGAACCTAATTCAAGATTGATAATATTTAATTCAACAAACAATCCAGGATCCAATCACACCTTTGAGGTCACTAAGAAAAATATTCAAGTCATTCACCTCTACAATCCACAATTCACAAAACTATAACTATATCATAAATCCATAAGTGCGGTAATTAATGCAATCACAAAACCAACATGTACTACATGTTTATATCAGTACACAGTTTAGACTTAACATTTCCAAAAATCCTGACGTAAGAGGTACTTATCAAATATTTACAAGATACATCAATCTAGATTTGTCATTGATATTTCATTACACCCAAAAAGAACTTATACAACATCTGTCACGCCCCTCAAAATATCGATAATATTAAAATTCAAGAAAACAAATCAATCCAAGATCCAAACTAACATTTGAGGTCACTAAATAAACATTCAAGTCAAATTTTCACCTTTATAATCCTCAAATTCATAAACCCTGTGCAGTTTATAAACATACAATACATCGCTTGATAATTCATAAAATCTGAACCCAACTCACCAAAATAATAACCACAACATAAATTCACAAGTGGGGAAGTCTACGCAGTCACAAAACCAACATTTACCATAAGTTCATATCGTTACACGAATTAAACTTAACATTCCAATATCTTAAACATGAGAGGTCCTTTAAACTTATACAAAATCCACAAGTTTAGATTCATCGTCAACATTTCATTAGATGCAGCGTGTGCTTATACAACAAAAACATATATACTAATAAAGATCTGCCCAAAATCTTTTAGCTTTCCACTGCCTCAGCCCAATCTTAACATTAAAGCAAGCGACAAGCTATCCTGAAAGATTTATACAACAACAGGGTGAGCATATAAAGCTCAGTAAGTGACTAACATATCCATGTCAAAAGAGGACAATTTTTAATGAGATAAAGTTTTCAAAATGCAAGGCAGAATATAAGAATTCATAGACGTAATATCATTAGGTGCAGAATCACAATTGTCATTTCAATCAAACATATTTGGTTCACAACAGATGGGGCATAGAGTAATTGGAGCATATCAGCAACAAATTAGACATTTTGGAGCATATCAATAACAAATGAAACATATCGGAGCTTATCAATGGTATATGAAATGTTCCGGAGCATATCAACGGCGTATAGAACATTTCGAAACATATCAACAATGTATGAAACATTTCGGAGCATATAATTAACAAATGTAATGTTTAGGAGCCGATCAGTGATGTATGAAATGTTCCGGAGCATATCAACGGTGTATGGAACATTTCGGAGCATATCAATAACAAATGAAACATATCGGAGCTTATCAGTGGCATATGAAATGTTCCGGAGCATATCAACGGCGTATGGAACATTTCAAAGCATATCAACAATGAATGAAACATTTCGGAGCATATAAATAACAAATGAAATGTTTCGGAGCCTATTAGTGGCGTATGAAATGTTCCGGAGCATATCAACGGTGTATGGAACATTTCGGAGCATATCAATAACAAATACCAAACAGAAGCTCAAACATCGTCTTTGACGTTGCATTCATATCATATTTATCCAAAGTATGTACATAAACACATAACCAAAGCTCTGGATATCATATCAAACATACAGAAGGTGTAGTGGGATCACAGACAGAATGTGATTCATCCATTTCTGAATGACCACCAGACAGAAGTCTCCCACGTCTGGGAGCTCCATCCACCCACGTCTAGGTGAAGTCAGAGGGGGCCGGTAGAGCATTACAGGCTCTATGCATAACTCCCTTTACCATTTCTGGCAAAGGTTCACAATATCCCATAACACCAGAGTACAGAAGGCAGTATGAACAATAAAGAGCTTATATCAGAAGCACACGTGGAACAACAAAATGTACATGTGCCTCTAAAGGTCAGAAATTTTGATCCCTGTTTTGCAGCATCCATAGGCTCAATTGAAACAGACGTTTGGGTAAGTATTCGGAGTCCAAAATTTTCAAAATCAGTGTCAAAAGGAAGGTATAAGAGTCTACTTTCAAATAAACAAGGTCCTGCCTAAATCTATATTTGGTGCTAAAATTTATGGCTGAAACAATGTATAGGGGTCAGTTTACCGAAAAATTTCAGATCCATGATTTTTGTATCTAACAAGAGAAATACCAGGTTCTAGGCTGAAATCTTTCGAATAATTCAGAATAAATATGAGATCCAAGACTAATAATTCTGTAGGATGGGATTAGAACACTTGCCTTTGAGAATTATGACCCTAAATGAGAAGATTTGAGCAAGAAACCTCAAAGCGCCAATTTTTTCTTCTTCTTCTTCCTCCTTTTGCTTCTCTTCTTCTTTCTTTCTTTCTACTGTTCTTCCACTCAGCTACCTTCTCTGGTTCCTTATGAACGAAGGCAGAGAGGCTTAAACGGTGGGATTTGTATTTTTATACATTTTACAGTTTAGTCCTTGTATTATTATATTTACGATTAGGTCCTTAGGGTTTACATATAGGTCCTCAGATTTTTTTTTTCTTTTTGAACAAATCCCCCAAATCTTATGAATAAGTTCTCATATTCATATTTTGACTCTTTTATCAAATTTAAAATAGATACTTATATTACAACTAGAAACTTATACGAAAATTCAGAAATGAGGGATGTTACACTCTCCCCCCTTAAAAGAAAAATTTAGTCCTCTAAATTTATCATACTTCTATCGATGAAAAGATGGGGATAGACCTTTTTCATTTCCTCCTCTAGCTCCCAGGTTGTTTCCTCTCCAGAATGATGCCTCCAAATTACTTGCGCCAGAGTGATGACCCGATTCCTTAGGATCTTTTCCTTCTTATCAACAATTTGAGTGGGCTCTTCCACATAAGATAAATCTTTATCAATCTCCATCTGCTCATACTCAATGATATGAGAAGGATCAGGTATATACTTCCTAATCATCGAAACATGAAATATATCATGGATATGGCATAATGCTGGTGGCAAGGCAATCCTGTAAGCGACTGAACCAACCCTCTCAAGAACCTCAAAAGGTCCAATAAATCTTGGGCTTAACTTTCCTTTCTTCCCAAACCTTATAATGCCTTTGGAAGGGGAGACCTTTAAGAATACAAAATCTCCGATTTCAAACTCAATATCTCGTCTTCTATTGTCAGCATAACTCTTTTCACGACTCTGAGCAGTTTTTAACCTTTTCCTTATAACTTGAATTTTCTCGATAGTTTTGTTAGGACTCTAGCTAGGAGAGTCCTAATTGAGAGGGACATTCATGTAAAACTTACCTAAGCCGACCCCTATTAAAGAGGTAAAGAGGCCGGCTAGGGTTAGAAGGTTGTTTCTTAAAGAAGAATTAGGAGTTGTAAAGGAATAGGAGTCTTAAGGATTAGGAGTTGTAAAGGAATAGGAGTCTTAAGTAGGAGTCCTATTAGGAGTTGGTTAGAAGTAGGAGTCTTGAGTAGGAGTCCTATTAGGAGTTAGGGTTTAGAAGCCCTATAAATAGTCATGTATTCCTCCTCTTTTGATAAGCAATAGATGAATCTTTTCTGCAGCCTTTGAGCAGCAACTTGGAGGGAGGAACCCCTATAGAGTTCCAAGGAGGCCGATCCCCTAAAGATATCAACCCCAAGTTTAGAATCTGCAAGGGTTCTAACACCTGGTATCAGAGCAGCGTTCTTGGCGTCTCGCTGCCCTTCCACAGCCATCCATCAACCCTCTACAACCATCCAAAGCAATTCCCACAATTGCTTAAAAGATCGTCACCGAATTCCACCATCATCTCTACCACCGCGGATCATCCTTTGATCTCTCCGTGAATTGCAACAGGTTCTGGTTTCCTACCTTACTACTGCTGCAATTTAGTTATCCTTATTCAAAATTTCAAAAAAAAAAAAAAAATTGTTCCTATATTGCTGCATAAACTTTTCGTCACAAAGTTTTCATCTCTACGACGAAAGATACATTGCAGAATTCCAGCCGCATAGCACCATCTGTTTGATCTTGCTACTGTGCTTTTTCTATCCAAATTTCTACGAAATTTTTATGACATCTTTGACACTTCCTAAAAGTGGATTTCCCTTTGGTTTCATCAAAAAATTCTCAATATAAACTACTGATCTTTTATGTCCAATCTGCTGCACTTGAATTGCAGAATTCAAGCCGCATAGCACCATCTGTTTGATCTTGCTAATGTGCTTTTTCTATCCAAATTTCTACGAAATTTTTATGACATCTTTGACACTTCCTAACAGTGGATTTCCCTTTGGTTTCATCGAAAAATTCTCAATATAAACTATTGATCTTTTATGTCCAATCTGCTGCACTTCAAAATCTATGCTGCAGAAAATTTCAGCTGCATATCGTTGCCTTAACCCATCTACTTGCAATCTTTTTTGAATGAAATTTCTTATACACTTCATAGATTATCTTGGCTTCTATCTAAGATTGATCTATTAAGAAATTCATCTCTAAAAACGATTTTATGTTGCTGCAAATTTTCATCGTAAGCCGCTGAAATTTTTCGACGATAATTCTGCAATAACAACTTGCACCAATTTCCTTGTTGTTATACTGCCGAAATTTTCTTGATTAAATTAGATATCCTTGCTGTAATATAAACTGTGATTTTGCTATCAATTCCCTCCTCAATTCTCTCAAGTTTTTGGTGAAAATTACGTCGAGAAACCGTTATTTCTTCGACGACAATTCTACTCTTACAAGACAGCACATACTTGCTGCAACTTCCACGGATTTCTGTCAAACCTTTGCTACCATCTACCACAGATCCAAAACTTTCATCCACAGCCCTAAAACTCTACCAAACCACACCCTCAAACTGCACCCAAAACAGCCACAAAACAAGCCTAAACCGCAGCCTACATCCACCAATCCACCAACACTTTCGACCATTACTTCTCTCAACCTATACTTGCCTTTAACCCAACAGCAAAAGAGAGATATTAACATCATTGATTTGGGGCCATATACTATGGCATCTAAGGAGGCAATCAATGCTAAATTCGAAGCCTTGGTGGCGCGAATGGAGGATAAGATTCGGACGTTCTTTACCGAACTCAGATTGGGCCGACCACTAAGCCCGAAGAAATCATATCAAGGAGAGAGCTTTGCATAATCACACCAAGCCCGAAGAGATGACTTCCAAGGGAGGGTAGGCTCTATGACCAACCCCAACTATCCATGCATGAGAGTGGACTTCCCTAGATGGGAAGAAGGAGACCCGATTGGTTGGATCTCGCGCGCGGAGCGATATTTTCGGTACCACAAAACCGCGGATGTATCTATGGTGAAAATTGCAGCTATACATCTTGAAGGGGATGCTATACAGTGGTTTGACTGGTTTGAACATACTTATGGAGTCCTTTCATGGCGACAATTTAAAGAAGGGCTGCTGATTCGCTTCAGACCAACCGATTACGAGAATATTGACGAACAACTAGCAAAGATCCGACAAACCTCCACCATTCTGGAGTACCAAACCAGGTTTGAAAGGTTATCTAATCAAACTCATGATTGGTCTCAAAAACAGCTATTGAGGACCTTCATTGAGGGCTTGAAGCCGAAAATCCGAGGAGAAGTTAAAGCGCGACAACTGTATACGCTTATGGCAGCCATCTCTTTCGCACAACATCAAGAGGAGCAATTGAACCATGAAGCTCGGAGGACTAGGGTCGCTCCTCAACCAGTAATATTGAAGCCCTCAGCCCCCCCTACTATTGACCAAGTCCCTACACCAAAGAGGTTAACAAGAGAAGAGTTTCGGGAGCGATATGCGAAGACGTTATGTTGGCATTGTGATGAGCCGTGGAGCCGTGAGCATCGCTGCAGTAAAGGGGGACTTCTTATGATTGAACCGATAGAAGAAGAAGTCATTAAACATCCAGAAGAGAGCTTTGAACATGAAGAAGAAGATGCAAAAGAAGAGCCACAACCGATCGAAGTTACGGTATATACACTAGCTGGCTACTCAAACCCGCAAACGATGAAAGTTGGTGGCCTTCTCAAACAACAACCGATCACTATTCTCATCGACACGGGCAGCACTAATAACTTCCTAAACAGTAATGTTGCTGTCCCTATGAACTTACCTATTGAGAATTACAGCAGGTTTGTCGCTAAGGTCGCCAACGGACGGATTTTGAAGTGTGATCATAGGTGCCCGCAGGTGAAACTGTTGCTGCAGGACCAAGAGATAATTGCATATTTCTTCCTCCTCCCTCTTGATGATTATGAGGTCATACTCAGAATTAAATGGTTGATGACATTAGATGATATTTCTTGAAATTTTATGCAACTATTTATAAAATTTTACAATAAGGAGAAACAGGTGATACTGCATGGGAAACGTGAGGGCGACGTAACGATGATTTGCACACAACAATTGGAGAAGGTTTTGCATAAAGCATGCAGTGGTTTTTTGGTATAACTTGAGCAGCAAACTAAGGGAGAGCCAACAAAATTTGAAGATCCAAATCTACTTCCTTTGCTTGCTGAATTTTCAGATATATTTGACGAACCGTGCAACCTACCTCTTACCCGTCGGCATGATCATTGTATAACGATTCTTCCAGGCAAATCTGCAGCAAATGCTCAGCCATATCAGTATCCATATCTCCAGAAGGATGAAATAGAAAGGATTGTAAAAGAGATACTTAAAACAGGAGTTATTCGGCCATGTTGCAGCCCCTACTATTCACCGGTGCTCCTCATACGAAAGAAGGATGGAATATAGCGATTATGTGTTGATTACCGAGCTCTCAATGGCATAACCATCAAGGATAAATACCCTATTCCAGTAGTAGATGAGTTGCTAAGGGAGTACAAATCTTCACAAAGCTGGACCTTCGATCCGGGTATCATCAAATACGAGTATGCGAAGAAGACATACCGAAAACCACCTTTTGAACACACAACAACCACTATGAATTTTTGCTTTCTTAAAAAGAAGGTGGAATATCTTGGGCATATCATATCAAAGGAAGGTGTGGCAGTAGACCCCTTCAAAATTGGAGCAATGCAAAACTGGCTGACCCCGAGGAACATAAAATTGCTACATGGCTTTCTGGGTTTAACAGGCTACTACTGCAAGTTCGTGAAAAACTATAGAGAGATTAGTACACCAGTTACTTCCTTACTGAAAAAAGATGTCTTCCAATGGTCAGACAGAGCCTCCGCTGCCTTCAACAAACTTAAGGCAGCCATGACGACGACGTCGGTGCTAACACTACCAGATTTCAACCGACCCTTCATTATTGAGGCCGACACATCTGGAGCCAAAATTGGAGCCATTCTCATGCAAGATGGTCGACCACTCGCATACACTAGCAAGGCATTATCTCCCTCCTATCAAAATAAGTCAACATATGATAAGGAGATGCTCGCCATTGTGCGCGCAGCAACGCGGTGGAGACCCTACTTGATTGGTTGACGATTTCAAATTAAAACCGACCAAAAAAGCCTTAAGTATGTTTTGGAGCGAAAGATATCATCCCTTGAGCAGCAAAAATGGGTAACAAAACTTTTTAGATTTGATTATGAAACAACTTACAAAAAGGGGAAAGAGAATGTTCTTGTAGATGCGCTTTCGCAACTAACCGAGCAAGTTGAAGTTTCGACCGTTTCACTTTCGACCAGCGACTTCCTTGAGGATATTAAGATAGAATGGCAGGAAGATTCAGAGACTAGTAAGATTATAAGCACCAAGCAGATTTTATAAAAATTGGAGGAAGCACCAAGCTCCGTGGCTCATTACAATTGGTACTCAAAAGAATTACACTATAAGGGATGCATTATGCTTGTGACAAATTCTACTTGCATCTTCACAAGCAGATTTTGGATAAAGTTATTCCATATGCAGGGTATTAAATTGAAAAGGAGTATGGCATATCACCCACAAAACCGATGGCCATACAAAAGTTGTAAATAGGTGCTTGGAAATAGCCAAAAGTCACCCACCAAATATGACTACGCAAGGAGAACTCCAACCCAACCAAGTGCTATTATTGATCGACGGAATGTGACTCAACGATGACGACCCACTACTGAAGTGCTAATACAGTGGGCGAACCTAGTATCAGAATATGCCACTTGGGAGAACTACGACGACTTGAAGACCAAATTCCCAGAATTCATGAATCGTCAGCCTCGAGGACAAGGCTGATTTGAAGAGGGCGGGTCTGTTAGGACTCTAGCTAGGAGAGTCCTAATTGAGAGGGACATTCATGTAAAACTTACCTATGCCGACCCCTATTAAAGAGGTAAAGAGGTCGGCTAGGGTTAGAAGGTTGTTTCTTAAAGAAGAATTAGGAGTTGTAAAGGAATATGAGTCTTAAGGATTAGGAGTTGTAAAGGAATATGAGTCTTAAGTAGAAGTCCTATTAGGAGTTGGTTAGAAGTAGGAGTCCTATTAGGAGTTAGGGTTTAGAAGCCCTATAAATAGTCATGTATTCCTCCTCTTTTGATAAGCAATAGATGAATCTTTTCTGCAGCCTTTGAGCAGCAACTTGGAGGGAGGAACCCCTATAGAGTTCCAAGGAGGCCGATCCCCTAAAGAGATCAACCCCAAGTTTAGAATCTGCAAGGGTTCTAACAAGTTTCTTGTACTTTGTCCGGTACTAACAACTTTCTGTCACCAACTTCCTCCCAACATATAGGTGTTATGCACTTTCGCCCATATAAAGCTTCATAAGGAGCAATCTAAATACTTGAGTGATAACTATTATTATAAGTGAACTCAATAAGTGAAATATCTTTATCCCATTCACCTTTTCAATCCATAACATAGGCTCTAAGCAAATCCTCAAGTATTTGAATTGTTCTTTCTGACTGACCATTAGTCTGAGGATGATATGCAGTACTAAACTTGACTTTAGTGCCCATAGATTCCTATAATCTTCTCCAGAATCTAGAGAGAAATCTGGAGTCTCTATCAGAGATGATCTCCTTTGGAATACCATGAAGTCTTACTATTTCATTGATATATAAATCTGCAAGTCTATCAAGCGAATAAGTCATATTAATCGGTAGGAAATGTGCAGATTTTGTTAATCCATCAATGATAACCCAAATAGCATCATGCTTTTTAGAGGTTCTGGGTAGTCCTGAAACAAAATCCATAGTAATACATTCCCATTTCCATTCAGGAATATCTAAAGGTTGCAACAATCCTCCAGGTCTTTGGTGTTCTACTTTGATTTGCTGACAAGTCAAACATTTTGAAACATACATTGCAATTTCCTTCTTCATGCCTTCCCACTAATAATGACTTTGAAGATCTCTAAACATCTTAGTGCTCCCAGGATGCATGGTATACTTTGAAGTATGACTTTCCTTTAGGATTTGATTCTTGATATCTGGTTCATTTGGTACACATACTCTCTCCCCAAATCTCAATAGGCCATCCTTTGAAACTTGAAATTTTGGCTTCAATTCCTTTTCTACTTCATTCCTCAAGTACATTAAATGTGGATCTCGTAATTGTCCTTCCTTAATTTGTTGAATAAGATCAGATTGCACTTGAATGGAGGTCATCAATATCATCGAGTCTTGCTTTTTCCTCGAAGCTTTCAAATCAAAATTTTCTTCTAATAACTTCCATTGCTTCACAACCAGACTAGCCATAAAACTTGTAGATTTTCTACTAAGTGCATCAGCTACAACATTGGCTTTGCCCGGGTGATAACGGATGGCACAATCATAATCCTTCAGAAGTTCTACCCATCTTCACTGCCTCATGTTTAACTCTTTCTGATTGAAAATATATTTTAAACTCTTGTGATCAGTAAAGATTTCAAATTGTCGACCATACAAATAATGTCTCCAAATCTTTAGAGCAAAAACAATTGCTGCCAATTCCAAATCATGAGTTGGATAATTCAGTTCATAACCTTTTAGTTGCCTAGAAGCATAAGCAATTACTCTCCCTTCCTGCATCAAAACACATCCAAGCCCCTTTCTTGAAGCATCAGTATAAACTACAAATCCCTCACTACCACTTGGAATAGTGAGAATAGGGGCACTAGTCAATCTTCTTTTTAACTCTTGAAAACTTTGCTCACAATCATCACCCCATACAAATTTCACATTCTTTTTAGTGAGTTTTGTGAGAGGTTGAGCGATTCGAGAAAATCCCTCCACAAATCTCCTGTAATAACCTGCTATGCCCAAGAAGCTTCTAACTTCTATTACATTTGTTGGTACTTCCCATTTAACTACAGCTTCTATTTTCTTTGGATCAACAGATATACCCTTCCCTGAAATCACATGGCCTAAGAAAGCAATTTCATTCAACCAAAATTCACATTTGCTGAACTTTGCATACAACTTCTCTTCTCTTAGTATGGACAATACATTTCTCAAGTGTTCCTCATGCTCCTGATTACTCCTTGAATACACCAATATGTCATCAATAAATATAATTACACAGATATCCAAGAGCGGTTAAATATCCTATTCATTAGTTCCATAAAAGCTGCAGGGGCATTTGTCAAACCAAAAGGCATCACCAAGAATTCATAGTGACCATATCGAGTTCTGAAAGCTGTTTTTGAAATATCCTCCTCCTTGATCTTCAACTGATAGTAACCTGACCTCAGGTTAATCTTAGAGAATACTTGTGCACCCTGTAGTTGATCAAACAAATCATCAATTCTGGGTATGGGATACTTGTTTTTGATGGTCACCTGATTCAACTGTCTATAATCAATATAAAGCCTTAATGTTCCATCCTTCTTCTTCACCAATAGTACCGGAGCACCCCATGGAGATACGCTGCGTCGTATGAAACCCTTATCTAATAATTCTTGTAGTTGCTTCTTTAATTCCTCTAGCTCGAGTGGTGCCATTCTGTAGGGAGGCTTAGATATTGGGGTTGTACTGGGGACCAGATCAATAGCAAATTCACCCTCTCTATCTAGAGGTAAACCAGGCAAGTCATCTATGAATACATCAGGGAATTCTTTGACCACTGAAATTTCATCTAGGTGGGGGTCCTGATTTGAATGCTCCTTTACACACACCATATAACAAAAACAACCCTTCTGCATAAGACGATATGCTTGAAGTGCTGATATCAAGCAAGGAGGCAAATCATGCCTAATGCCCTCAAAGTAAAATATAGGCTGATCTGGTATGCAGAAAGTAATTATTTTTTTGTAACAATCAATACTAGCATGATGAGAAGATAACCAATCCATGCCAAGTATAATATCAAAACCCTGGATCTCTAGGAGAATCAAATCAGCAAGGAGTTCACGTTCTCCAATAGAGATTAAACAAGATGGGTAAACCAAGTTTGTTGCCAATGAATCTCCAACAGCACTTGTTACATATAACATATAATCCAGGGGTCTAGGTAGAATATCCAAGTGACAAGCAAAGTATTGTGAAACAAAAGATAAGTTGGAGCCGGGATCAAACAAAACTTTTGCATTTCTTTTAGAAACATGAAGAATACCTTCCACCACTGATTTAGAAGCTTTAGAATCTTGTTCAGTGATAGCATACACTCTAGCATGGACTGAGGGTCTAGGAGACAGTGGCTCTTTCTTCTTCCTCAGAGGGCAATCTTTTATTTGATGATCTGACTTTCCACAAGCAAAACAGGCTCCAGTCACCCAAAAACACTGACTTATTTCATGATTTAATCCACATTTTGCACATGACTGAGTCCTCCGCAGTGGTTTCCCTTTCTCAAATCTAGATGTCTTGATCCTCTTGTTACTAGCTTCATATTCATTTTCTCTCGTGCTTTTGCTAGTAAATTTGTCCTTTTTGTTCTTGCCCATGATTTCTTGAATTTTCTTCATGTCTCTTTCAATTTTCAAAGCTCTTGCTACCGTTTCTGCATATGTTTGTAGCTTTAAGGCTGACATTCGACTTCTTATTGCTAGCCGTAATCCCCTTTCAAATCTTTTTGCTTTTCTAGATTCATCATCAGTCATATGTGTGGCAAACCTAGAGAGCTCAGTGAATTTAGATTCATACTTTGCAACCGTCATATTTCCCTGGATAAGATTCAAGAACTCCAATTCTTTTTTATCTCTTATACAATCTGGAAAATATTTATCGTTAAACTTTTCTTTGAATGCCTTCCATGTCATTGGCTCATGTTTGACTTCAAAAATCCTCTTAATCATTCTCCACCAGTGTTCAGCCTCTCCTTCCAGCATAAAGGTAGCAAGAGAAACTTTCTGATCATTAGGGTAATTTAAGACATCAAATATTTTCTCTATCTGCATCATCCATCGTTCTACTGCCATTAGATCAGACTCACCACTAAGGCTGGGAGGACTAAGCTTCTTGAACTGTTCAATTCCTAACCCCGATTGGTTTGATGTCCCTGTTTCATCATTTCTTCCAGGTTGGACATGTTGTTGTTGTTGCATCACTTGTGCCATAGTCTCCAAAGTCCGCATGATACCACTCAATTGATCAGCAGTAGATGCAACAGGAGAACCAGATGATCTCGTCATCCTTGCTTCCTAAAACATCAAAGGAAAATTTTCTTTGATCAATCTCTAAATGAAAGTCAATAAACCTCATTTTTTCTTTTTCATCAAGTACATAAAAAAAATATATTCTTAGTGATTCTCAAATTATGCTCTGATACCACCTCAGTCACGCCCCTCAAAATATCGATAATATTAAAATTCAAGAAAACAAATCAATCCAGGATCCAAACTAACATTTGAGGTCACTAAGAAAACATTCAAGTCAAAATTTTACCTCTATAATCCTCAAATTCATAAACCCTGTGCAGTTTATAAACATACAATACATCGCTCGATAATTCATAAAATCTGAACCCAACTCACCAAAATAATAACCACAACATAAATTCACAAGTGGGGAAGTCTACGCAGTCACAAAACCAACGTTTACCATAAGTTCATATCGTTACACGAATTAAACTTCACATTCCAAAAATCTTAAACATGAGAGGTCCTTTAAACTTATACAAAATCCACAAGTTTAGATTCATCGTCAATATTTTATTAGATGTAGCGTGTGCTTATACAACAAAAACATATATACTAATAAAGATCTGCCCAAAATCTTTTAGCTTTCCATTGCCTCAGCCCAATCTTAACATTAAAGCAAGCGATAAGCTATCCTGAAAAATTTATACAACAACGAGGTGAGCATCTAAAGCTCAGCAAGTGACTAACATATCCATATCAAAAGAGGACAATTTTCAAAGAGATAAAGTTTCAAAATGTAAGGCAGAATATAAGAATTCATAGACGTAATATCATTAGATGCAGAATCACAATTGTCATTTCAATCAAACATATTTGGTTCATAACAGATGGGGCATAGAGTAATTGGAGCATATCAGCAACGAATGAAACGTTTTGGAGCATATCAATAACAAATGAAACATATCGGAGCTTATCAATGGCATATGAAATGTTCCGGAGCATATCAACGGCGTATGGAACATTTCAAAACATATCAACAATGAATGAAACATTTCGGAGCATATAAATAACAAATGAAATGTTTCGGAGCCTATCAGTGACGTATGAAATGTTCCGGAGCATATCAATGGTATATGGAACATTTCGGAGCATATCAATAACAAATGAAACATATCGGAGCTTATCAATGGCATATGAAATGTTCCGGAGCTTATCAACGGCATATAGAACATTTCGAAGCATATCAATAATAAATGAAACATTTCGGAGCATATAAATAACAAGTGAAATGTTTCGGATCCTATCAGTGGCGTATGAAATGTTCCGGAGCATATCAACGGTGTATGGAACATTTCGGAGCATATCAATAACAAATACCAAACAGAAGTTCAAACATCGTTTTTGACGTTGCATTCATATCATTCTTATCCAAAGCATGTACATAAACACATAACCAAAGCTCTGGATATCATATCAAACATACAGAAGGTGTAGTGGGATCACAAAAAGAATGTGATTCATCCATTTCTGAATGACCACCAGACAGAAGTCTCCCACGTCTGGGAGCTCCATCCACCCACGTCTAGGTGAAGTCAGAGGGGGCCGGTAGAGCATCGCAAGCTTTATGCATAACTCCCTTTACCATTTCTGGCAAATGTTCATATTATCCCACAACACCAGAGTACAAAAGGCAGTATGAACAATAAATAGCATATATCGGAAGCACACGCGGAACAACAAAATGTACATGTGCCTTTACGAGTCAATACGATGCAAGCAACAATCTCTCACAAATGTATTCAGATTTGGAATGAAATGAAAGTAAGAGTATACACGGAATCCAAGCAATCATATATAGCTCAATTCAAATAAGAAGGTTAGATGAATTCA
This sequence comes from Musa acuminata AAA Group, assembly GCF_036884655.1. Classification (NCBI taxonomy): domain Eukaryota; kingdom Viridiplantae; phylum Streptophyta; class Magnoliopsida; order Zingiberales; family Musaceae; genus Musa; species Musa acuminata. The sequence continues at coordinate 17,866,344 of NC_088348.1, forward strand.
ATATCCAAAGGATTGAAACTAGAATAGGCACATATCGAAAGCAAATGCGGAACAATGGGATATACATGTGCCTATATGTGACAATGCGATATAGCTTAAAAGTTAGACAAAATGTTTCAAGAGTGTAAATAATTTATAGACAAGATCAAACCAGAATTCAAGCACCAACATAAGCCTCAATTGAGTAAAGGGGACTGAATGAAATCTATTTCCAAACAAATGAAACAGAATACGCGAAATCGACCAAAGCTCGATTTCTGACAGAATTCAAGAGGCACATTGAACAAATACTTCAGATTATCAATTATGTTCCAATACCCTTAGGAAAGCTACTATTGAAAGATATATCAATCTATTTTCAGATGAAATAAGTTTCATAAGAATCAAGGTTTCCAGCAAGGAGTTACCATTGATTTAGTGACCGAAGGTCAAAAACTAAATCACTGTTTTGTAGAATCCATAGGGCGGAATCAATAGATAGCAGAATAGGCATTTGAATTCCAAATTTTTCAATCTATATGTCAAAAGAAAGGTCTACAAGTCTAGTTTCAAATGAAATCATTTTGGTACAAATCAGAAGTTCCAACAGGGACTTATAGGCATTTTAGTATCGAAAGGTCAGAAATTTTGATCCCTATTTTGCAGCATCCATAGGCTCAATTGAAACAGACGTTTGGGTAAGTATTAGGAGTCCAAAATTTTCAAAATCAGTGTCAAAAAGAATGTCTAAGAGTATACTTTCAAATAAACAAGGTCCTGCCTAAATCCATGTTTGGTGCTAAAAATTATCGCTGAAACAATGTATAGGGGTCAGTTTACCGAAAAATTTCAGATCCATGATTTTTGTATCTAACAAGAGAAATACCAGGTTCTAGGCTGAAATCTTTCGAATAATTCAGAATAAATATGAGATCAAAGACTAATAATTCTGTAGGATGGGATTAGAACACTTGCCTTTGAGAATTATGACCCTAAATGAGAAAATTTGAGCAAGAAACCTCAAAGCCCCAATTTTTTCTTCTTCTTCTTCTTCCCCCTTTTTCTTCTCTTCTTCTTTCTTTCTTTCTCATGTTCTTCCACGCAGCTGCCTTCTCTGGTTCCTTATGAACGAAGGCAGAGAGGCTTAAACGGTGGGATTTGTATTTTTGTTCATTTTGTAGTTTAGTCCTTGTATTATTATATTTACGATTATGTCCTTAGGGTTTACATATAGGTCCTCAGATTTTTTTTTTTTTTGAACAAATCCCCCAAATCTTATGAATAAGTTCTCATATTCATATTTTGACTCTTTTATCAAATTTAAAATAAATACTTATATTACAACTAGAAACTTATACGAAAATTCAGAAATGAGGGATGTTACAACATCAACCTATCAAGTACAAAATATTTGCCCCAAAATCTTCTAGTCTTCCACTGCCTCGACCCAATTTACACATTTTAGTGAGCGATAAGCTATCCTGAAAAATTTATATAGCAATAGGGTGAGCATATAAAGCTCAGCAAATAACTAACATATCCATAGCAAAGAGGACAATTTTCAAACAAATGAGGTATCAAAATACAAAGCAGAGATACAGGATGAAACAATAGCATGTTTTGTTTGAATGCAGAATTACAATATCATATCGTTCGAAGCAAGTTTTATTCATACAATCGAGGAAAGGTAATTGGAGCATATCATTGACATAAGGAGTATATCGATGACATATGGTAGTTTTCAAGGTATAACAAAGACTTATAACATTTCAGAAATATATCAAAGAACAAAACATGAATAGAAGCTCAAATGTCACATGACGATGCATTCATTTCATTCTTATCCAAAGCATGCATAAAAACATAGCCAAAGCTTTGGATATCATATCAAACACATAGAAGGTGAAGTGGGATCATAACATAATATGGTCCATCCATTTCTGAATGACCAACAAACATAAGTCTCCTACGTCTGGGAGCTCCATCCACGCACGTCTATGTGAAGTCATAGGGAGCCGGTAGAGCATCGCGGGCTCTAAGCATAACTCCCTTTACCATTTCTGGCAAAGGTTCACATTTATCCCACAAACACCGGAGTACACAGGGACAGTATGAATAATGAAATTAGCATATATTGGAAGCACATGCGGAACAACGAAATGTACATATGCCTTTCGAGTCAATACGATACAAACATAATCTTTCACAATGTATTCAGATTTGAAAGGAAACAAAAGCAAGAGCATACAAGGATTTCAAGAAACCATATATAGCTCAATTGAAATAAGAAATTTAGATAAGTTCAATGTCCAAAGAAATGAAACTGGAAGAGGCACATATCGAAAGCAAATGCGGAACAATGGGATGCATGTGCCGAATCATTACGATGCAAACATGATCTTTAGATGATAGCTGCAGATGTACAAATAAATAAAGGACAAAAGTATACAGGAATTTAAGGTAATAATGTAAAGCTTAAATGAAGTAAGAGTTTTTGCCGAAATCAATTTCTAAAGAGAAGAAACAAGGAAAGCCGAAATCGACCAAAGCTCGATTCTGGCATAATTTGATAGGAACATTGTATGAACTATTTGGATAACCAATTATGCTCCAATTTATACAAAATAGGTGTCATTAGAAAGCTTTGTCAATCTAGTTTTAGGCAAATCAAGTTTAAAAAGAATTGGAATTTACAACAGGGAGTTACAGATAATTTTGTAGCGAAAGGTCTGAAAATATTAGCTCTGTTTTATTGAATCCATAGGGTCGATGAAAGCAGATGTTTTAGTTAGCAATTGTACTCCAAAAATTTCAAATCAGGTATATACAGAAAGCATTTTGAGTCTAGCTTCGAATAATCATACTTTGTATGAATCTGAGTTCACAGCAGAAAGTTATAAGTTGTTAAGTAACAAGAGGTCAGAAATTTCAGTCCCTGTTTTGCAGAATCTGTAGGGTTAATTTAAACAGAAGTCTTAGTAGGAATTTAAACTCCAAATCATTCGATCTTAGTATCAAAATAAAGATTTTTTTGTCTACTTTCAAATGGAATAGATTTTGTCTAAATCAGAGTTTATTACAAAATGTTATGACCGAAACATTACATAGAGGTCAGATTACCGAAAAATTACAAATTCATAGCTTTATATCAAAACGAAAGAAGGTCTGGTTCTCAGTTGAAATCTTTCAAATTTTGCAGAATAAAAATGGAAACAGAGATTAAGGTTACTGTGGGATGGAGTTAGAACACTTGCCTTAAAATTATTTGAATCCCAAATGTGAGAAAATTGATGAAAAACCTCAAGCTCTTCTTCTTCTTCTTCTTCTTCTTCTCAAACTCACGTTGGCTGCAACTCTTCAGGTTTGTTTTCTTTATCCTTTCATCTAATTATTTAGGTTTTGGCTAATGCAAAAGTTGCAAGGTGTCATGCATGCATGAAAGGGGCTAGGTGTCATCTTTAGAGCAAAGATAAGTGGCACCAACCTTAGGTTAGCTAGTGACACATGTCCACTATATATATATATATATATATATATATATATATATTTAACTTAAATCTGAATCTTTCATAAATTATATCAAACTTCTAATATTTTACTCTTAGGTCCCTAGCCATAAACTTTTAATATAATATTATTGAATATAAAATAATTATTAAATAATCCTTATTTTTACAAACAAACCTTTTACTAAATTTTTTAAAAAATGGGAGATGTTACAATTACGCCCTAATGGCCATCGAAGAAGAGGTAACGGATTTAATTGATGTAGATTTACCTTATCATGAATTATTAAATGCCTTCCATGAGTTATTTGATGAATGTAAGATAATTAGTAGAAAATATAAATTGCTAAAAAAGGAGCATGATAGTCTCACTTGTAATGTCGATAAATTAAAGACTGAATATCATGATAGTTTAGCTCCATGTATAAAATGCCATAATCTAGAAACTCTCCAAAAGGAGAACATGCTACTCAAAGACACCTTGAAGAAATTCGAGGTTAGTAGCAAGTCTTTGAACATGATCCTTACAAATAAGGGTCACGTTCCTAAAAGAAGTGGTATCGGATTTGTGAGAAGTCCTCACCAAAATCCAACCACCTTCATTAAAGGCCCTATCTTACATGTTCGGCACCAAAGCAATTGCAACTTTTGTTGCAAATATGGACATAAAACTTATAAATGTCCATTCAAGAAAATTAGTCCGAACAAACTAATTTAGGTTCCTAAAGGAACCATGATCAATTCTATGCAATATGATGAACAAGTAAAATCAGTTTTTAAGGCACCCAAAAAAAAATGGGTACCTAAAAATAATCTCGTCTTGTAGAAACATACACCATCACACGCTAGGAGCAAGAGATGGTATCTAGATAGTGGATGCTCAAGACATATGGCTGGAGATCCATCTTATTTCTCTATGCTCACTAGCAAAGAAGAAGGGTAGTTACCTTCAGAGACCACAACTAAGGCAAAATCATTGGCAAGGGAACCATATGTAATAAATTAAAATTTTCTATTGATGATGTCTTACTAGTTGATGGATTGAAACATAATCTCTTGAGTGTTAGTCAATTATGCGATAAAGGTTATATCGTTAGATTTGAATCAAATGTGTGTATTATTGAAAAACCAAACCATAACATAACTATGATTGCATTAAAACAAAATAATGTCTACACCATCAACCTTGATGAACTAAGTAATGAAATGTGCTTCTCCACTTTAAATGATGATGCTTGACTTTGGCATAGGAGACTAGGCCACGCAAGTATGAAACTAATATCTAAGATCTCATCTAGAGAATTAGTGCGAGGAATTCCAAATATAAAGTTTATTAAGGACAAAGTATGCGATGCATATCAACTAGGTAAACAAATAAAAACTAGTTTCAACCCAAAAACTCAAATTAGCACCACTAGACCATTACAATTGATTCATTTGGACTTATTTGGACCAATTGACACGACAAGTCTAGGAGGAAGCAAATATATGTTTGTAATTGTGGATGACTATACTAGATACACTAGGACCTATTTCTTAGCTCACAAAAGTGATTGTTTCAAGTGTTTCTCTAAATTTTATAAACTCACTCAAAACGAAAAAGGTTTCATGATTACATCAATTCGGAGTGATCACAGTGGCGAATTTCAAAACCGTGACTTTCAAAAATTTTGTGAAGTTAATGGATACAATCACAACTTCTCCACTCCGAGGAATCCCCAACAAAATGGAGTAGTTGAAAGAAAAAAATATAAACCTATAAGAAATGGCAAGAACGATGTTAAATGAACATAGTCTACCCAAGTATTTTTGGGCCGAAGCCGTAAATACAGCTTGCTACATCATGAATAGAGTCATAATAAGACCATCCCTATCAAAAACTCCCTATGAATTATGGAATAACAAAAAATTAAATATTTCCTATTTTAAAGTTTTCGGTTGTAAATGCTTTATTTTGAATGAAAGTGATGCCTTAGGAAAATTTGATGCTAAATCCAATGAAGGCATCTTTCTTGGTTATTCTTCCGTTTGATGCAAAATTTGATGCTAAATTTGATGAAAATTTGATGCAAAATTTGATACTCTTCCGTTTTTAATGCTTTTCGGGTTTTTAACAAAAGAACCTTAGTAATAGAAGAGTCTATTCATGTAGTTTTTAATGAAATTTCTAATTTAAAGAAAAATAATTTTGATGATGATCTTGGTTTTGATAATTTGAATTTAAATGAACCCCCTCCTCAAAATAGCAACTTGGATGCACCTTCTTCCGAAATTTCCTTACCCAAGGAATGGAAGTATATAGATGCTCATCCAAAGGAGCTAATTATAGAAGATACATCAAAAGGGGTTCAAACTCGTTCCTCTTTCAATAATTTTTGTGCTAACACCGCCTTCCTTTCTCAAATCGAACCTAAATGCATTGACGATGCCTTAAAAGATGATTTTTGGGTTATTGCAATGCAAGAGAAATTAAAACAATTTGAGAGGAATAAGGTATGGAAGCTTGTTCCTAGACCCAGTGACCATTTAGTCATTGGTACTAAATGGGTCTTTAGAAACAAGCAAGACGAAAATGGTATCGTGGTTAGAAACAAGGCTAGATTAGTGGCCAAAGGTTTCAACCAAGAAGAAGGTATCGACTACGAAGAAACCTTCCCTCCTGTGGCAAGATTAGAAGCCATTAGGATGCTCCTTGCCTATGCTAGTAGTAATAATTTTAAATTATTTCAAATGGATGTCAAAAGTGCCTTCTTGAATGGTTTTATTTCGGAACAAGTATATGTTGAACAATCTCCCAGATTTGAAAATTCTCTTCTTCCTAATCATGTATTCAAATTGACTAAGGCTCTCTATGGCTTGAAACAAGCTCCTAGAGCTTGGTATGAAAGGTTTAGTTCCTTTATTATTTTAAATAATTTTACCAAAGGCAAGGTTGATACTACATTGTTTATCAAACATTTTGAAAATAATTTTTATTTGTAAATTTATGTTGACGATATTATTTTTGGCTCTTCGGATGAATCACTATGTGAATCATTTGCCAAATGTATGAGTCATGAATTTGAAATGAGTTTAATGGGTGAATTAACTTTCTTTTTAGGATTACAAATCAAACAACTTAGTGATGGTATATTTCTTAACCAATCTAAATATACATTAGAATTGTTAAAACGATTTAACATGGATAATTCAAAAGCAATAAACACCCCTATGAGTACTGCGACTAAGTTAGATATGGATGAAAATAGTGAAAATTTCGATCAAAAAACATATAGGGGAATGATAGGTAGTCTACTCTACCTCACCGCGACTAGACTGGATATTATATTTAGTGTAGGACTTTGCGCTAGGTTTCAATCAAATATTAAATTATCTCATCTTAAAAGTGTTAAAAGGAATACTTAGGTATCTTAAAGGAACTCCAAATTTAGGATTGTGGTATCCAAAATCTGAAAAATTCGATTTAATAGCTTATGTAGATGCCGATTTTGGCGGATGCAGGATAGATAGAAAAAGTACATCCGGAACATGCCAATTTTTAGGACATGCACTTGTTTCTTGGACTTCCAAGAAACAAAATTCAGTTGAACTATCTACGGCGGAAGCCGAATACATTGCTGCAAGTGCATGCTGTGCACAAGTTGTTTGGATGAAAAATACATTAGAAGACTATGGAATTCACTTCAAAAATGTTCCCATAAAATGTGATAATACTAGTGCCATATGTCTCACCAAAAATCCAATTCAGTACTCTAGAACTAAGCACATCGACGTTAGGCATCATTTCATACGCGATCATGTCCTTAACAATAATGTTGTTCTAGAATTCATTAACACAAAGCATCAATTAGTAGATATATTTACAAAAGCTTTGAATGAAAACCAATTTGAATTCATTAGAAGGGAATTAGGTATGTTAAATTTGTTGAATCTCGGATTTTGATGATGAAGTCAATTATCATTTGTTATCTAATCTATATGTTGAGATAAGTGTGTAGGATTAACTACGATGAAAATAAGATATGCAGCAGGAGTTGCGCCGGAGTCAAGACAATGATCAAGTTGGGAGTTCGAGAGTTCGACGGAAGTTCGGACAGTCATCGGAGGTTCTGCGGGAACAAATCCGAGAAGTCCATGAGCTAGCCAAAGAAGCTCGTCAGAACTCGCCAAGTGGATCGTCGCAAGTCCAGGAGTTTGCCGGAAGTCCGTAGGAGCATCACCGAGGGTTCATCGGATGATCGACGGAAGTACGTCGGAAGCTCGCCGGAAGAAGCGATTGACGCACCGGAGCAAGTTGCCGTAAATGTCTTAGGAAATATCGTAGTTAGCACAATGATTAAGTTGGAAATGGGAGGTGATCCCATTAACTTAATCTTGGGGCAATTGGGCCCCTAAAAAACCCAAATTGGGCCGAATGGATCAACCCATTCGGACCCTGATTTTTGCCAAGCGGTTAAACCGCCCAAGCCAGGCGGTGGCACCGCCTGGGCTCAGTCTCTGAGCGAGACTAGGTGGTGCAACCGCCCCTGACAGGAGGTGGCACCGCCTGGGCTCGGTCTCCAAGCTCTGGTTGAGCGGTGCAACAGCCTCAGTCAGGCGGTGGCACCGCCTGAGCTCGGTCTTCGAGCTCTGGCAGGAGGTGCAACCGCCTCAGTCAGGAGGTGCAACCGCCTCAGTCAGGCGGTGCAACCGCTAGATCTCGGAATTCCGGAAATTGACAGTTTTGAGCTCCAAATTCAAACTGGGTTGGGGCCTATAAATACCCCACCCTTTCAGCACTAAAAGTGCAACCAGAAACCACCAAAATTCTGATTTTACTTTGTGATTTTTAGAGCTCAAAAGTGTTGTATGAGTTGAAAGTTCTTCTTCCTCTTTTCTTCCAAGTTCTAATCTGTTAAGAGAGGAAAGGAAATTCTATAAGGGTTGTCTCCTAAGCCCGTCAAAAGGAGTGAAACTGTAAAAGGGTGGTTGGCCTTCGCCTATTGAAGGAACGCCTCTAGTTGACGTTGGTGACCTCGTCGGTGGAGGAAGCCAAAAGTGGAGTAGGTCAAGATTGACCGAACCACTCTAAATCTTGGTTTGCATTTACTTTGAGCATATTATCTTTATTGCAAACCTCCTCAAAAGCTTACTGCTTTCTGCGCACATACGATTGGTTTCAAGCTTTGCACTTTCCGAATCGATGTTTAGACGTAAATCATTTTTATCGTACGATCATCATATTTCAGTTTGCGCTTATGTTTTGATTTCTATCATAACTGCAAACTGCTTTTATATCCTTGCTTTAACTGCATCTCGCTTAATCAAGTGATTTACAAATAAGCATTTAGACGTAAATCAGTTTTTTCATACGAATATCATACTTCAGTTTACGCCTACTATCTGATTTGGACCATAACTGCAAATTGCATTTATATCTTTGCTACATCTCGCTTAATCAAAAGTTAAAGTGATTTACGAATCGGCTTTCTTACTGAAATAACTTTTATCGTACGAACGCGATTTTAATCGTCGAAAGTTTTCCGCTGCACTAATTCACCCCCCCCCCCCCCCCCCTCTTAGTGCTCTTGATCCTAACAATTGGTATCAGAGCGGGGTTAACTCTCAAATGGATTAAAACCCAAGAGAGATGGCATACGCCGAAAACCAAGAGGGCCATTCTATTGCACGTCCACCCATGTTCAATGGGACGGACTACACCTATTGGAAGACCCGAATGAGGATCTTTCTTATTTCTATGGTTTTTGAACTTTGGAATCTTGTCGAAAATGGATTTTCGAAGTCTTCTCTTCTAATGATCGATTGGAATGAATTGGAGAAGAAGGCTTTCGCTCTTAATGCAAAGGCTATGAATGCCTTATTTTGTGCGCTTGATAAACATGAGTTCAACCGTGTTTCGGTTTGTGAAATCGCATTTGATATTTGGCACACACTCGAAGTGACTCACGAAGGCACAAGTAGAGTGAAAGAGTCAAAAATCAATCTTTTGTTACATTCTTTCAAACTTTTCCGGATGAAACCGAGTGAGACTATTGGCAACATGTTTACCCGCTTCACGGATGTCGTCAACGGTCTAAAAGGACTCGGAAAAAGTTTTTCAGATTTTGAGCTCGTAAATAAGATTCTAAGATCCCTTCCTAAGAGTTGGGATCCTAAAGTCACTGCTATTCAAGAGGCGAAAGATCTAAACAACTTCCCTCTTGAAGAACTAATCGGGTCATTAATGACCTACGAGATGACTTGCAAAGCTCATGAAGAGCAAGAAGACATCCTTCCAAAGAACAGGAAAGATATGGCACTTAGAACTTCAGAAGACCACTTTGAGAGAAAACTCAAGTGATGAGGACTGTGACGATGACTTGGCACTTCTAACAAGAAATTTTAAAAAAATCATTAAAAGAAACAAGTTTAAGAATGACACAAAAAATAAACTTGAACCCAAGAAGGACCAAGTTATTTGCTACGAGTGCAAAATGCCGAGACACTACAAAAGTGATTGTTCCCAAGTCAAAAAGAGAACATCAAAGAAGAAGGCGCTCAAAGCAACGTGGGGTGACTCGAGCGCGTCCGAAGAAGAGGAGTTCAACACCGAGCAAGTTGCTCATTACGCCGTAATGGCCATCGGAGAGGAGGTAACGAATTTAATAGATGCAAATTTATCATTTGATGAATTATTAAATGCCTTCCAGGACTTATTTGATGAATGCAAGATTATTAGTAGAAAATACAAATTGCTAAAAAAGGAGCATGATAGTCTTACTTGTAATTTCGATAAGTTAAAAACTGAATATCATGATAGTTTAGGTTCATGCATAAAATGTCATGATCTAGAAACTCTCCAAAAGGAAAACTTGCTACTTAAGGACACCTTGAAGAAATTCAAGGTTGGTAGCAAGTCCTTGAACATGATCCTTGCAAACAAGGGTCACATTCCCAAAAGAAGTGGAATCGGATTTGTGAGAAGTCCTCACCAAAATCCAACAACCTTTATGAAAGGCCCCATCTTACATATTCGACACCAAAGCAAATGCAACTTTTGTTGCAAACTTGGACACAAAACGTATTATTGTCCATTCAAGAAAATTAGTCCGAACAAATTAATTTGGGTTCCTAAAGGAACCATGATAAATTCTATGCAAAATGATAAACAATGTAGATCTATTTTTAAGGCACCCAAAAGCAAATGGGTACCTAAAGATCATCCTTTCTTGTAGAAACCTATACCATCGCAAGCTAGGAGCAAGAGATGGTACCTTGATAGTGGATGCTCAAGGCATATAACTGGAGATCCATCTCAATTCTCTAAGCTCACTAGCATAGACGAAGGCTATGTCACCTTCGGAGACAACAACAAGGGTAAAATCATTGGCAAAGGAACCATAGGTAACAAATCCAACTTCTTTATCGAAGATGTTTTGTTAGTTGATGGTTTAAAACATAACCTCTTGAGCATTAGTCAATTATGTGATAAAGGATATATTGTCAGATTCGAATCTAATGCTTGCATCATTGAAAAACCACACAAAAACACGTCTATGATTGCATTAAAACAAAATAACGTATACACTATTGACATCAATGATTTGTGTAATGAAATGTGTTTTTCGGTTTTGAATGAGGATGCTTGGCTATGGCATAGAAGATTAGGTCATGCTAGCATGAAACTAATCACTCAAATATCATCTAAAGAACTTGTAAGAGGAATTCCTCATATCAAGTTCATCAAAGATAATGTATGTGATGCTTGCCAATTAGGTAAACAAATTAAGGGTAGTTTCAAATCTAAGAATCAAATAAGCACCTCTAGGCCCTTACAATTGATCCATATGGACTTGTTCGGACCAATCTCCACATCAAGCCTAGGAGGTAGCAAATACGCCTTTGTCATTGTGGATGACTATAGCAGATACACATGGACTTACTTCTTAAAACAGAAAAGTGATTGCCTTAGATATTTTACCAAGTTTTGTAAACTTGTTCAGAATGAGAAAGGTTCTATGATTTCGTCAATTAGAAGTGATTATGGTGGTGAATTTCAAAACCATGATTTCCAAGAATTTTGTGAACTCAATGGATACAACCATAATTTCTCTACTCCTAGAAATCCTCAACAAAATGGAGTAGTAGAAAGAAAAAATCGAAATTTACAAGAAATGGCAAGAACCATGTTGAATGAACATAGCCTACCCAAATATTTTTGGGCCGAAGCCGTAAACACTGCATGCTATATTTTGAATAGAGTTCTAGTAAGACCCTTACTCACCAAAACTCCCTATGAGTTATGGAACAACAAAAAACCCAATGTTTCATATTTTAAAGTCTTTGGGTGTAAGTGTTTTATCTTGAATGAAAAAGATAACTTAGGAAAATTTGATGCTAAATCCGATGAAGGAATCTTTCTTGGTTATTCTTCGGTTTCTAAAGCTTTTCGTATCTTCAATAGAAGAACTTTAATTATTGAAGAATCCATTCATGTTGTCTTTAATGAGATTTTCGAAATCAGGAAAAACGATTTTGATGATGATGTTAATTTTGATTCCTTGAATTTAAATGAAACCCCGTCTCCAACTAGCAACTTAGATGCATCCACTTCCGAAACATCCTTACCCAAGGATTAGAAGTATATAGATGCTCATCCTAAGGAGCTAATCTTAGGAGACACATCAAAGGGGGTTCAAACACGTTCTTCTCTTAAAAATTTTTGTTCCAATGCCGCTTCGCTTTTCTCTCCCAAATTGAACCCAAATGTGTTGACGAAGCCATGAAAGATGATTCATGGATTATCGCAATGCAAGATGAATTAAATCAATTTGAGAGAAATGAGGTGTGGAAGCTTGTTCCTAGGCCAAATGACCATTTAGTTATTGGTACTAAATGGGTTTTTAGAAACAAGCAAGATGAATATGGTATCGTGGTTAGAAACAAGGCTAGATTAGTGGCCAAAGGTTTCAACCAAAAAGAAGGTATTGATTACGAAGAAACCTTCACTCCTGTGGCTCGATTAGAAGCCATAAGGATGCTCCTTGCCTACGCTAGTAGTAATAATTTGAAGTTGTTTCAAATGGATGTTAAAAGCGCTTTTCTTAATGGCTTTATTTCTGAAGAAGTCTATGTTGAACAACCTCCTGGATTTGAAAATAATAGCCTCCCTAATCATGTGTTTAGATTAACTAAAGCTCTCTATGATTTAAAACAAGCTCCGAGGGCTTGGTATGAGAGACTTAGTTCTTTTCTTATTGAAAATAATTTCACAAAAGGCAAGGTTGATACTACATTGTTCATCAAGAATTTTGAAAATAATTTTTTCATTGTTCAGATTTATGTTGATGATATTATCTTTGGTTCTACGAATGAATCTCTTTGTGAATCTTTTGCTAAAACTATGAGTCTTGAATTCGAAATGAGTTTAATGGGAGAATTAACATTCTTCTTAGGCTTACAAATCAAACAACTAAGCAATGGCATCTTTATTAATCAAACTAAATATGCTATGAATTTGCTAAAAAAGTTTAATATGAATAGCTCAAAAGCTATTAACACTCCTATAAGCACCTCCACTAAGTTAGAAATTGATGAAAGTAGAGAAAGCTTCGATCAAAAAACTTATAGGGGCATGATAGGAAGTTTACTTTACCTCACTACAACTAGACCAGATATCATGTTCAGGGTAGGACTTTGTGCTAGATTTCAATCAAACCCTAAGATATCTCATCTCAAAGCAGTTAAAAGAATACTTAGATATCTTAATGGTATCACAAATCTAGGATTATGGTACCCAAAATCAGAGAATCTTGAGTTAATTGCTTATGCTGATGCGGACTTTGCTGGCTGTAGACTAGATAGAAAAAGCACATCATGAACATGTCAATTTTTAGGACATGCCCTTGTTTCCTGGTCATCTAAGAAACAAAACTCGGTTGCACTATCAACAACCAAAGCTGAATATATTGCAGTAAGTGCATGTTGTGCACAAGTTGTGTGGATGAAAAACACCTTAGAAGATTATAAAGTTCATCTTAAAAATATTCCCATTAAATGTGATAACACAAGTGCAATATGCTTAACGAAGAATCCTATACAACACTCAAGAACAAAACATATTGATATTAGACATCACTTTATACGAGATCATGTTACTAATCATGATGTAATCATAGAGTTCATTGATACTAAACATCAACTAGCTGATATTTTTACAAAACCTCTAAGTGAAGAATAATTTGATTTCATAAGAAGAGAATTAGGAATGTTGATGTGTCCGAATACATAAACTAGTTAAAATTATTTTTTGGACTTTATTGAATGATCAAATCACTTGATTGCCATTACATGCCTAAATAACATGTTGGAAATTATGTGTTGAATACAAAAATTTCCATAACAATAAGTATGTTTTGTCTTCATGATTGTATTTGAAAATCTATAGCATAGTCTTGTCCGAATGCATGAAAGTGTTAATTTCATTTTCGGATTCGCTTAACAATTAGTATCCTAATAATCGGATTTTCTCATACACTTATGAAAAATATTTTTCTGAAATGGATTTGATAAAATGATTCCTGCTTATAAATTCTATCTTGAAATATGGATGATAGTGTTTTTACTTGCAAAGATTTGTTTCACATATATATCTTGATCCATGTAAAAATGAAGCATGATTTAATCTCTCATCGATTTTAACTTCACTCAAAGTAAAATTACAAATAGCCTTCCTCCTTCATGTAAAAAGATTATAACAAATAAAAATGAAGAAGTATTCAAAGAAATCTACATATCATGCTTTCCTTTATATGCTTGTATAATTGATTTCCTATCACTTGCTATTGGAAAATAACATGAACCTAGTAAAGGCATGAACAACTATCACACTTATGCTCAAAATTTGCTTATATTGTTCTCCTGGTATCACAATTACCATACTTTTTCTTGATGACAAAGGGGGAGAAATATATTAGTATTAATGCCATGATTGCATCACCAAGAGATATCTCTTGGTGATGCTATGATTGCTATAATTTGCATTATGCCTTGTTTGTATCATGTAATGATATCAAAATCTTACTTCGCAGTTTTACATGTTGATATCTTACAATATGATGAATTGCTACTATTACCATCATTCATACTTGTTATGTAAAATTTGAAAATGAATGTCAAGCCTTAACATCATCTTCAGAGAGAAACATCATGATGGGAGTATTGATAAGTTTTAATGATTTTAACTTATCAATATGTCTCTTGAATTCAAAGGTTTTGAATTCAAGAATGACTTATCTCAAGTATGGCATATAGATAGGGGGAGTTAAGGTTAACTTCATTATCAATTGATTGTCATCATAAAAAAGGGGGAGATTGTTGAATCTCGGACTTTGATGATGAAGTCAATTGTCATTTGTTATCTAATCTATATGTTGAGATAAGTGTGCAGGATTAACTACGATGAAAATAAGTCAATTGTCATTTGTTATCTAATCTATATGTTGAGATAAGTCAATTGCCGCTCTGATCCTAACAGCGAGGCCCTCTTCGATGAGGCTCCCACCTTCCACTAGCAAATCTCTTGAAAGGGAAGGGTAAATACCCCTCTTACACCTTTTACAAGCGGTTCACTCTCTTACAGATTTTCAGCAAGAAAGAAGGAGGTGAACACTAGCAAATTGAAAACAAGAAAGGCAAAGACTCTTCTAAGACTTTTCTCTCAATCACTTGCTGCTCAAAAAGTTCTGTTCTTAGCTGAGACTTAAGGGGTATTTATAGGCCTCAAGAGGATTCAAATTTGGGCTCTAAAAAATTTGAATTCTCTTATGTTCCCGATGCTGGCGGTGCCACCGCCCAGCGCTCGGGTGCTGGATGGTGCAACCGCCCAGCCCAGGAGGTGTCACCGCCCAGCTCTCGGGTGCTGGGCGGTGCCACCGCCCAGCTCTCGGGTGCTGGGCGGTGCCACCGCCCAGCTCTCGAGTGCTGGGCGGTGCTACTGCCCAGCCAGGCGGTGCCACCGCCTGGCTCTCCGATTCACTGGTTTGGCTTAATTTTAGCCCAAACCAAATCTGACTTTGGGCCCAATTGGCCCCTAACCAGGATATAGGATTATCTCTTAATCCTAATCCTAATTACAAGTGAACTACATAACAAAAAAATATCCTAAGCAAGTTTTCAACCGCGAACGTCGAGTCTTGTTCCGACGAACTTCTTCCGACGGACTCCCTGCAAGCTCTCGATCTTGTGATGACTTTAACGAGTAGCCGAGCCTTCTCGGTGATCTCCGTGAACCTCCGACGATCTCTTCGGCGAACTTCCGAAAATTTCGATAGGTTCCCGATTTCTTCTCGGTTGGTTCCGGCAGCATCTCCGACGATTCTTCGGACTCTTAAACGTCCATCGATCTTGACTCTGGTATTCTTGCTTTGTGTTTTCTGGTTATCGTAGTTAATCCTGCACACTTAACTCAATAATATGGATTAGATCAATTAACCCATCAATTGATTTTATCATCAAAATCCGAGATTCAACAATCTCCCCCTTTTTGATGATGACAATCAATTGATGACGGAGTTAAACATAACTCCCCCTATCTATATGCCATATTATGAGAAGATGAAAACACTTGAATTCCATCCATAGAATTCAAGCATAAACCGATAAGTTCTAACTGTAGAACTTATTGTTATTCTCATTAAGCAATAGTAAATACAAAACTTCGATGAAAATCATTTTCAAGTAGAATGATAAGAGACAATTTTTACTACGATAGGAGATAAAGATTTTCAACATGAATTTCATGATATAAATGTAAGGCAAGCTTTCAATATGATCAATCAATCTTGCGATATTCTCAAGGATTTTGTAAGGCATTTTGCAAGGCATATAAGACATTCATATCACACATGCTTTTGAAATTCATATAAGTCATGCTATCAAAATGGTACAAGTCATCACTTTTCTCCCCCTTTGTCATCAACAAAAAGGGAATGAGACATGAAGAATATAAGACATCAATCTTGCGATATTCTCAAGGATTTTGTAAGGCATTTTGCAAGGCATATAAGACATTCATATCACACATGCTTTTGAAATTCATATAAGTCATGCTATCAAAATGGTACAAGTCATCACTTTTCTCCCCCTTTGTCATCAACAAAAAGGGAATGAGACATGAAGAATATAACTTGTGATTATAATATCAGGAATTCAGCATTGATCATACGAAAATCCATCATCCAAAATTAAGTATGCTAAAATATTTACGCAGAGTTCACCTAAAGGAAAATTCAGCATTCATCCATTTTATCAAATCTCTTCTTTCTATTAAAAACAAAAATTGTAGGTGTGCAAGGAAGAGATTGTGATTAAAAAATATCAAGTAGTAACTCAAATAAGTCAAGATCATAATACAAACTCATTTAAATTTACATCATCAACTTGAAACTCATAATCAAGCCATCAAAATCAATTTCGAGATTCATAAAATATCATAAAATCATTAATCTTGATCAGATGAGAGCGGTGTTTGACTCAAGATAGGATAAGATAATTTAACATGTCATTTAGAATTGAAAGAGATGGATCAGATTCATCGAGGAACAGAGAGAGGATGAAAAACTTTATGGAAAATCTATTCAAACAAGTTTATTTTTAGGGACAATTTAACATACCTAATTCCCTTCTACTGAATTCAAATTGGTCTTCGTTCAAAGCTTTTGTAAATATATCTGCTAATTGATGCTTTGTGTCAATGAATTCTATAACAACATCATTGTTAAGGACATGATCGCGTATGAAATGATGCCTAACGTCGATGTGCTTAGTTCTAGAGTGCTTAATTGGATTTTTAGCAAGACATATGGCACTAGTATTATCACATTTTATGGGAATATTTTTAAAGTGAATTCCATAGTCTTCTAATGTATTTTTCATCCAAATAACTTGTGCACAACATGCACTTGCAGCAATGTATTCGGCTTACGTCGTAGATAGTGCAACTGAATTTTGTTTCTTAGAAGTCCAAGAAACAAGTGCATGTCCTAAAAATTGACATGTTCCGGATGTACTTTTTCTATCTATCCTGCATCCGCCAAAATCGGCATCTGCATAAGCTATTAGATCGAATTTTTCAGATTTTGGATACCACAATCCTAAATTTGAAGTTCCTTTAAGATATCTAAATATTCTTTTAACACTCTTAAGATGAGATAATTTAGGATTAGATTGAAACCTAGCGCAAAGTCCTACACTAAACATAATATCTGGTCTAGTCGCGGTGAGGTAGAGTAGACTACCTATCATTCCCCTATATATTTTTTGATCGAAATTTTCACTATTTTCATCCATATCTAACTTAGTCGCAGTACTCATAGGGGTGTTTATTGCTTTTGAATTATCCATGTTAAATCATTTTAACAATTCTAATATTGTTAGGATCGGAGCGGCACTAAGAGAGGGGGGGTGAATTAGTGCAGCGGATTAAAACTTCGATTTTAACAAAATCTTTCGTACGTTAAGAACGAAACTTGAGAAATTAAACTTGAAGGCGTATTCTTAAAGTTGCGCAGCAAGAGTAATAAGGAACTAAAGCAGTAAGAAGATTTGCAGTAATGTAAATGACAATAATAAAAAGCAAATCAGAGATTACGCCGATTTTTAGAGTGGTTCGGTCAAATGACCTACTCCACTTGCGAGGCCCCTCTTCGATGAGGCTCCCACCTTCCACTAGCAAGTCTCTTGAAATGGAAGGGTAAACACCCCTCTTACAACCTTTTACAAGCGGCTTAACCTCTTACAAATTTTCAATAAGAAAAAAGGAGGAGAACTCTCTAGCAAATTGAAAACAAGACTTGCTAAGACTTTCTAAGACTTTTCTCTCAATCAAAATGCTTCTCAAAAGTTGTAACCTCAGCTGAGATTTGAGGGGTATTTATAGGCCTCAAGAGGATTCAAATTTTGGGCTCCAAAATTTGAATTCTCTTAGGGTTCCCGGTGCTGGAGGTTCCACCGCCCAGCGCTCGGGTGCTGGACGGTGCAACCGCCCAGCCAAGGAGGTGTCACCGCCCAGCCAGGCGGTGCCACCGCCTGGCTCTCCAATTCATTTGTTTGGCTTAATTTTAGCCCAAATCAATTCTGACTTTGGGCCCAGTTGGCCCCTAACCAGGATATAAGATTATCTCTTAATCCTAATCCTAATTACAGGTGAACTATATAACACAAAAAAAACATCCTAAGCAAGTTTTTTAACCGCGAACGTCGAGTCTTGTTCCGGCGAGCTTTCCGACGAACTTCTTCCGACGGACTCCCTGCAAGCTCCCAATCTTTGTGATGACTTTAACGAGTAGCCGAGCCTTCTTGGTGATCTCCGCGAGCCTCCAACAATTTCTTCGGCGAACTTCCGACACGTTCCCGATTTCTTCTCGGGTGGTTCCGGCAGCATCTCCGATGATTCTTCGGTCTCTTAAATGTCCATCGAGCTCGACTCCGGTATCCTTGCTTTATGTTTTCTGGTTATCGTAGTTAATCCTGCACACTTAACTCAATAATATGGATTAGATCAATTAACCCACCAATTGATTATATCATCAAAATCCGAGATTCAACAATCTCCCCCTTTTTTATGATGACAATCAATTGATGACGGAGTTAAATATAACTCCCCCTATCTATATGTCATATTATGAGAAGATAAAAAACACTTGAATTCCATCCCATTGGATTCAAGCATAACCCGATAAGTTCTAATCGTAGAACTTATCGTTATCCTCATTAAACAATAGTAAGTACAAAACTTCGATGAAAATCATAAGTTAAATGATACGGGACGAATTTTGCTACGACAGAAGATAAAGATTTTCAATATAAATTTCATGATATCAATCTTGTGATATTTTCAAGGATTTGCAAGTCATATAAGACATTCATATCACACAAGTTTTTGTAATTCATATTAGTCATGCTATCGTTCTAGTGTAAGTCATCACTTCTCCCCCTTTATCATCAACAAAAAAAGACAAGCCAGCTAATTAATGATCATAGAAAAAGGTTTAGTATTTATCAAAGTTCATCATTCAAATTTGCCAGAAATAGTTTATCCAAAAGACATCATCATCTATGCAGATTAAGACAGTAGTTATCTAAAAGGAAAGATCAGTTATCGTTCAATCGATGACAAACTTGAACTTGTTTTTTAAAAGCAAACAGAACAGAATAAAAAGATACATCAATTTAATCCTTAGGAGGTAATCCACAGTGCTGATACATGATATCTATTTTTTCATTCATCTGTTGTAGTGTCTTCAAAATTTCAACTTGTTGATTCTGAATATGTTCTTGCTGTGATTTGATCTGAGATAGCTCCGTCATAATGATATCTTCAGAGGAGGAAACAGGAGCTGAAGGTGCTGCGCCAAAGGGACTAGGAGGAGGAGATTCATTTCCCATAAGAATTGGTGTTTCAGGTTGTTCTATTGGTGGAGGAATTGGATCCGTCCTTCTATGCTGCCTAACCCATATGCCATTGCTAAAAGTGCACCTAAGTTTTTTCAGCAGGTTTTTATTTATTATGTTATATCGATCATTTTGAATAGATTCTTCATCGGGTGGAATGTAAATGTCATAGGCATGAAGAATTATAGTGATTAACCTCCCATATGGCAATATAGTATCTTTAGTCATAATATCCTGCATGTGTTGGCGAATCAAGTACCCAAAACAATTATGCTGACCGGTCATAATCCAATACATGGTTCCTATCTCTATTTGACTTATTTCGTCAAGATGAAATTGTTTGGGGAATATGATGCTTGTGATAATGTGATGAAGAATTTTAGAGTTGAAAGGCAGTAAGTGTTCACAGCTCTTGGGTAGGAAGTCAAGGTTTGGATTTGCAAAAATTGTTTTCACGGCTTCGGAATAGGTTGCTCCTATTTTTTTGACGTCCCATTTACCTTTAAAATAGCATCCCTTATCTTTTTCAGTTATGCCAATTAGCTCACAAATGGTGCTGTCAAATATTCTAATGGGTGTTCCTAGAATGTAAGTGCTTAGGCTATCATTGTCTTCATATAGGTTGGCATAGAACAATCTCACTAACCGTGGATAGATTGGTTCATCTATTTGTAGTAGAGGTAGAGCTTCTAGGTGTGCAAACCACCTAATGGGTTCTAAGTCCTCTAGTTCATCCAAATCAACGTATTTTCCCTTATGGACACATCGTGTTTCAAATTTTGGAAAGCTAAGGGCTACCTCTTTTGATCTAAAAAGGTCATGGTTATATGAATCTCCTTCAATTCTTATTCCTTTTGATCTCTTAGGAGCCATTTTCTAGACAACATGATGATGAAACTGTGAAAAAATAAGCAAGAGAAAGAGAAAAGAAAAGAGGGATTTCAAGTGTTACCTTGTGGAGATTATGTTGAGAGATAGAAAGCTTGGACCACCAAGAATCCTTCTCCAATGTTTCTAAGAGTTAGAATGAGGGTTAGAGGGAATGGGAGAGGGTTTTTGAGAGGTTTTTCTTCGGGTTGGGGGCGGTGTCACTGCCGGCCCTAACCCCTCGGGTTAAAAGGGTGACTCGGTCGGTGTCACCGCCAAACTGGTCGGTGTCACCGCCTGGCGCCCGAGCGCCAGTCGGTGCAACCGCCGGATTTGGCGGTGCCACCGCTGGCATCACGCGGAGGAAAGAAAAAAATTTTCTTCCTTCCTTTTGTTTAGCTTCTTCCCTCAAGATCATAATTTATACTTTAATGGATCATTTTGAATTGAAGAAGAAGGAAGAATTCAAATTCATAAACGAAGGGAAAAGAACGAGTCCTTTTTGTGAAGTTCATTTTAGGGACAATTTAGCATGCCTAATTCCCTTCGTATGAATTCAAATTGGTCTTCATTCAAAGCTTTTGTAAATATATCTGCTAATTGATGCTTTGTGTCAATGAATTCTAGAACAACATCATTGTTAAGAACATGATTGCGTATGAAATGATGCCTAACGTCGATGTGCTTAGTTCTAGAGTGCTGAATTGGATTTTTAGTAAGGCATATGGCACTAGTATTATCGCATTTTATGGGAATATTTTCAAGGTGAATTCCATAGTCTTCTAAAGTATTTTTCATCCAAAACTTGTGCACAACATGCACTTGCAGCAATGTATTCGGCTTCCGCCGTAGATAGTGCGACTGAATTTTGTTTCTTGGAAGTCCAAGAAACAAGTGCATGTCCTAAAAAATGGCATGTTCCGGATGTACTTTTTCTATCTATCCTGCATCCGCTAAAATCGGCATCTGCATAAGCTATTAGATCAAATTTTTCAGATTTTGGATACCACAATCCTAAATTTGGAGTTCCTTTAAGATACCTAAATATTCTTTTAACACTCTTAAGATAAGATAATTTAGGATTAGATTGAAACCTAGCGCAAAGTCCTACACTAAACATAATATCCGATCTAGTCACAGTGAGGTAGAGTAGACTACCTATCATTCCCCTATATGTTTTTTGATCGAAACTATCACCATTTTAATCCATATCTAACTTAGTCGCAGTACTCATAGGGGTGTTTATTGCTTTTGAATTATCCATGTTAAATCGTTTTAACAATTCTAATGTATATTTAGATTGGTTAAGAAATATACCATCACTAAGTTGTTTGATTTGTAATCCCAAAAAGAAAGTTAATTCACCCATTAAACTCATTTCAAATTCAAGACTCATACATTTGGCAAATGATTCACATAGTGATTCATCCGAAGAGCCAAACACAATATCGTCAACATAAATTTGCACAATAAGAAAATTATTTTCAAAATGTTTAATAAACAATGTAGTATCAACCTTGCCTTTGGTAAAATTATTTAAAATAAGAAAGGAACTAAGCCTTTCATACCAAGCTCTAGGAGCTTGTTTTAAGCCATAGAGAGCTTTAGTCAATTTGAATACATGATTAGGAAGAAGAGAATTTTCAAATCCGGGAGGTTGTTCGACAAATACTTCTTCGGAAATAAAACCATTCAAGAAATCACTTTTAACATCCATTTGAAATAGTTTAAAATTATTACTACTAGCATAGGCAAGGAGCATCCTTATGGCTTCTAATCGAGCCACGGGAGCGAAGGTTTCTTCGTAATCGATACCTTCTTCTTGGTTGAAACCTTTGGCCACTAATCTAGCCTTGTTTCTAATCACGATACCATTTTCGTCTTGCTTGTTTCTAAAGACCGACTTAGTACCTATGACTAAGTGGTCACTTGGTCTAGGAACAAGCTTCCATACCTCATTCCTCTCAAATTGGTTCAATTCTTCTTGCATTGCAATGATCCAAAAATCATCTTTTAAGGCTTCGTCAATGCATTTAGGTTCAATTTGAGAAAGGAAAGCGGCGTTAGCAAAGAAATTTTTGAAAGAAGAAAGAGTTTGAACCCCTTTTGATGTATCTCCTATAATTTGCTCTTTTGGATGAGCATCTACATACTTCCATTCTTTTGGTAAAGAAATTTCGGAAGAAGATGCATTCAAATGGCTATTTTGAGGAGAGGGTTCATTTAAATTCAAATTATCAAAACCAAGATCATCATCAAAATCATTTTTCTTTAAATCGGAAATTTCATTAAAAACTACATGAATAGACTCTTCAATTACTAAAGTTCTTTTATTAAAAACCCGAAAAGCTTTAGAAACGGAAGAGTAACCAAGAAAGATGCCTTCATCGGATTTAGCATCAAATTTTCCTAAAGCATCCCTTTCATTTAAAATAAAGCATTTACAACCAAAAACTTTAGAGACCCAATGAGTTCTTTAAGAGGGAATGCTTTAAGGTCTTTGGCCTCTTGAATGGCCGTAACTTTTGGATCCCAACTTTTAGGGAGGGATCTTAAGATTTTAGTTACTAGTTCAAAGTTAGTAAAATCTTTACCAAGAGCTTTGAGTCCATTGATGATATCCGTAAACCGGGTGTACATGTCTCCGATGGACTCACTTGGTTTCATTCGGAAAAGTTCGTAAGAGTGCACAAGGATGTTGATTTTAGACTCTTTCACTCGGCTAGTGCCTTCATGAGTGACCTCAAGAGTTCTCCAAATATCAAAAGCCGAATCACACATTGAAACACGATTAAATTTGTTTTTGTCTAGTGCACAAAACAAGGCATTCATAGCCTTTGCATTTAAAGCAAAAACCTTCTTCTCCGATTCATCCCATTCGCTCATCGGAAGAGAAGATTTTTGAAATCCATTCTCGACAATAGACCAAAGCTCAAAGTCCATAGAAATGAGAAAGATTCTCATGCGAGTCTTCCAATATGTGTAATCCGACCCATTAAACAAAGGTGGTCGTGCAATAGAATGGCCCTCTTGCATGCCGGGGTAAGCCATCTCTCTTGGGTATTAAACCAAATATGAGAGATAACCTTGCTCTGATACTACTTGTTAGGATCGGAACGGCACTAAGAGGGGGGGGGGGTGAATTAGTGCAGCGGATTAAAACTTCGATTTTAACAAAATCTTTTGTACGTTAAGAACGAAACTTGAGAAATTTAACTTGAAGGCATATTCTTAAAGTTACGCAGCAAGAGTAATAAGGAACTAAAGCAGTAAGAAGATTTGCAGTAATGTAAATGACAATAATAAAAAGCAAACCAGAGATTACGCCGATTTTTAGAGTGGTTCGGTCAAATGACCTACTCCACTTGCGAGGCCCCTCTTCGATGAGGCTCCCACCTTCCACTAGCAAGTCTCTTGAAATGGAAGGGTAAACACCCCTCTTACAACCTTTTACAAGCAGCTCAAACTCTTACAAATTTTCAATAAGAAAGAAGGAGGAGAACTCTCTAGCAAATTGAAAACAAGACTTGCTAAGACTTTCTAAGACTTTTCTCTCAATCAAAATGCTTCTCAAAAGTTGTAACCTCAGTTGAGATTTGAGGGGTATTTATAGGCCTCAAGAGGATTCAAATTTTGGGCTCCAAAATTTGAATTCTCTTAGGGTTCCCGGTGTTGGAGGTTCCACCGCCCAGCCATGCGGTGCCACCGCCCAGCGCTCGGGTGCTGGACGGTGCAACCGCCCAGCCAAGGAGGTGTCACCGCCCAGCACTCAGGTGCTGGGCGGTTTCACCGCCTGGCTCTCCAATTCATTTGTTTGGCTTAATTTTAGCCCAAACCAATTCTGACTTTGGGCCCAGTTGGCCCCTAACCAGGATATAGGATTATCTCTTAATCCTAATCCTAATTACAGGTGAACTACATAACACAAAAAAAACATCCTAAGCAAGTTTTTTAACCGCGAACGTCGAGTCTTGTTCCGGCGAGCTTTCCGACAAACTTCTTCCGACGGACTCCCTACAAGCTCCCAATCTTTGTGATGACTTTAACGAGTAGCCGGGCCTTCTCGGTGATCTCCGCGAGCCTCCGACGATTTCTTCGGCGAACTTCCGACACGTTCCCAATTTCTTCTCGGATGGTTCCGGCAACATCTCCGATGATTCTTCGGTCTCTTAAACGTCCATCGAGCTCGACTCCGGTATCCTTGCTTTATGTTTTCTGGTTATCGTAGCTAATCCTGCACACTTAACTCAATAATATGGATTAGATCAATTAACCCACCAATTGATTATATCATCAAAATCCGAGATTCAACAAATATATATTTGGATTGGTTAAGAAATATACCATCACTAAGTTGTTTGATTCGTAATCCTAAAAAGAAAGTTAATTCACCATTAAACTCATTTCAAATTCATGACTCATATATTTGGCAAATGATTCACATAGTGATTCATCCGAAGAGCCAAAAATAATATCAACATAAATTTGCACAATAAGAAAATTATTTTCAAAATATTTAATAAATAATGTAGTATCAACCTTGCCTTTGGTAAAATTATTTAAAATAAGAAAGGAACTAAGCCTTTCATACCAAGCTCTAGGAGCTTGTTTTAAGCCATAGAGAGCTTTAGTCAATTTGAATACATGATTAGGAAGAAAAGAATGTTCAAATCCGGGAGGTTGTTCGACATATACTTTTTCGGAAATAAAACCATTCAAGAAAGCACTTTTGACATCCATTTGAAATAGTTTAAATTATTACTACTAGCATAGGCAAAGAGCATCCTTATGGCTTCTAATCGAGCCACGGGAGCGAAGGTTTCTTCGTAATCGATACCTTCTTCTTGGTTGAAACCTTTGGCCACTAATCTAGCCTTGTTTCTAACCACGATACCATTTTCATCTTGCTTGTTTCTAAAGACTCATTTAGTACTAATGACTAAATGATCACTAGGTCTAGGAACAAGCTTCCATACCTTATTCCTCTCCAATTGATTCAATTCCTCTTGCATTGTAATAACCCAAAAATCATCTTTTATGGTCTCGTCAATGCATTTAGGTTCAATTTGAGAAAGGAAGGTGGCATTAGCACAAAAATTCTTGAAAGTGGAACGAGTTTGAACCCCTTTTGATGTATCTCCTATAATTAGCTCCTTTGGATGAGCATCTATATACTTACATTCCTTAGGTAAGGAAATTTCGGAAGAAGGTGCATCCAAATTGCTATTTTGAGGAGGAGGTTCATTTAAATTCAAATTATCAAAACCAAGATCATCATCAAAATCATTTTTCTTTAAATTAGAAATTTCATTAAAAACTACATGAATAGACTCTTCTATTACTAACGTTCTTTTGTTAAAAACCAGAAAAGCCTTAAAAACGGAAGAGTAACAAAGAAAGATGCCTTCATCGGATTTAGCATCAAATTTTCCTAAGACATCCCTTTCATTCAAAATAAAGCATTTACAACCGAAAACTTTAAAATAGGAAATATTTGGTTTTTTGTTATTCCACAATTCATAGGGAGTTTTTGATAAGGATGGTCTTATTAGGACTCTATTCATGATGTAGCAAGCCGTATTTACGGCTTCGGCCCAAAATGGTATTTAGTCATTGGTACTAAATGGGTCTTTAGAAACAAGCAAGACGAAAATGGTATCGTGGTTAGAAACAAGGCTAGATTAGTGGCCAAAGGTTTCAACCAAGAAGAAGGTATCGATTACGAAGAAACCTTCGCTCCCGTGGCACGATTAGAAGCCATAAGGATGCTCCTTGCCTATGCTAGTAGTAATAATTTTAAACTGTTTCAAATGGATGTCAAAAGTGCTTTCTTGAATGGTTTTATTTCCGAAGAAGTATATGTCGAACAACCTCCCGGATTTGAAAATTCTCTTCTTCCTAATCATGTATTCAAATTGACTAAGGCTCTCTATGGCTTAAAACAAGCTCCTAGAGCTTGGTATGAAAGGCTTAGTTACTTTCTTATTTTAAATAATTTTACCAAAGGCAAGGTTGATACTACATTGTTTCATTAAACAATTTAAAAATAATTTTCTTATTGTGCAAATTTATGTTGACGATATTATTTTTGGCTCTTCGGATGAATCACTATGTGAATCATTTGCCAAATGTATGAGTCATGAATTTGAAATGAGTTTAATGGGTGAATTAACTTTCTTTTTAGGATTACAAATCAAACAACTTAGTGATGGTATATTTCTTAACCAATCTAAATATACATTAGAATTGTTAAAACGATTTAACATGGATAATTCAAAAGCAATAAACACCCCTATGAGTACTGTGACTAAGTTAGATATGAATGAAAATAGTAAAAATTTCGATCAAAAAACATATAGGGGAATGATATGTAGTCTACTCTACCTCACCGCGACTAGACCGGATATTATGTTTAGTGTAGGACTTTGCACTAGGTTTCAATCAAATCCTAAATTATCTCATCTTAAAAGTATTAAAAGAATATTTAGGTATCTTAAAGGAACTCCAAATTTAGGATTGTGGTATCCAAAATCTGAAATTTTTGATTTAATAGCTTATGCAAATGCCGATTTTGGCGGATGCAGGATAGATAGAAAAAGTACATCCGGAACATGCCAATTTTTAGGACATGCACTTGTTTCTTGGACTTCCAAGAAATAAAATTCAGTTGCACTATCTACGGCGGAAGCCGAATACATTGCTGCAAGTGCATGCTATGCACAAGTTGTTTGGATGAAAAATACATTAGAAGACTATGGAATTCATTTTAAAAACATTCCCACAAAATGTGATAATGCTAGTGCCATATGTCTTACTAAAAATCCAATTCAGCACTCTAGAACTAAGCACATCGACGTTAGGCATTATTTCATACGCGATCATGTCCTTAACAATAATGTTGTTCTAGAATTCATTGACACAAAGCATCAATTAGCAGATATATTTACAAAAGCTTTGAATGAAGACCAATTTGAATTCATTAGAAGGGAATTAGGTATGTTAAATTGTCCCTAAGAATAAACTTGTTTGAATGGATTTTCCGTAAAGTTTTTCATCCTCTCTCCGTTCCTCGGTGAATTTGATCCTTCTCTTTCGATTCTATGATATTTTGTGATATTTTATGATATGATCAATGATTTTATGATATTTTGTGAATCTCGAAATTGATTTTGATGGCTTGATTATGAGTTTCAAGTTGACGATTTAAATTTGAATGAGTTTGTATTCGAATTATGATCTTGACTTATTGGAGTTACTACTTGAAATTCTTTTTAATCACAATCTCTTCCTTGTACACCTACAATTTTTGTTATTAATAGAAAGAAGAGATTTGATAAAATGAATGAATGCTGAATTTTCCTTTAAGATGAACTCTGCGTAAATATTTTAGCATACTTAATTTTGGATGATGAATTTTTGTATGATCAATGCTGAATTCCTGATGTTATAATCACAAATTATATGCTTCAAGTCTCATTCCCTTTTTTGTTGATGACAAAGGGGGAGAAGTGATGACTAAGTGATAACTTATACCATTTCGATAGTAATCCTAATCCTAATTACAAGTGAACTACATAACTAAAAACATCCTAAGCAAGTTTTCAACCGTGAACGTCGAGTCTTGTTCCAGCGAGCTTTCCGACGAACTTCTTCCGACGGACTCCCAGCAAGCTACAATCTAGAAAGTTTGTAGATTGTATAAGTCATCACTAAAGGAAAATGGTAGTTTGTAGATTGTATCAGTGTGTACACTCCCGGTTCTAACAGAAGCGCGGAAGCAACGTAACCACCGTTTCGACCCAACAAATGGAGAAAGTTTTCCACAAGGTAAATAGTGACTTTTTGATGCATCTCCTGCAGCAACCAGAGGGGAAGAAAATAGAAATTGAAGATCAAAATCTTGCCCAATTTCTTGC
The DNA here is from genome assembly GCF_036884655.1 of Musa acuminata AAA Group. Lineage (NCBI taxonomy): Eukaryota > Viridiplantae > Streptophyta > Magnoliopsida > Zingiberales > Musaceae > Musa > Musa acuminata. The sequence goes on from NC_088348.1 coordinate 17,895,043, forward strand.
TTAATTTGTCGACATTTTTTCTGAACCACACGGTCTTCCTCTTTCTCGGTAACATGACCATCATATTCCAATCCTTTCGGGCAAGACACCAGCGCACACTCGACCGTACCAATATCCTCACCTCCAGAAAGATGAAATTGAAAAGATAGTAAAGGAGATGCTTGAAACAAGGGTGATTCGGCCAAGTTGCAGCCCCTATTCCTCACCGATGCTACTTGTACGCAAGAAGGACGGAACTTGGCGGATGTGCATCAACTACAGAGCTTTAAATAGCATCACCGTCAAGGACAAGTACCCAATACTAGTGGTGGATGAACTTTTTGATGAATTAAAAGGAGCTCGAGTCTTCACGAAGTTGGACCTCCGATCCGGTTACCACCAAATTCGGGTATGTGAAGATGACATTCCAAAAATTACATTCCGCACACATGATGGCCATTATGAATTCTTGGTAATTCCTTTTGGACTCACTAATGCTTCTTCATGTTAGGATCAAGAGCACTAAGGGGGGGGGGTGAATTAGTGCAGTGGATAAAAACGTCAACTTCGTCAAATCTCTTGTACGATAAAAACCGTTTTCGACGTAAAACCAATTTCGAAAACTTAGCTTGAAAGCATACATAAATGTATTGAAGGCAGTAAGCTATTGAAGGGGTTTGCAGTAAGGTAATAGCAGGAAACAAAATGCAAACCAGAGAAGACGGGAGTTTATAGTGGTTCGGTCAATCGTGACCTACATCCACTCCTCCGATTTCTCTTCCGTCGAGGCCACCGGCATCCACTAACGATCTTCCTTTACTAGGCGAAGATCAACCTCCTTCTTACACCCCTCTTCTCCTTTTACCGGGTTTAGGAGACAACCCTTACAAGCACTCACTCTCCTCTCTAAAACAGAATCTTAACACTTAAGCTAGAGGAGGGATTTCTCAACTGATTTCTATAGCGTTTCTTTCCTTTTTTGCTCTCTGTGCTTGTGTGTTTTACTCAAGGATGGGAGGGGTATTTATAGGCTCCAAACTAGTTTAAATTCTGAGCTCAAAATTGTCATCTACCGGAATTCCGGGGTCTGGCGGTTGCACCGCCTGACTGGGGCGATTGCACCGCCTGGCAGAGCTCGGAGACTGAGCCTCTAGGCGGTGCCACCGCTTGTCAAGGGCGGTTGCACCACCCAACTTTCCTGTGAGACCCTCTCCTGAGCGGTGGCACCACCGACCCTGGCGGTGCCACCGCCTAGCAGGAATTCTGGTCCGAATGGGTTGATCCATTCGGGCCAATTTGGGTTTGTCAAGGGCCCAATTGCCCCCAGATTAAGTTAATGGGATCACCTCCCATTCCTAACTTAATCATCGTGCTAACTATGATTTTTCTTAAGACATTTACTGTAACTTGCTCCGGTGCATCAATTGCTTCTTCCGGCGAGCTTCCGGCGAACTTCCGTTGATCATCCGATGAACCCTCGGTGATGCTCCTGCGGACTTCCGGCAAACTCCTAGACTTGCGACGATCCACTTGGCGAGTTCCGACGAGCTTCTTTGGCAAGCTCCTGGACTTCTCGTATTTGTTCCCGCAGAACCTTCGACGACCGTCCGGACTTCCGTCGAACTCTCGAACTCCCAACGTGATCATAGTCTTAACTCCGGTGCAACTCCTGCTGATTGTCTTACTTCCATCGTAGTTAATCTTGTACATGTAAAACAAAACTTCGATCGAGACAATTAATTCTAAGCAATTAACCAAGTTGTTCGGCATGTCATTGGTCCCTCGACGCTTCGTCCGATTCTTCAGCGCGTCGTCCTCTCCTGCGGCCTATTGCTCAATTGGCCAGTTGACTCCGCAACTCCGATATCCTTGGCGCAATACCCGCTCTTCTTGGCCCGATGCCCGAGTCCACGACCCGAAGCCTTTTGTCGATACGTCAATTGATCCACCGGCCCGACGTCCAATCTTCTGACATGTTCCTCCAACACAACATGATTTTTCCTGCATTAATTATCTCATTCTGATTGAATTATCCTACGTCACTCAAAACGTAGATTAAAACATAAACACATATCAAGTGGTTTCATCATCAAAATACGAGATTCAATACTTCCACCTTTCAAAGTCTCATGAATGATATTTTTCGGAGCTTTCTTCGTAAATTTGTGCTGGTATTTTTCGATGATATTCTAATTTACATCCCTTCTCTTGAGACTCACTTTCAGCATTTACAGATTGTTTTGACGATCCTTCGGGAGAATACTCCTTTTGTTAAGCAACCAAAGTGCAGCTTTCTCCGGCAAAAAGCAAAGTACCTTCGGCACATAATATCAGAAGGAGTGGCGGTAGACCCAACAAAAATTGAGGCAATGCAAGGCTGGCTGAAACCTACAAACGTGAAATTACTACGCAGGTTCCTTAGACTAATGGGCTACTACCAAAAATTTGTTAAGGACTATGGGAAGATCAGTGCACCCCTCATTTCTCTACTAAAAAAAGATGCTTTCCAATGGTCGGACAAAGCCTCCGTTGCCTTTGACAAACTTAAGGCAGCCATGACAACGACGCCGGTGCTAGCGCTGCCAGATTTCAGCCAACCCTTCATCATTGAGGCCGACGCATCTAAAGTCAGAATTAGAGCCGTTCTCATGCAAGATGGTCGACTACTCGCATACACTAGCAAGGCATTATCTCCCTCCCATCAAAATATGTTAGTATATGATAAGGAGATGCTCACCATTGTACACGCAATAACGAGGTGGAGACCCTACCTGCTCGATTGGCGATTTCAAATTAAAATCGACCATAGAAGCCTCAAGTACTTTTTGGAACAAAAGATATCATCCCCTGAGCAGCAAAAATGGATAACCAAACTTCTTGGATTTGATTATGAAATTATTTACAAAAAGGGGAAAGAAAACGTTGCTGTAGATGCACTCTCACGACTACCTGAACAAACTAAGGTTTCAGCCATCTCCCTTCCTACCATCAGTCTCCTCGAGGACATTAGGGAAGAATGGAAGAAGGATCCAGAGATCAGCAACATTATAAAAAAATTGGGGGAGAATCCAAGTGCAATAGCCCACTACACTTGGGATTCGAGGGATCTACGCTACAAAGGCCGCATTGTGCTTATACCTGACTCCCCTTGCATCACAATCATCCTACATGAAATGCACTCCATACCTTCAGGAGGGCACTCCAGATTCTTGAGAACCTATAAAAGAGTGAAACAAAATTTTTATTAGAGAGGGATGAAAATAATTATTGCTGAATATGTGGTATAATGTGATGTATGTTAATAGCATAAGAGTGAAACTGTGGCAAATCTCGGGGAAGCTACAACCACTACCCATACCGAACTTGGTGTAGACTGACATCACCATGGACTTCATTGAAGGGCTGCCACATTCCAAAGGTAAAAGCACAATTCTCGTGGTGGTTGATCGACTTACAATACATGCTCATTTTTGTACTGTGAGAAATCCCTACACTACTACTAGTATTACCCAGATTTTTATAGAAAATATTGTTAAACTGCATAGGATGCCAAGGTCCATTGTAAGTGATCGCGATAGGATCTTCACTAGTAAATTTTGGACCGAGTTATTTCAGTTACAAAGCACCAAACTCAAGATGAGCACAGTGTATCATCTACAAACTGACGGCCAAATAGAGGTGGTAACTAGTGTTAAGATCGGAGTGGCACTAAGAGGGGGGGGGGGGGTGAATTAGTGCAGCGGTAAAGTACGATAAACTTTTCACGATTTAAACACTTTCGGAAACTTCGTACGATAAAAGCAACGTTTCGTTTGAAACTGTTTCGATTACGTTTTAACTTGAAGGGATATGTAAGAAGGAGATAGAGAAGTAGAGCATTAAAGTGCAAATGGTTTGCAGTAATATAAATGACAATAAGTAAATGCAAACCAGAGATCACGCCGATTTTAAAGTGGTTCGGTCAAATGACCTACATCCACTTGCGAGGCCCCTCTTCGATGAGGCTCCCACCTTCCACTAGCAAATCTCTTGAAGGGGAAGGGTAAATACCCCTCTTACAACTTTTTACAAGCGGTTCACTCTCTTACAGATTTTCAGCAAGAAAGAAGGAGGTGAACACTAGCAAATTGAAAACAAGACTTGCTAAGACTTTTCTAAGATCTTTCTCTCAATCAATTGCTTCTTAAAAAGTTGTAATCTCAGCTGAGATTTGAGGGGTATTTATAGGCCTCAAGAGGATTCAAATTTGGGCTCCAAAATTTGAATTCTCTTTGGTTCCCGATGCTAGCGGTGCCACCGCTTGTCGGTGTCTGACACTGACAGTGGACTGGCGGTGGCACCGCCTGGGCTGGGCGGTGCCACCGCCCAGCTCTCGGGTGCTGGGCGATGCAACCGCCCAATCTGGCGGTGCCACCGCCAGACCCTTCGGTTCACTGGTTGGGTTTTAAATTTAGCCCAAACCAAGTCTAATTTTGGGCTCAGTTGGCCCTTAACCAGGATATAGAATTATCTCTTAATCTGTTACTATCACCCTTAACAAATAGTTCAAGTGTATACACTAATTCACTGACACGGGAGTGTCTAATTTGCTACAATCTACTCATATGGACCATGCTGATAATATGATATTTTTTTCAGCCAATAATATTGCTACATAATCTTCAACTCAGTCTACTCAGATAAGACAGCTCATCATCATATTCCCTGCACAAAGGAATACATTAATGGAGTTGGTTGGCAGTTGTAAAGCTGTATCATGGTGCTTTTCTTCATGGCTAAGGAATACATTAATGGAGTTGGTTGGCAGCTGTAAAGCACTTAATTTTGAAATTTCCTATGCATGAAGAGATGTTTCATGCACTAGTATTTATTTTGGGGTTTAGGGCTTAGAAAAGACTTTAGAAAACTGAGGATATTGGCAGAAGCTCTCTTGGAGTGCTCTTTTGAACTCTGTATCTCTTGGATGTGTCCCTTGTTAGGATCGGAGCGGCACTAAGAGGTGGGGGGGGGTGAATTAGTGCAGCGGATTAAAACTTCGATTTTAACAAAATCTTTCGTACGATAAGAACGGAACTTGAAAAGTTTAACTTGAAAGCGTATTCTTAAAGTTGCGCAGCAAGGGTAATAAGGAACTAAAGCAGTAAGAAGATTTGCAGTAATATAAATGACAATAATAAAATGCAAACCAGAGATTACGCCGATTTTTAGAGTGGTTCGGTCAAATGACCTAATCCACTTGCGATGCCCCTCTTCGATGAGGCTCCCACCTTCCACTAGCAAATCTCTTGAAATGGAAGGGTAAACACCCCTCTTACAACCTTTTACAAGCAGTTCAACCTCTTACAAATTTTCAATAAGAAAGAAGGAGAACTCTCTAGCAAATTGAAAACAAGACTTGCTAAGACTTTCTAAGACTTTTCTCTCAATCAAAATGCTTCTCAAAAGTTGTAACCTCAGCTGAGATTTGAGGGGTATTTATAGGCCTCAAGAGGATTCAAATTTTGGGCTCCAAAATTTGAATTCTCTTAGGGTTCCCGGTGTTGGAGGTGCCACCACCTAGCCAGGCGGCGCCACCGCCCAGCGCTCGGGTGCTGGACGGTGCAACCACCCAGCCAAGGAGGTGTCACCGCCCAGCCCTCGGGTGCTGGGCGGTTTCACCGCCCAGCCAGGCGGTGCCACCGCCTGGCTCTCCAATTCATTTGTTTGGCTTAATTTTAGCCTAAACCAAATCTGACTTTGGGCCTAGTTGGCCCCTAACCAGGATATAGGATTATCTCTTAATCCTAATCCTAATTACAGGTGAACTACATAACACAAAAAAAACATCCTAAGCAAGTTTTTTAACCGCGAACGTCGAGTCTTGTTCCGGCGAGCTTTCCGACGAACTTCTTCCGACGGACTCCCTACAAGCTCCCAATCTTTGTGATGACTTTAACGAGTAGCCGAGCCTTCTCGGTGATCTCCGCGAGCCTCCGACGATTTCTTCGGCGAACTTCCGACACGTTCCCGATTTCTTCTCGGTTGGTTCCGGCAGCATCTCCGATGATTCTTCGGTCTCTTAAACGTCCATCGAGCTCGACTCTGGTATACTTGCTTTATGTTTTCTGGTTATCATAGTTATTCCTGCACACTTAACTCAATAATATGGATTAGATCAATTAACCCACCAATTGATTATATCATCAAAATCCGAGATTCAACAATCTCCCCCTTTTTTATGATGACAATCAATTGATGACGGAGTTAAACATAACTCCCCCTATCTATATGCCATATTATGAGAAGATAAAAAACACTTGAATTCCATCCCATTGGATTCAAGCATAACCCGATAAGTTCTAATCGTAGAACTTATCGTTATCCTCATTAAACAATAGTAAGTACGAAACTTCGATGAAAATCATAAGTTAAATGATAAGGGACGAATTTTGCTACGACAGAAGATAAAGATTTTCAATACAAATTTCATGATATCAATCTTGTGATATTTTCAAGGATTTGCAAGTCATATAAGACATTCATATCACACAAGTTTTTGTAATTCATATTAGTCATGCTATCGTTCTGGTGTAAGTCATCACTTCTCCCCCTTTGTCATCAACAAAAAGAGACAAGCCAGCTAATTGATGATCATAGAAAAAGGTTTAGCATTTATCAAAGTTCATCATTCAAATTTGCCAGAAATAGTTTATCCAAAAGACATCATCATCTATGCAGATTAAGACAGTAGTTATCTAAAAAGAAAGATCAGTTATCGTTCAATCGATGACAAACTTGAACTTGTTGTTAAAAGCAAACAGAACAGAATAAAAAGATACATCAATTTAATCCTTAGGAGGTAATCCACAGTGCTGATACATGATATCTATTTTTTCATTCATCTGTCGTAGTGTCTTCAAAATTTCAACTTGTTGATTCTGAAATTGTTCTTGCTATGATTTGATCTGAGATAGCTCCGCCATAATGATATCTTCAGAGGAGGAAACAGGAGCTGAAGGTGCTGCGCCAAAGGGACTAGGAGGAGGAGATTCATTTCCCATAAGAATTGGTGTTTCGGGTTGTTCTATTGGTGTAGGAATTGGATCCGTCCTTCTAGGCTGCCTAACCCATATGCCATTGCTAAAAGTGCACCTAAGTCTTTTCAGCAGGTTTTTATTTATTATGTTATATCGATCATTTTGAATAGATTCTTCATCGGGTGGAATGCAAATGTCATAGGCATGAAGAATTCTAGTGATTAACCTCCCATATGGCAATATAGTATCTTTAGTCATAATATCCTGCATGTGTTGGCGAATTAAGTACCCAAAACAATTATGCTGACCGGTCATAATCCAATACATGGTTCCTATCTCTATTTGACTTATTTCGTCAAGATGAAATTGTTTGGGGAATATGATGCTTGTGATAATGTGATGAAGAATTTTAGAGTTGAAAGGCAGTAAGTGTTCACAGCTCTTGGGTAGGAAGTCAAGGTTTGGATTGCAAAAATTGTTTTCACGGCTTCGGTATAGGTTGCTCCTATGGTTTTGACGTCTCATTTACCTTTAAAATAGCATCCCCTATCTTTTTCAGTTATGCCAATTAGCTCACAAATGGTGCTGTCAAATATTCTAATGGGTGTTCCTAGAATGTAAGTGCTTAGGCTATCATTGTCCTCATATAGGTTGGCATAGAACAATCTCACTAACCGTGGATAGATTGGTTCCTCTATTTGTAGTAGAGGTAGAGCTTCTAGGTGTGCAAACCACCTAATGGGATCTAAGTCCTCTAGTTCATCCAAATCAACGTATTTTCCCTTATGGACACATCGTGTTTCAAATTTTGGAAAGCTAAGGGCTACCTCTTTTGATCTAAAAAGGTCATGGTTATATGAATCTCCTTCAATCCTTATTCCTTTTGATCTCTTAGGAGCCATTTTCTAGACAACATGATGATGAAATTGTGAAAAATAAGCAAGAGAAAGAGAAAAGAAAAGAGGGATTTCAAGTGTTACCTTGTGGAGATTATGTTGAGAGATAGAAAGCTTGGACCACCAAGAATCCTTCTCCAATGTTTCTAAGAGTTAGAATGAGGGTTAGAGGGAATGGGAGAGGGTTTTTGAGAGGTTTTTCTTCGGGTTGGGGGCAGTGTCACCGCCGGCCCTAACCCCTTGGGTTAAAAGGGTTACTCGGTCGGTGTCACCGCCAAACTGGTCGGTGTCACAGCCTGGCGCCCGAGCGCTAGGCGGTGCAACCGCCGGATCTGGCGGTGCCACCGCGGGCATCACGCGGAGGAAAGAAAAAAAATTTTCTTCCTTCCTTTTGTTTAGCTTCTTCTCTCAAGATCATAAGTTATACTTTAATGGATCATTTTGAATTGAAGAGGAAGGAAGAATTCAAATTCATAAACGAAGGGAAAAGAACGAGTCCTTTTTGTGAAGTTCATTTTAGGGACAATTTAGCATGCCTAATTCCCTTCGGATGAATTCAAATTGGTCTTCATTCAAAGCTTTTGTAAATATATCTGCTAATTGATGATTTGTGTCAATGAATTCTAGAACAACATCATTGTTAAGGACATGATCGCGTATGAAATGATGCCTAACGTCGATGTGCTTAGTTCTAGAGTGCTGAATTGGATTTTTAGTAAGGCATATGGCACTAGTATTATCGCATTTTATGGGAATATTTTCAAAGTGAATTCCAAAGTCTTCTAATGTATTTTTCATCCAAATTACTTGTGCACAACATGCACTTGCAGCAATGTATTCGGCTTCCGTCGTAGATAGTGCCACTGAATTTTGTTTCTTGGAAGTCCAAGAAACAAGTGCATGTCCTAAAAATTGATATGTTCCGGATGTACTTTTTCTATCTATCCTGCATCCGCCAAAATCGGCATCTGCATAAGCTATTAGATCGAATTTTTCAGATTTTGGATACCACAATCCTAAATTTGGAGTTCCTTTAAGATACCTAAATATTCTTTTAACACTCTTAAGATGAGATAATTTAGGATTAGATTGAAACCTAGCGCAAAGTCATACACTAAACATAATATCCAGTCTAGTCGCAGTGAGGTAGAGTAGACTACCTATCATTCCCCTATATGTTTTTTGATCGAAACTTTCACAATTTTCATCCATATCTAACTTAGTCGCAGTACTCATAGGGGTGTTTATTGCTTTTGAATTATCCATGTTAAATCGTTTTAACAATTCTAATGTATATTTAGATTGGTTAAGAAATATACCATCACTAAGTTGTTTGATTTGTAATCCCAAAAAGAAAGTTAATTCACCCATTAAACTCATTTCAAATTCAAGACTCATACATTTGGCAAATGATTCACATAGTGATTCATCCGAAGAGCCAAAAATAATATCATCAATATAAATTTGCACAATAAGAAAATTATTTTTAAAATGTTTAATAAACAATGTAGTATCAACCTTGCCTTTAGTAAGAAAGGAACTAAGCCTTTCGTACCAAGCTCTAGGAGCTTGTTTCAAGCCATAGAGGGCCTTGGTCAATTTGAATACATGATTAGGAAGAAGAGAATTTTCAAATCCGGGAGGTTGTTCGACAAATACTTCTTCGGAAATAAAACCATTCAAGAAAGCACTTTTAACATCCATTTGAAATAGTTTAAAATTATTACTACTAGCATAAGCAAGGAGCATCCTTATGGCTTCTAATCGAGCCACGGAGCGAAGGTTTCTTCGTAATCGATACCTTCTTCTTGGTTGAAACCTTTGGCCACTAATCTAGCCTTGTTTCTAACCACGATACCATTTTCGTCTTGCTTGTTTCTAAAGACCCACTTAGTACCTATGACTAAGTGGTCACTTGGTCTAGGAACAAGCTTCCATACCTCATTCCTCTCAAATTTGTTCAATTCTTCTTGCATTGCAATGACCCAAAAATCATCTTTTAAGGCTTCGTCAATGCATTTAGGTTCAATTTGAGAAAGGAAAGCGGCGTTAGCACAGAAATTTTTGAAAGAAGAACGAGTTTGAACCCCTTTTGATGTATCTCCTATAATTTGCTCTTTTGGATGAGCATCTACATACTTCCATTCTTTTGTTAAAGAAATTTCGGAAGAAGATGCATTCAAATGGCTATTTTGAGGAGAGGGTTCATTTAAATTCAAATTATCAAAACCAAGATCATCATCAAAATCATTTTTCTTCAAATCGGAAATTTCATTAAAAACTACATGAATAGACTCTTCTATTACTAAGGTTCTTTTATTAAAAATCCGAAAAGCCTTAGAAACGGAAGAGTAGCCAAGAAAGATGCCTTCATCGGATTTAGCATCAAATTTACCTAAGGCATCCTTTTCATTTAAAATAAAGCATTTACAACCAAAATTTTAAAATAAGAAATATTTTGTTTTTTGTTATTCCATAATTCATAGGGAGTTTTTGATAGAGATGGTCTTATTAGAACCCTATTCATGATGTAGCAAGCCGTATTTACGGCTTCGGCCCAAAAATATTTGGGTAAACTATGTTCATTTAACATAGTCCTTGCCATTTCTTGTAGGTTTCTAAGAGTAACCAAGAAAGATGCCTTCATCAGATTTAGCATCAAATTTACCTAAGGCATCCTTTTCATTTAAAATAAAGCATTTACAACCAAAAACTTTAAAATAGGAGATGTTTGGTTTTTTGTTATTCCATAATTCATAGGGAGTTTTGCATAAGGATGGTCTTATTAGGACTCTATTCATGATGTAGCAAGCCGTATTTACGGCTTCGGCCCAAAAGTACTTAGGTAAACTATGTTCATTCAACATAGTTCTTGCCATTTCTTGTAGGTTTCTATTTTTCCTTTCAACTACTCCATTTTGTTGAGGATTTCTTGGAGTTGAGAAGTTGTGATTGTACCCATTACTTTCGCAAAAATTTTGAAAGTCACGGTTTTGGAATTCACCACCGTGATCACTCTGAATTGATGAAATCATGAAGCCTTTTTCGTTTTGAGTGAGTTTACAAAATTTAGAGAAACACTTGAAGCAATCACTTTTGTGAGCTAAGAAATAGGTCCAAGTGTATCTAGAGTAGTCATCCACAATCACAAAACCATATTTGCTTCCACCTAGACTTGTTGTATCAATTGGTCCAAATAAGTCCAAATAGATCAATTGTAATGGTCTAGTGGTGCTAATTTGATTTTTTGGTTTGAAGCTTGTTTTTATTTGTTTGCCTAGTTGACATGCATCGCATACTTTGTCCTTAATAAACTTTATATTTGGAATTCCTCGTACTAATTCTTGAGATGAGATCTTAGATATTGTTTTCATGCTTGCATGGCCTAATCTCCTATGCCAAAGCCAAGCATCATCATTTACGGCGGAGAAACACATTTCATTACTTAGTTCATCAAGATTGATGGTATAGACATTATTTTGTTTTAAAGCAATCATAGTCATGTTATGATTTGGTTTTTCAATAATGCACATATTTGATTCAAATCTAACGATGTAACCTTTATCGCATAGTTGACTAATACTCAACAGATTATGTTTCAATCCATCAACTAGTAAGACATCATCAATGGAAAAATTAAATTTGTTACCAATAGTTCCCTTGCCAATGATTTTGCCCTTGTTGTTGTCTCCGAAGGTAACGTACCCTTCTTCTTTGCTAGTGAGCATAGAGAAATGAGATGGATCTCCAGTCATATGTCTTGAGCATCCACTATCGAGACACCATCTCTTGCTCCTAGCTTGTGGGTTTGTCTACAAAAGAGGATGATTTTTAGGTACCCATTTGATTTTGGGTGCCTCAAAAATTGACCCACTAACTTTGTTATTTATTATTGAATTCTTTATAGTTCCTTTAGGAACCCATATTAATTTTTGTGAACTAATTTTCCTAAATGGGCATTTGTAGGCAATATGTCCGGATTTGCAACAAAAGTTGCATTTCATATAAGAGGAAACATGTAATGTAGGTCCTTTTATGAAAGTGGTAGGATTTTGATGTAATCCTTTTACAAATCCAATTCCATTTCTATTTGCGATGTGACCCTTGTGTGCAAGGATTATATCTAATCCTTTGCTACCAACCTTAAACTTGTTTAAGGTTTCCTTAAGAAGCAAATTTTTATTTTTTATTGCTTCTAAGTGCTCACACTTAGAGCATAGAGGAGTTTGAAGACTATCAAACTTATCTTGTAGCAAAGCATGCTCTTTCTTTAAGATACTTAACTTCTTGCTAACAGTTCTACATTCATCAAATAATTCATGAAAAGCGATAGATAGTTCTTCAAAAGATAAATCTTCATTAAATAAATCACATACCTCTTCTCCTAACGCCATTAGCGCGTAATGAGCAACTTGCTCGATATTGGACTCCTCTTCTTCGGATGCGCTTGAATCATCCCACGTTGCCTTGAACGCCTTCTTCTTTGATGTTCTCTTTTTGGCTTGAGGACAATCATTCTTATAGTGTCCCGGTTTTTTGCATTCGTAGCAAATCACTTGGTCTTTCTTTTGTTCAAATTTATTTTTTGTATTATTTTTAAATTTGTTCTTTCTTAAATATTTTTTAAATTTTTGAGTCAAAAGTGCAATGTCATTGTCACTGTCCTCATCACTTGATGTTCCTTTCAAGTGGTCTTCTTGTGATTTGAGTGCCATATCCTTCCTGTTCTTTGGAAGGGGGTTCTCGAGCTCGTCATGAGCTTGACATGTCATTTCGTAGGTCATTAGAGACCCAATGAGTTCTTCAAGAGGGAATACTTTAAGGTCTTTGGCCTATTGAATGGCCGTAACTTTTGGATCCCAACTTTTAGGGAGGGATCTTAAGATTTTAGTTGCTAGTTCAAAGTTAGTAAAATCTTTACCAAGAGCTTTGAGTCCATTGATGACATCCGTAAACCGGGTGTACATGTCTCCGATGGACTCACTTGGTTTCATTCGGAAAAGTTCGTAAGAGTGCACAAGGATGTTGATTTTGGACTCTTTCACTCGGCTAGTGCCTTCATGAGTGACCTCAAGAGTTCTCCAAATATCAAAAGCCGAATCACACATTGAAACACGATTAAATTCGTTTTTGTCTAATGCACAAAACAAGGCATTCATAGCCTTTGCATTTAAAGCAAAAACCTTCTTCTCCGATTCATTCCATTCGCTCATCGGAAGAGAAGATTTTTGAAATCCATTCTCAACAATAGACCAAAGCTCAAAGTCCATAGAAATGAGGAAGATCCTCATACGAGTCTTCCAATATGTGTAATCCGACCCATTAAACAAAGGTGGTCGTGCAATAGAGTGGCCCTCTTGCATGCCGGAGTAAGCCATCTCTCTTGGGTATTAAACCAAATATGAGAGATAACCTCGCTCTGATACCACTTGTTAGGATCGGAGCGCCACTAAGAGGGGGGGGGTGAATTAGTGCAGCGGATTAAAACTTCGATTTTAACAAAATCTTTCGTACGATAAGAACGGAACTTGAAAAGTTTAACTTGACAGCGTATTCTTAAAGTTGCGCAGCAAGGGTAATAAGGAACTAAAGCAGTAGTAAGAAGATTTGCAGTAATGTAAATGACAATAATAAAATGCAAACCAGAGATTACGCCGATTTTTAGAGTGGTTCGGTCAAATGACCTACTCCACTTGCGATGCCCCTCTTCGATGAGGCTCCCACCTTCCACTAGCAAATCTCTTGAAATGGAAGGGTAAACACCCCTCTTACAACCTTTTACAAGCAGTTCAACCTCTTACAAATTTTCAATAAGAAAGAAGGAGGAGAACTCTCTAGCAAATTGAAAACAAGACTTGCTAAGACTTTCTAAGACTTTTCTCTCAATCAAAATGCTTCTCAAAAGTTGTAACCTCAGCTGAGATTTGAGGGGTATTTATAGGCCTCAAGAGGATTCAAATTTTGGGCTCCAAAATTTGAATTCTCTTAGGGTTCCCAGTGTTGGAGGTGCCACCGCCCAGCCAGGCGGTGCCACCGCCCAACGCTCGGGTGCTGGACGGTGCAACCGCCCAGCCAAGGAGGTGTCACCGCCCAGCTCTCCAATTCATTTGTTTGGCTTAATTTTAGCCCAAACCAAATCTGACTTTGGGCCCAGTTGGCCCCTAACCAGGATATAGGATTATCTCTTAATCCTAATCCTAATTACAGGTGAACTACATAACACAAAAAAAACATCCTAAGCAAGTTTTTTAACCGCGAACGTTGAGTCTTGTTCCGGCGAGCTTTCCGACGAACTTCTTCCGACGGACTCCCTGCAAGCTCCCAATCTTTGTGATGACTTTAACGAGTAGCCGAGCCTTCTCGGTGATCTCCGCGAGCCTCCAACGATTTCTTCGGCGAACTTCCGACACGTTCCCGATTTCTTCTCGGTTGGTTCCGGCAGCATCTCCGATGATTCTTCGGTCTCTTAAACGTCCATCGAGCTCGACTCCGGTATCCTTGCTTTATGTTTTCTGGTTATCGTAGTTAATCCTGCACACTTAACTCAATAATATGGATTAGATCAATTAACCCACCAATTGATTATATCATCAAAATCCGAGATTCAACATCCTTGAGTGGTGAGTCTTTTGCTTTCAGTTCTGTATCCTTGTTTATTGTCATTAGGGTGGTGATCTTTCTGTATCCCTTTTGATTTTAAACTTGGTGGTGAGCTATTTTTTGTTTTACCGAAGTTTCTTCAAGAGTTTGTTCATTGCCTTCTGTGATATTTTCTATCTATACAACTATTCTATTGGTGTTCTTTTGAAATCCATTCTGCATTTTTACCCTCCCCGATATCAGTTTGGTATCAGAGCTAAAGGCTAGAGATCATGGCAAGGCGGAATGAAAAAGATGTAATTGGTGAAGGTAGCAACCACGAAGATGACGCTGAGTTGTTGAGGCTGCAGCTACGAAAATTGCTGCGTAGCCTACAAGAAAAAAATGAGATAATCGACGAACTTCAAAATAGACATAACCAACATGAAAATGAAGCTCGAGAGTTTACTTCTAATGATGATACACCTCTTCCAAGGGAGTCGAGAAGATGTCGGAGAAGAAATGAAGCCCGAGATGAGTGGCAGAATAAATATAACCCCAGATTAGATATTCCAGAATTTGAAGGTAAAATAGATGTTGATGACTTTATCGATTGGCTTAACACAGTAGAAAGAATTTTTGATTTTCATGAACCACCAGAACAAAAGAAGGTCAAACTTGTGGCACTCAAACTCAGGCGGAATGTATCTTTTTGGTGGGAAAATCTAAAGAAACAAAGAGAACGTGAGGGGAAGAGTAAGATCGTTACATGGGAGAAAATGAAAAGGGAGCTAAAGAGAAAATATTTACCTCATAATTATAGGCAAGAGATCTTTCTCAAAATACATGATTTCAAGCAAAAAGATCTTAGTGTGGAGGAGTATACTGCAGAATTTGATAATTTGATGTTAAAAGGAGAACTGGTGGAACCGGAAGAGCAAACAATTGCAAGATACTTGGGAGGTCTAAAGTATGAGATTGCTAAAGTTGTTCAGCTACAGCCATATTGGTCTTTAAATAATGTGAGCAAGCTGGCATTAAAAGTTGAAAAGTAACAGAAGTTTGAAAAGAGTTTTCGGTATAGCTCAAAAGAAGGCTACACAAAAGGAGGAAGTTCCAAGCCTACTGTCCAAAGCAAGGTGATATCGAAGGTGCAAGAAAAGGGTGAAGAATCTACTGGCAGCAAAAAAACACCTAATTCTTCTACCCCAACTGGCCAAAAATGCTTCAAATGTCATGGTTTTGGGTATATTGCTTCGGATTGTCTAAATAGGAGGATTGTAACTTTGGTTGAAGATCATACTGATGGAGGAGAAGATGAAGCTGACGACGAACCAAAATACGATGATGATGAGGAAGAGATTACTTATGCTGATCATGATTTGTCTATTGTATTACAACGTAGTTTACAAGTGTCATATGTGGCCGACGATGAAAGTTGGGTGAGAAAAAATTTGTTTCACACTAAATGCACTTCTCTTGGCAAAGTGTTCTTGATGATCATCGACAGCGGTAGCTTTGAGA
Organism: Musa acuminata AAA Group; assembly: GCF_036884655.1. Taxonomy (NCBI): domain Eukaryota; kingdom Viridiplantae; phylum Streptophyta; class Magnoliopsida; order Zingiberales; family Musaceae; genus Musa; species Musa acuminata. Next base: position 17,911,037 of record NC_088348.1, read on the forward strand.
ATGTGGTATCTTTGGAGATGGTGCAGAAGCTAAAGTTGGATACCATCCCTCATCCACATCCATACCAGTTATGTTGGCTGCAAAAAGGAAATGACATCAATGTAACTAAAAGATGTTTAGTTTCATTTCCTATTGGCAAGTATTATAAAGATGAAGTATGGTGTGATGTTGCTCCTATGGATGCTTGTCATTTGCTATTGGGAAGACCTTGACATTATGATAGAAGGGTGTTGTATGATGGCTACAAACATACTAATTCTTTTAAGGTGAATGAAAAGAAGATTATTTTAGCTCCATTACAACCATCCCAAATCAGTGCACCAAAAAAGAAAGTTAGTGCTTTTTATGTCCTATGGTGAATGCAAAGATGAATTAGACAAGGGTGGTCATGTTATGGCTCTACTAGTAGTAGAAGAAAATGAACAACACAAGGAGACACCAGAAATCATGAAAAAAATCTTGGAAGAGTTTAAAGATGTTATACCAAAAGAGATTCCACATGGCCTTCCACCCTTGAGAGATATCCAACATCACATTGATCTTATTCCGAGGGCTGTTCTACCTAATAAGGCAGCATACAGAATGAGTCCCAAGGAGCATGAAGAATTTCAAAGGCAAGTTAATGAATTGGTGAAAAAAGGGTTAATCCGAGAGAGCATGAGTCCTTGTGCGGTTCCAGCCTTGTTAGTGCCTAAGAATGATGGTTCTTGGAGAATGTGCGTGGACAGTCGCACCATCAACAAAATCACAGTGGACTATCGCTTTCCTATTCCAAAGTTAGATGATTTAATTGATCAATTGTGTGGTGCTTATATTTTCTCAAAAATTGATTTGAGGAGTGGCTATCACCAAATAAGAATGAGGCCCGGAGATGAGTGGAAAACAGCATTTAAAACTAGAGAAGGCTTATATGAATGGTTGGTTATGCCATTTGGGCTATCTAATGCTCCTAGCACCTTCATGAGATTTATGAATCACATACTTAAGCCATGCATTGGAATATTTGTTGTAGTTTATTTTGACGATATATTGGTGTACAGCAAGAGCGAAGAGGAGCATATGAATCATCTAAAAGAGATCTTTCTTATTTTAAGGCATCAAAAACTTTATGCTAATCTAAAGAAGTGTAATTTCTTTACTTCTGGTGTGGTGTTTCTGGGGTATGTTGTTTCAAAAGATGGAATCATGATGGATCAAAGTAAAGTAGAGGCTATTCTCAGTTGGCCAACACCTGCTTCGTTGCATGATGTGAGGAGTTTCCATGGCTTAACTTCGTTTTACAAAAGATTTATCAAGGGTTTCAGCTCTATTGTCGCTCCAATCACCGAATGTCTGAAATGTGATAAATTCAAATGGACTAGTGAGGCTAACGATGCTTTTGAGCTTTTGAAAAGAAAGGTTACTGAAGCTCCTATCTTAGTCTACCAAATTTTGATAATGTGTTTAAAGTTGAATGTGATACATCTAATGTGGGAATTTGTGCTGTTTTGAGTCAAGACGGAAGGCCCATTGCATTTTTTAGTGAAAAGCTGAATGATACGAGAAATAAATACTCTACTTATGATAAAGAGTTTTATGCGATTTATCGAGCTTTGTCTTGTTGGAGTCAATATCTTCTTGCAAAGCCATTTGTTCTATATTCTGATCACGAGGCATTAAAGTTCATTAATCACCAGCACAAGCTAAACAAGAGGCATGCAGCTTGGGTGGAGTTTTTACAATCTTACAACTTTACAATCAAGCACAAATCTGGTGTTCAAAATGTAGTTGCTGACGCATTGAGCAGAAAGCATTCTTTATTATCAGCAATGGAAGTCAAAGTGGTTGGATTTGAAACATTCAAAGATCCATATGAGAATGATGTGGATTTGGCTCGATATGGCAGAATTGTAAATCAGGTTCCTTTCAACAATTTTTTATCTTTGATGATTTGGCTCCATCTTGTTCTTTGAGACAAGTAATTCTAGCTGAAGCTCATGGTGGTGTTTTGGGAGGACATTTTGTTGAATCTCGGATTTTGATGATGAAGTCAATTGTCATTTGTTGTCTAATCTATGTGTTGAGATAAGTGTGCAGGATTAACTACGATGAAAGTTAGACAAGCAGTAGGAGTTGCGCCGGAGTCAAGTTCATGATCACGTTGGGAGTTCGAGAGTTCGACGGAAGTTCGGACGGTCGTCGGAGGTTCTGCGAGAACAGATCCGAGAAGTCCAGAAGCTTGCCAAACGAAGCTCGTCGGAACTCGCCAAGTGGATCGTCGCAAAGTCCAGGAGTTTGCCGAAAGTCCGCAGGAGCATCACCGAGGGTTCATCGGATGATCGACGGAAGTTCGCCGGAAACTCGCCGGAAGAAGCGATTGACGCACCGAAGCAAAACTGTAGAAATTGTCTTAGATCTAATCGTAGTTAGCACGTTGATTAAGTTGGAAAATGGGAGGTGATCCCATTAGCTTAATCTTGGGGCAATTGGGCCCCTAAAAGACTGAAATTGGGCCGAATGGAGCTAACCATTCGGACCTTGATTGCACCAGGAGGTGCAACCGCCTAGGCCAAGAGGTGGCACCGCCTGGGCTAAGCCTCCCAGCGAGACTGGGCGGTGCAACCTCCCCAGCCAGGAGGTGGCACCGCCTGAGCTCAGTCTTCGAGCTAGACTGGGCGGTGCAACCTCCCTGACAGAGAGGTGGCACCGCTTGAGCTCAGTCTTCGAGCAAGACTGAGCGGTGCAACCTCCCTGACAGAGAGGTGGCACCGCCTGAGCTCGGTCTTCGAGCTCTGGCAGAGAGGTGCAACCACCTCAGTCAAGAGGTGGCACCGCCTGGGCTCAGTCTTCGAGCTCTGCCAAGCGGTGCAACCTCTCCAGTCAGGAGGTGCAACCGCCTGATCCCGAAATTCCGGGATTTGATCGTTTTGAGCTTCAAATTTGAATTGGGTTGGGGCCTATAAATACCCCTCCCATTCAGCACTGAAAAGATACAGACCTACACCGAATTCTTGATCTTTTCTGTGATTCTAAGAGCTCAAATTTGTGTAAAGTCCTAAAGTTCTCCTCTTTCTGTTCTTCAAGTCTTGAGTTGTAAAGAGAGGAGAGAAAGGTCCTGTAAGGGTTGTCTCCTGAGCCCATCAAAAGGAGTGAATCCGTAAAAGGGCAGTTGGCCTTCGCCTATTGAAGGAAGGCCTCTAGTTGACGTCGGTGACCTCGTCGGTGGAGGAAGCCAAAAGTGGAGTAGGTCAAGACTGACCGAACCACTCTAAATCTCTGGTTTGCGTTTATTTTGAGCACTTATCATTACTGCAAACCTCCTACATAGCTACTGCTCTCTGTGCCTTTACGAACAAGTTTCTAAGTACTGATCTTTCCGAATCTGCATTCAGACGTAAATCGGTGTTTTCATACGTTATAGTTTACGTTTACGTTTTGATTCTGCAAAACTGTCTTCTGTGCTTTTACGAACGAAGTTTCTAAGTTCAGATCCCTTTTAAACTACGTTTAGACGTAAAACTGTGTTTTTGACGTAAACTGCGCAAACTGTGTTTAAACATAAAACTGTGTTTTAGACGTAAACTACTTTTAAACGTAAAACTACGTTTAGACGTAAAACTGCGTTTAGACGCAAACTGCGTTTAGACGTAAAACTGCGTTTAGACGCAAACTGCGTTTAGACGTAAAACTACGTTTAGACGTAAAACTGTGTTTAGACGTAAAACTGCGTTTAGACGCAAACTGCACTGCGCTTAGACGCAATCTGATCTTAGACGTAAACTGCGCTTAGACGCAATCTGCATTTAGACGCAAACTGCATTTAGACGCAAACTGCGCTTAGACGCAAACTGTGTTTAGACATAAACTGCACTTAATCATAAGTATTCTTAGAATCGGCTTTTGCATCAATATAGTTTTTATCAGACGAACACAGCTTTCGTTTTTAATCGCTGAAAGATTTTCGCTGCACTAATTCACCCCCTCCCTCTTAGTGCTCTCGATCCTAACACATTTCGGTAGGGACAAGACTCTAGCTCTTGTTCAATCAAATTTCTACTGGCCTAAAATGTTCAGAGATGTGGATAGACATGTGAAGCAATGCCGATTGTGTCATTTGGCAAAAACAAGAAGTCAAAATTCTGGTTTGTACACTCCATTGCCAGTGCCAAATGCTCCATGGGAGGATGTGAGTCTTGATTTCGTTTTGGGACTACCAAGAACTCAAAGGAAGAAGGATTCTATCATAGTTGTTGTTGACAGATTTTCAAAAATGTCTCACTTTGTTCCATGCAATAAATCAAATGATGCATCTCATATTGCTGATTTATATTTTGAGATTGTTAAATTGCATGGTATTCCAAGAACTATGGTGTCTGATCGAGATTCAAAATTTGTTAGTCATTTTTGGAGAACTCTTTGGAGGAAGCTGGGTACTTCTTTGAATTTCAGCAGCTCGTATCATCCACAAACCGATGGACAAACTAAGGTAACAAACCGAAGCTTGGGAAATTTGCTTAGAAGCTATGTTGGCAAGAATATTAAGCAATGGGATGTCATTCTTCCACAAATTGAGTTTGCCTACAATCGTTCTATGCATCATAATATTGGTAAGAGTCCTTTTGAGGTAATTTTTGGTGCTAATCCTGCTAGTCCTTTGGACTTAATCCCACATTTTACAACAAAACAATTTAGTGGAGATGCTGATGAAAGAGCTAAGCAGATAAAGAAGCTACATGAGGGTGTGAAAGCAACCATTGAGAAACAAAATGAGAGGTACATGCAAGCTGCTAACAAACACAAAAAACTTATGGAGTTTAATGCAGGTGATTTGGTTTGGATTCATCTAAGGAAGGAGAGGTTTCCGCCGGAAAAATTTGGAAAACTGAAACCTAAGGCTGATGGTCCATTTAAGGTGCTTAAGAGAATTGACAAAAATGCTTATGAGATTGAGCTACCTAAATATTACGAAATATCCCCAACATTTAATGTGACTGATTTAAGTCCTTTTTATAATCATGATGACGAAACAAACAAGAACTTGAGGACAAGTCTTTTTCAACCAGGGGAGATTGACACGGGAGTATCTAATTTGCTACAATCTGCTCATATGGACCACACTGATAATATGATATTTTTTTCAGCCAACAATATTGCTACATAATCTTCAACTCAGCCTACTCAGATAAGACAGCTCATCAGCATATTCCCTGCACAAAGGAATACATTAATGGAGTTGGTTGACAACTGTAAAGCTGTATCATGGTGCTTTTCTTCATGGCTAAGGAATACATTAATGGAGTTGGTTGACGGCTGTAAAGCACTTAATTTCAAAATTTCCTATGCATGAAGGGTTGTTTCATGCACTAGTATTTATTTTGAGGTTTAGGGCTTAGAAAAGACTTTAGAAAACTGATGATATTGGCAGAAGCTCTCTTGGAGTGCTCTTTTGAACTCTGTATCTCTTGGATATGTCCTTGAGTGGTGAGTCTTTTGCTTTCAGTTCTATATCCTTGTTTATTGTCATTAGGATGGTGATCTTTTTGTATCCCTTTTGATTTTAAACTTGGTGGTGAGCTATTTTTCGTTTTACCAAAGTTTCTTCAAGAGTTCGTTCATTGCCTTCTGTGATATTTTCTATCTGTACAACTATTCTATTGGTGTTCTTTCGAAATTCATTCTGCATTTTTACCCTCCCCGGTATCATTCACAGTCCTGCTGCTTGTTGATTTTGTAGGTTCAAAACCTCATAATAATGCATTCATATGCCATCAAGTCTGAACAAACGAAAGAATGCCTATGCTTTATTAATTTTCTGGCCAAGAAACAAAAGAATGCAATCAATCACATCCCCAATACAAAGTCTTTATGATTGATTGCACAACAATAGCCAGCATATAAAGAGGCGTGATGAAATATGGAAAGAAACAACAGTAACATATATCATCGTCATCCTTCTTGGTAGATAAAACATATAGCACTGCATACCATACAGGAAATCATTGAATAAGTGTGGTACCAAGTTCCAGCATAAGAGTGAAAAATAACAGCACTCCACGAACTCAATTAAAGAGAGATTCTCTTAATCAAGTGCTTCTATCTCTTGGATGACTTGGGCTTTGTCTCCTTCAAACTGTTCGTCTTCTGCAGAAAATTGATCCAAGAAAGAGTGAATCCATAAAATATGTCAAAAAGAGTACTGATCCTATGTTAGCACTCACACAAAGAAGCTAAGTAAACACGAGTCGACAACAAGGAATACAAGTTTTATCGATACAAACTTGATATTCTGAACAAAAAACATGACATAAGATATCACAAGCATGTGCTATGAAGTAATCAGACAACTAGGATATGTTAATCCAGCGTACCTTTGTCTAATTTGAGATCTTGGAGTAGACGAAGAAGTTTTCTTTTGTTTGTAGTCAAAATGCTTGTTATCTCAGGTGGCTTATTTTGATTAGCAACAAATAACTGAAATTTTTATACACCCAAAAAAGGAAAAATAGTCAAATCTAAGAAGATTAGGTGACGAAGAACAGAGAGCGATGGAAATAAGTAATACCTTAAATACATGAAATGCTTCTATCTGAATATTCTTACTTGATTCCTGACATAAGAGGACAATATGGATATTTAGAATACCAATACTTTTGGGTCAAGACCTCAGCAGCTAATGAACTTATAAGTGCTACACAAAACAAACTCACCAACCATAATACCATCTACTTGGTAATATTTTATCAACTATTATGGAATCACCAATTGTTCTACAATAATAACAATTATGAGTGTTTTAATACATATAGAAAAATCAAGGAATTTCTGTTTAGACAAAATAAGAGCTCCACAGTGTAGCTCAAATGAGTTATCACTAATAGAGACCAATGCCAGCAGATATATTCATCAAGTAATGGAGATTTCACCGCGAACAAGTGACATCTGAAAATTTAAGACACTATGATGATGCTTCTTCAAGTTACTGGGTAACAATGATAAATACGAGAATTTGCAGAGGGAATTGTCCAAGTAAAAATCACCGGAAATGATATAAAGGGAGTCATATCAATCTTGTTGAGAAAGGTTCAAGTTAAACATACCCTGAGGAGATTCATTAGAATCATAAGATTGTCTTTTGAGCTAACATAGCGCACCATAACTGCAGAATTTGACCGGTCCAGTAATATGTCACCTAAAAGCTGAGGAAAAGAGGATGTTGGCAACCGTTTCAACAGATAGATAGCTGAAGATACTTCAAGCAATAACTGAATCTAATCAGCAAAAGATCGGGGCATTTCACAGGCTTTCAAGATATCAAATAGAACCACTGAACATGAATGTGTTGAAGATCTCTAAGAAAAAATAAGTTGAAGGCCAAATATCAGAATGTTCCAAAAGAGTTATGTTACTCTAGAAAGAAACATGATCTGGTAACGGACTGTAATTACCTTGATAGCTTGCCTTCTTGTGATGTAATTGGGAGATGATAACAGCCTTGAGTTAAATTCTGCGAAAAACTGGAACGATAAATAGTTTAAAAAATTGCTATCAACACATCCCACATATTGCACTGGAACCTTACAGGACTAGCCATGGGGAAAATAATTTTTTCTTTCACAGTTCTAATATTGAAAGAATCTAATCAAAGAGATAAAAAATGAAGTAAATCAACCAATGGAGTTATGTGTTGGTGAAGCATTCATCTCTCATGCCCTTATACTAAAATGCAAGGATTCAAATATCGTAGTGTACCGAAGTTTCGACATTCGCTTGATACGGTACGATATTGTATACCAAGCGATATACCGTTCGGTATATATATATATATATATATAAATATATATATATATATATATATATATATATATATATAATTCGGCGACGTCGTAGAAAAACGAGGCGACATCACCTATATATAAGATTTTTTTTACTTTTATATATATATATATATATATATATATAAGTGAAAAAAATCTTACATATATATATATATATATATTTATTTATATTTATTTATTTATTTATATATATAAATAAAAAAATTTCAGCAACATTGCCGAGGCGACGCGACGTTGCCTTTTTCGGCAACGTTGCCGAGGCGATGCGGCGTCGCCTTTTTCGGCAACGTTGCCGAGGCAACGCAACGTCGCCTTTTCCCACCTAGGGAGAAAGAGACGACGTCGCATATTTATATAATATATATATTATAATATATATTATAATATATATTATATATATAATACCGCTCGGTAGTGGGCGGTCCATGTACTGGTCTGTTGATGGACCGGTACGTACCGCCCGATACGGGCAGTATTATTCGAAATTATAATCCTTACTCAAATGTACAATATTCCTACTAACATGTTTTTTTCCAATTTAACATCTGCCATTAGGATTTAATAAGAGGCTTTTATTTAAAAGCTATTTTCCTCTATTTAGAAAAGTTGAACATGTTTCCACTATCCAATGAGTCTCCACTAGTAAGGTTGCATTTTTTGTAACTCCATGTTTCCTTGCACGTCTTGAATAAACTAGTTATAGGCAAGTGTAGGTGAGGAGCTAAGAAATGAGAAATGACTACTCTGGCTCTAACTACAAGATAGAAGTGAAAGAACCAAAGTGAACTTTTGGAAATATTGATTTTCATAAAGAAAAAAGGAAAAAAGAGATGGTCTTTAAGGCCTTCGGGATGAAATTTCCGAGTAACAAATGCAAATGAAATCAAGTTCTGGGCAATATTGTCAACATGCTTGGTCAAGAAAAGTACATAATACCACTAAATAAAAATTTTCGAACTTCATTAAAAGAAAATATATCAGCATCCAGATCTAAGCTATTTTAACAATGCAGGAAATCCAGAACAGATGGTATTTGGTGCCAACAACATAGCAAAATTACATCAAAACAACGGTAGTTGATCAATACATCAAGGCCAGAATATCATTTCATGCACATAGATTTATGAGCATTTTGCAAAATTACTAGTGAAGATTCAAAACCAAAATAAATATGAAACCTAATACAGTTCAGAAGATACAATGACACATATTTTCACATTACTGGGATACAAGTTGAGTTAAATTGTATATTGTTGATTTCCACTGCCCATTGTTCAGTGACTTATATAACCCATTCAAAAGATGTTTAAATTACAAGTTGGTTACAAGCATCAAGTAATTCTATCAACTGAAGAAATTCTAACCATAAATTCAGAATAGATCGAGAATAAGTGAATTATTTAAAAACTTCAATAGTTTGACCACTACGAGAATAACATTAAAACTAAAACTCACTAGATTAAAACTCCAATCATTTCAGGATATAATTTGGATCTAGCTACCTGATGCTTTCACACCTTACCCATAATAAGAAAAATGAGGAAAAAAGCCTCCAGACCCAGAAGAAAGAGATCAATTACCCATTCATAATTTTTAGAAAGATATTCCGCAACAGTTGATTTATGCCTTGTCATGAGCTCCTGTATTGCAACAACATAAGCATTACCAGTTTGCAGATTAAATTTAAAGCAAATAGGCAGATAACCAGCATCACAAATAATATCTTGCATTTAACAACTCAAGAAATGAAATGAGATATTTCCTAAGTACAATAGGTAAATCGGTTTTCAGTATATCCATGAAAATATGGAAAAGAAAATTCAGATGAGATCTCCACTATACTGTTGTCGGAATTAAATATGTCCTATATTTCTAATCTAGTTTAGTCGAACACTCCTCAAATTCTATTACTAATGAGATCTCCAATATTTGTTTAGGAGTAGAATGAAAGCACAAAAACGGACAAGTGAAGAGGTCCAAACTCTAGTAATGAAAAATTAAAAAACTCACTAGAAGAAACTAATTAAAGAAAAAAAATTTATTATGGCAAGATATCTAACTAAAGGTTAAGCCATGGCAATGACCTTTGATGAATCCAGTGATTGATGTACCACCCGAAATGGTATGAAATGGGCAACATGTACCTATCCACCCAATGACCGGTATGTGTACCGCTTCGTTTTGAGCAGAACGTATAAAACAGGGGGGTGTACTGAGATGTATGCCCCCTATATCAAACGATATGGTCAAAACCTGACCGTTACCAACTCGAATCAATCGGTAACAGTTGGATTTCGATTGGTACCAATTCATCTTGGGTCAAATCAGCTTCCAACAGTCAAATCAGCCTCCTCTCCCTGCTTTCACTCACTCTCAGACTCACTCTAACTTGATTAGACTCGCTAATTAATGACACGGGAGTATCTAATTTGTTACAATCTGCTCATATGGACCTTGCTGATGCTATGGTATTTTTTTCAGCCAACAATGTTACCTCATAGTCTTTAACTCAGCACACTCAAATATGACAGCTCATCAACATATTCTCTGCATAAAGTTAAAGCTGTTTCAATGTGCTTTTCTTCATTACCAAGGAATGCATTAAAGGAGTTGGTTAGTAGTTGTAAAACACTTAATTTCGAAATTCCCTATGCATGAAGGGTTGTTTCATGCACTAGTATTTATTTTGGTGTTTAGGACTTAGAAAGAACTTTAGAAAACTGATGATATTTTGGCAGAAGCTCTCTTGGAGTACTCCCTTAAACTCTGTATCTCCTGGATACGTCCTTGAGTGGTGAGTGTTTTGTTTTCAGTTTTGTATCCTCGTTTATAATCCTTAGGGTGGTGAAATTTCTGTATCCCTTTGTGATTTTAACTCGGTGGTGAGCTCTTTTTCGATTAATTTAAGTTTTATCGTGAGTTCGTGTCTTTTCTATACATAACACTCATTCCAGCAAATATAATTGTACTGCGACTTTTCTTCGAGAGTTCGTTTCTTGTTTACTATGACTTTGCTATCCGAAATACTCATTACAGTAAACATAGCTCTATTGTCGATTTTTCTTTCGAAATCTATTCTACTTTATTCCCCCCATTCCGCATCACCCTGGTATCAGTTTGGTATCAGAGCTAAAGGCTAAAGATCATGGCAAGGCGGAATGGAAAAGATATAGTTGGTGAAGGTAGCGACCATGAAGATGATGCTGAGTCGTTAAGGCTACAGCTACGAAGATTACGGCGTAGTCTACAAGAAAAAAAATGAAATAATCGAAGAACTTCAAAGTACACACAACCAGAATGAAAATGATGTTTATGAGTTTATTTCTGATGATGATACACCTCATCTTCCAAGGGAGTCGAGAAGATGTCGGATAAGAAATTGAGTCCAAGAAGAGTGACAGAATAAATATAACCCAAGATTGGAGATTCCAGAGTTTAAAGGTAAAATAAATGTTGATGACTTTATCGATTGGCTTAATACAATAGAAAGAATTTTCGATTTTCATAAACCACCAGAACAAAAGAAGGTCAAACTTGTGGCACTCAAACTCAGACGGAATGCTTCGTTTTGGTGGGAAAATCTGAAGAAACAAAGAGAACATGAGGGAAAGAGTAAAATCGTGACATGGGAAAAAATGAAAAGGGAGCTGAAGAGAAAATATTTACCTCACAATTATAGGCAAGAGATCTTTCTCAAAATCCATGATTTCAAGCAAAAAGATCTTAGTGTGGAGGAGTACACTACAGAATTCGATAATCTGATGTTAAAAGGAGAGCTTATGGAACCGGAAGAGCAAACAATTGCAAGATACTTAGGAGGTCTGAAATATGAGATTGCTAAAGTGGTTCAACTACAGCCATATTGGTCTAAATGATATGAGCAAGCTGGCATTCAAAGTTGAAAAACAACAGAAGTTTGAAAAGAGTTATCAATACAGTTCAAAAGAAGGATATACAAAAGGAGGAAGTTCCACCCAAAGCAAGGTGACATCAAAGGTACAAGAAAAGGGTGAAGAATCTGCTGGCAGTAAAAAAATACCTACTTCTTCTACCCCTAGTGGCCGAAAATGCTTCAAATGTCATGGTTTTGGGCATATTGCTTCAGATTGTCCAAACAGGAGGATTGTAACTTTGGTTGAAGATCATAGAGATGGAGAAGTAGATGAAGCCGACGACGAACCAAAATATGATGAAGATGAGAAAGAGGTTACTTATACAGATCATGGATTGTCTATTGTATTGCAGCATAGCTTACAAGTGTCTTATGTGGCCGAGGATAAAAGTTGGGTGAGAAAAAACATGTTTCACACTAAATGCACGTCTCTTGGCAAGGTATGCTTGGTGATCATCGACAGCGGCAGCTTTGAGAATGTGGTATCTTTAGAGATGGTGCAGAAGCTAAAGTTAGACACAATTCCTCATCCACATCCGTACAATTATATTGGTTACAAAAAGGAAATGACATCAAGGTAACTAAAATATATTTAGTTTCGTTTTCTATTGGCAAATATTATAAAGACGAAGTATGGTGTGATGTTGCTCCTATGGACGCTTGTCATTTGCTGTTGGGTAGACCTTGGCATTATGATAAAAGGATATTGTATGACGGCTACAAACATACTTATTCTTTTAAGGTAAATGAAAAGAAGATTATCTTAACTCCATTACAACCTTCCGAAATCAACACACCAAAGAAGGAAGTTAGCGCTTTTATGTCCTATGGTGAATGCAAAGGAGAATTAGAAAAGGGTGGTCATGTTATGGCTCTAGTGGTAGTAGAGGAGAATGAACAACATAAGGAGACACCGGCAATCATGAAACCAATCCTAAAAGAATTTCAAAATGTTATACCGGAAGAGATTTCACATGGACTTTCACCTTTGAGAGACATCCAACATTATATTGATCTTATTCCGGGGGTTATTCTACCTAATAAAGCAGCATACGGAATGAGTCCCAAAGAGCATGAAAAACTTAAAGGCAAGTTGATGAATTGGTGAAAAAGGGGTTAATTCGGGAGAGCATGAGTCCTTGTGCGATTCCAGCCTTGTTGGTGCCTAAGAAGGATGGTTCTTGGAGCATGTGCGTGGACAGCCGCACCATCAACAAAATCACAATGGACTATCGGTTTCCTATTCCGATGATTTACCTGATCAATTGTGTGGTGCTTATATTTTCTCTAAAATTGATTTGAAGAGTGGCTATCACCAAATAAGAATGAGGCCCGGAGATGAATGGAAAATAACATTTAAAACTAGAGAAGGTTTATATAAATGGTTGGTTATGCCATTTGGGCTATCTAATGCTCCTAGCACTTTCATGAGATTTATGAATCACATATTTAAGCCATGCATTAGAATATTTATTGTAGTTTATTTTGATGATATATTAGTGTACAGTAAGAGCGAAGAGGAGCATATGAATCATGTGAAAGAGATCTTTCTTATTTTGAGGCAACAAAAACTTTATGCTAATCTAAAGAAGTGTGATTTCTTTACTTCTAGTGTTGTGTTTTTGGGGTATGTTGTTTCAAAAGATGGAATCATGATGAATCAAAATAAGGTAGAAGCTATTCTCAATTGGCCAACACCTGCTTCATTACATGATGTGAGGAGTTTCCATGGCTTAACTTTCTTTTATAGAAGACTTATCAAGGGTTTCAGCTCTATTGTCACTCCAATCACCGAATGTCGGAAATATGATAAATTCAAATGGACTAGTGAGGCTAATGATGCTTTTGAGCTTTTAAAAAGAAAGGTGACCGAAGCTCCTATCTTAGTTCTACTAAATTTTGACAATGTGTTTGAGGTTGAATGTAATGCATCTAATGGAGGAATTAGTGCTGTTTTGAGTCAAGACGGAAAGCCCATCGTATTTTTTAGTGAAAAGCTAAATGACACTAGAAAGAAATATTCTACCTATGACAAGGAGTTTTATGCCATTTATCGAGCTTTATCTCATTGGAGTCAATATCTTCTTGCCAAGCCATTTGTCCTATATTCTGATCATGAGGTATTAAAGTTCTTAATCACCATCACAAGCTAAACAAGATGCATGCAGCTTGGGTGGAGTTTTTGCAATCTTATAACTTTACAATAAAGCATAAATCTGGTGTTCAAAATTTAGTTGCTAACACATTGAGCAGAAAACATTCTTTATTATCAGCAATAGAAGTCAAAGTGGTTGGATTTGAAACATTCAAAGATCTTTATGAGAATGATGTGGATTTCGATTTAATATGGCAGAATTGCAAATCAAGTTCCTTTCAACAACTTTCTATCTTTGATGGTTTTTTTTTTCGAGCTAATGCTTTATGTGTTCCATCTTGTTCTTTGAGACAAGTAATTTTAGCTGAAGCTCACGATGGTGTTTTGGGTGGACATTTCGGTAGAGACAAGACTCTAGCTCTTGTTCAATCAAACTTCTATTGGTCAAAGATGTTTAGAGATGTGGAGAGACATGTAAAGCAATGCCGAGTATGTCATTTGGCAAAAACAAGAAGTCAAAATTCTAGATTGTACACTCCATTGCTTGTGCCAAATGCTCCATGGAAGGATGTGAGTCTTGATTTCGTTTTAGGACTGCCAAGAACTCAAAGGAACAAGGATTCTATCAAAGTTGTTGACATATTTTCAAAAATGTCTCACTTTGTTCCCTGCAATAAATCGAATGATGCATCTCATATTGCTGATTTGTATTTTAAGGAGATTGTTAAATTGCATGGTATTCCAAGAACTATGATGTTTGATCGAAATTCAAAATTTTTTAGACATTTTTGGAAAACTCTTTGGAGGAAGCTAGGTACTTCTTTGAATTTCAGCAGCTCGCATCATCCATAAACCGATGGGCAAACTGAGGCAATGAACAAAAGCTTGGGAAATTTGCTTATAAGCTATGTTGGCAAGAATATTAAGCAGTGGGATCTCATTCTTCCACAAATTGAGTTTGCCTACAATCGTTCTATGCATCATAGTATTGGTAAGAGTCATTTTAAGGTTGTTTATGGTGCTAATCCTATTGGTCCTTTGGACTTCGTCCCTCATTCGTCAACTAAGCAATTTAGTGGAGATGTTGATAAGAGAGTAAAGCAGATAAAGAAGCTACATTAGGGTGTTAAAGCAAATATAGAAAAGCAAAATGAGAGGTACATGAAAGCTACCAACAAACACAGAAAACATATGGAGTTTAATGTTGGTGATTTGGTTTGGATTCATCTAAGGAAGGAGAGGTTTCCACTAGGCAAATTTGAAAAATTGAAACCAAAGGCTGATGGTCCATTCAAAGTGCTTAAGAGAATTGACAAAAACGCTTATAAGATCGAGCTACCTGAAGATTACAGAGTGTCCCCAACATTTAATGTTGCTGATTTAAGTCATTTTCACAATCAAGTTAACGAAACAAACAAGGACTTGAGGACAAGTGTTTTTCAACTAAGGGAGATTAAATTGGGAGTGTCTAATTTGCTACAATCTGCTCATATGGCCTTTGCTGATGCTATGGTATTTTTTTCAGCCAACAATGTTGCCTCATAGTCTTCAACTCAGCACACTCAAATATGACAGCTCATCAGCATATTTTCTGCATAAAGTTAAAGTTGTTTCAAGGTGCATTTCTGCATAACCAAGGAATGCATTAAAGGAGTTGGTTAGTAGTTGTAAAACACTTAATTTCGAAATTCCCTATGTATGAAGGGTTGTTTCATGCACTAGTATTTATTTTGGTGTTTAGGGCTTAGAAAGAACTTTAGAAAACTGATGATATTTTGGCAGAAACTCTCTTAGAGTACTCCCTTAAACTCTGTATGTCTTGGATGCGTCCTTGAGTGGTGAGTGTTTTGTTTTCAGTTCTGTATTCTCGTTTATAATCCTTGGGGTGGTGAACTTTCTATATCCCTTTGTGATTTTAACTTGGTGGTGAGCTCTTTTTCGATTTATTTAAGTTTTATCGTGAGTTTGTGCCTTTTCTATACATAACACTCATTCCAATAAATACAACTGTACTGCGACTTTTCCTCGAGAGTTCGTTTCTTGTCTACTGTGACTTTTCTATCCGAAATACTCATTCTAGTAAACACAGCTCTATTGTCGATTTTTCTTTCGAAATCTTTTCTACTTTACTTCCCCTATTCCGCATCACCTCGGTATCAATTAGTAATTAGTGGAAATCAAGCTCTTCCTTTGGAAGGATTAGAACTCGAGGTTCAGTGGAAATTCTCTCTGATTAAAGGTATTTATGTTATTATTATGCTTTATTTATCAATTCATATAATCAGATGCTTATTAGTTATTATTCCATAATTAGGAAGAATCAAGGTGATTAGTGTTTTTCTCTTAAGTTTAGACTCAATTGCGTCTGTTATCTTACTTTTATGCCCAAATTAGGGGGCAGTTAGATCTAATCACAACTTGTTAAGGGTGATTATTATCTTTTTTCTTAAGTTTAGGCTCAATTAGGTCAATTATCTTACTTTTAGGACCAAATTACGGGTAATTAGACCTAATCACAACTTGTTAAGCATTATTAGTGTCTTTCTATTAAGTTTAGGCTTAATTAAGTGCATTCTCTTACATTTAGGCTCAAATTTGGGGTAATTAGGCCTAATTACAACTGTTACTAGTTGTTTGATTTTGAACTTATAGGTTGATTAAGGTTTATTTTATTATTTTTAATATGATTAAAGTATAATTCGAACTAATTAGTGTCAGTTTTTCCATTAGATCCAACTAGGGTCATTAGTCATAACTTATTACAATTTTTTTATAGGAAAATGATCCTGAAGTAATAATCAGGTGATAAGGTTTAGAAACATGTACGTCACTGAGAACCATTTAGAGAACCACCATCATCGGTAGTGCATCCATTGTGGCTACATTGGTCGGAATTAAGGAATAACCAACTTCGAACATAATTGATCAGTTACCTTGATTCACATGAGGGTATGCAATCGCAAGGTTCGCCGTACCGTACCGTACCGACGTTTCGACTCGTGCTCGGTACGGCAAACCCTGTGCAATCGACTATCATATGGATGCCTCGGGAAGCTTCTATATGTGCACTACAATATACCTCTAAGGCTACAATAGGCTGAGCTCGATATGGAACCAAGGAGCTACAGATTAATCCTTTTGACTATTAAGTTCTACAATGAAGATTTTCGACCAACGTTGAAATGGGTCGATGCAACAGGAAACCTAGGGGGTCCTTCGCTTGATGAGATATGAGACACTCGCATATATCTCATTTCATCACTGAAGCTATATAAGAAGAGGAACATCATCCTAGTAGGAGGAAGAGCACGGTCGGTCAGGACGTGTCGATTGTACATCAAGGTGTCAATCTAGTAGGGTTCATGTCATCCAACAATCACATATGTGAGAGGTTGTGGCATCAATTGATCCTTTAGAAAGAATTGGCGAGCAACAATTGTACTCCAACGATGAGACACCTTCTCCTGCACAATCAATGCCTCGTGAGGTTTATAGAGACAATTACGATGTCAACAACAATGCCTCGATTGATATTGGAAACGACGATGGCCATTTTATTGTTCTGGCTACGCAACCATAAGGTGGGGAATGGACAAAGTGTTAGGACCGAAATCGATACTAAGAGGTGGAGATGAATTAATGCTTTTGTAAAATTACGTCGATTCGAAAACTTTGTTCGATAAAGCCTGTATCGGAAAAATATTAACGTGAAAACACGTTCGTAAGCGTAGTGAAAGTAAAAAATCAGTTTACAATGTAAATGAAAAGCATAAAGTAAATGCAAACTAGATTTATAGTGGTTCGGTCGTCGTGACCTACGTCCACTCTCGATTCCTCTTTTGCCGAGGCCACCGGCATTCACTACAAATCTTCTTTCAACGGGCGAAAATCAACTACCCTCTTACAACTCTTTCTCCTTTTCACAAGCTCAGGAGAGAACTTTAACACCTCTCTTTTAGACCTCACTCCTCCTTTAGAAAACTTCTAACTCTAGGAGGAAGAGACTCTAAATCCTAAGAGAGTTTCTAATTTTTCTCAAGTATTCTTTCCCCTCTTTTTACTCAATTTCATGCTCTCCCAAGCAGAAATAATTGGAGTATTTATAGACCCCAAATGGCTTCAAAAATGGAGTCAAAAAAGGTCTCATCCTGAGTTTCCCGGGTCCTTGCGGTACCACTGCCTGTGTTGGGCTGTACCACTACCTACAGCATTGCCACTAGGCGGTACCACCGCTTGACAGCTTGGAAAAGTATGCTCTTGACTTTTCCAGCTCATAGGTGGTTCTACCTAACCTTGGGTCATTGAATGGGCCTTCTACTTGGCTCAAAACAACCCCAATTCAGGCCCAATGGACCCCTAATTGAGTTAACATTGTTACACCCCAAAACCGACTCAATTAGACTCTAAACTTCGACCAAGACTTAATTATAATCATAAAGCCTACGTGTCCGGCATGTCATTGGTACATCCAGCACTTCGCCCGATCCTTCCGCACATCGTCCTCTCATTTGGTGTATTGTTCGATCGACATATTGACTTCCCGCAACACCTGATCATCTTGGTGTAATGCCCGATTC
The DNA here is from genome assembly GCF_036884655.1 of Musa acuminata AAA Group. NCBI lineage: Eukaryota > Viridiplantae > Streptophyta > Magnoliopsida > Zingiberales > Musaceae > Musa > Musa acuminata. The sequence goes on from NC_088348.1 coordinate 17,929,415, forward strand.
TTCTGGCCCGATGCTCGAACTTATGGCACGAAATCTATCCTCCAGCACGTCAACCAATCATCCAACATGATGCTCTCCGACCCAACGTTAGATTCTGCTTCCATGATTCAAGTCCACAATCAGAGTTTTTCCTACGTCACTTATCTTAAACGCATATTAGTTCATAATTTCATCAATTGATTTCATCATCAAAATACAAGATTCAACAATCTCCTCCTTTTTTATGATGACAATAAATTGATGACGAAGTTTAAACTAAACTCCCCCTATCAACATGTCATAATTGAAATGAAGCATCATTCAAATAAATGATAACCTTCTAATCCATGTTGAAATGATTTTAATCATGAATCACATCATCATATATAAAATTTCATACATTGAGCATCATCAATTAAGCATAGTTTCTAGTCATCAAGATATAACATACACAATTCCAAACCATTACAAATTATCATGGTATCAAAATATCAAAGTACATTACATCTTACCATGCATTATCATCATAAGTATTTCATGCATAATTTCATATCATCATCATAACTTCTCCCCCTTTGTAATTTTTTTCCCTTTACATCAATTTTCAAATCATGACAAAGATAAATAACAAAGATAAATTTACATCAATATTTCAATCATCAAAATCTCAAGTTATGATTCCGAGAATTCAAGATCATGATATAGATAAAACTCATTCAAATTTAAATCGTCAAATCATCAAAATCATTTTCAAGAGATTCAAAATGACATAAATAGATTTATCAATCTTTTATTGAAAAATCGATAAGATAGAGATAGAGAAATTTTCAAGAAAAATACATTCCCCTTTTATGTGTTTCAATTTATGTAATTTATTTCACACAAGCATGCCTTTATCGTTTATGCCAAATAAAAACATGCATCGTCGTTTAAAACCGAAAAAGCAAATTTCATCATAAAAATCATCAAGATCAATAAGCCATAAATCACAAATATCATTATTACTTCATATCATCATGTATAATTAAATCATTAAATCATCAAAAATGATTTTATTAAACATAAAGCATTTTCAATCAAAATCATTTTGTTTCGGCTACTGAACTTTGTGAAGTGTGTTAGATCTCTAGTCATAAGCCTTGAGCATTCAATATCAATTTATCATTTTTGCTCATAGCTTTCGATTATAGAGTTGTATACAAGAAAGGTGGGTTTGCCATAGGTACCCATTTGACTTTGGATCCCTCATGTTTAGATCTACCTATCTTGTTTTTTGATATAAGGTCATTTATGGTTCCTTTAGGAACCCAAACTAATTTATGTGAGTCATACTTTTAAATGAACATCTATAGGCATAATGTACCAATCTACCACAAAAATTACATCTATTTTCATAAGAAACATATAATATGGGTCCTTTAACGAAGATAGTTGGGTTTTGTTGAGTGTTACAAATCCAATTCCTTCCTTTTTATAAACATGACTCTTATCGGTAAGAATAATGTTTAAAGATTTACTACCAATTTTATATTTATCTAATGTTTGTTGTAATAATAATTTTTTCTTTTTGCATGAATCTAATTCTTCACATTTAATGCAAGAGTTAACATGCAATTATCATGCTCATTTTTTTAATTTTTCAAATTCATTAGAAAGAGAAACATTATCCTTTTTTAGTAATTTATAATTTTTACCAACTAATTTAAATTTATCATACAAATTATTGAATGCATCAAATAATTCATTGTAAGGTAAATACATTTCAGTTAAGTCATTTACCTCGTCATCGAGAGCCATTAAGGCGTAGTTCGCCACCTCGCCTTTGTTGGTTTGCTCCTCGTCTTTGGATGTACTCGATTCGTCCCAAGTCACCTTAAGTATTTTCTTCTTCTTTGGCAGCTTCTTATTTTTAAGTTCGTTTTTGTTCTTAAGTTCATGTTTTATGAATTTTTTGAAGTTTCTTGTGAGGAGTTCAAGGTCATCATCACTTGAGCTTTTACTCGAGTGATCTTTTTTTATTCTAAGTGTCAAATCCTTCATATTCTTTGGAAGATTGTTCTCATGTTCGTCATGTGCCAAATATATCATTTTATATGTCATTAGAGAATCGATAAGTTCTTCAAGCAGAAAGTTGTTCAATCCTTTGCTTCTTGTATTACCGTTACTTTTGGATCTCAACTCTTTGGAAGAGATCTTAGATTCTTGTTTACAAGTTCAAGATTAAAAAATCATTTTCCAAGAGCTTTCAAACTATTGACGACATCCGTAAAATAGGTGTAAATGTCAACAATAATTTCACTTGGCTTTATTCGAAACAATTCAAAATTATGCATCAAAAGATTTATTTTAGACTCTTTAACTCTATTCATGTCTTCATGAGTTACTTCTAGTGTGCATCAAATCTCATGTGCAGTTTCGCATAAAGAAATACAATTAAACTTATTTTTGTCTAAAACGTAAAATAGAGCGTTCATATCTCTAATATTTAAAGAAAAAATTTTCTTCTCCAAATCATTTCATTCATTCATTGGTTTAAAAGACTTTTAAAAATTATTTTCAACGATATTCCATAAATTAAAATTCATAGAAAGCAAGAAAACTCTTATTCGTGTTTGTCAATACGTATAGTCCGTCCCATTGAACATAGGAGGACGAATGATAGAGTGACCCTCTAGATTGCCAGTAAAAGCCATTCTCTTGGGTGTTAAATCAATTAAGAAAAACTTGGCTATGATACCAACCGTTAGGACTGAAATCGACACTAAAAGAGGGGGGTGAATTAGTGCTTTCGTAAAATTACGTCGATTCGAAAACTTTGTTAGATAAAGCCCGTATCGGAAAGATGTTAACTTGAAAACACGTTTGTAAGCATAGTGAAAGTAAGAAATCAATTTGCAATGTAAATGAAAAGCATAAAGTAAATGCAAACCAGATTTATAGTGGTTCAGTCGTCGTGACCTACGTTCACTCCCGATTCCTCTTTCGTCGAGGCCATCGGCATTCACTACCGATCTTCTTTCAACGGGCGAAGATCAACTACCCTCTTACAACTCTTTCTCCTTTTCACAGGCTCAGGAGAGAACCTTTCCACCTCTCTTTTAGACCTCACTCCTCCGTTAGAAAATTTCTAACTCTAGGAGAAATAGACTCTAAATCCTAAGAGAATTTTCGATTTTTCTCAAGTATTCTTTCCCCCCTTTCAACTCAATTTCGTGCTCTCCCAAGCAGAAATAACTGGAGTATTTATAGACCCCAAATGGTTTCAAAAATAGAGCCAAAAAAGGTCTCATCTCGAGTTTTCCGAGTCCTAGCAGTACCATCGCCTATGCTGGGCAGTACCACCGTCTGTAGCATTGCCACTAGGCGGTACCATCGCCTATGCTGGGTAGTACCACCGCCTGACACACTGACACTAGGCAGTACCACCGCTAAGTCTGGCGATACCATCGCCTAACAGCTTGGAAAAGTGTGCCCTCGACTTTTCCAGCTCATAGGTGATTCTACCTAACCTTGTTATTGAATAGGCCTTCTACTTGGCCCAAAACAATCCAAACTCAGACCCAATGGGCCCCTAATTGAGTTGGCATGGTTACACCCCAAAACCGACTCAATTAGACTCTAAACTTTGACCAAGACTTAATTACAATCATGAAGCCTACGTTGTCCGGTATGTCATTAGTACAACCGGCACTTCGTCTGATCCTTCGGCACTTCGTCCTCTCATTCGACATACTGCCCAATCGGCATGTTGACTTCCCGTAACACCCGATCATCTTAGTGCAATACCCGATTCTTCTAGCCCGATACTCAAACTCATGGCACGAAGTTTATCCTCTAGCACGTTGACCAATCATCCGACATGATGCTCTCCGACACAACGTTAGATTCTGCTTCCATGATTCAAGTCTACGATCAAAGTTTTTCCTGCGTCACTTATCTTAAACGCATATTAATTCATAACTTCATCAATTGATTTTATCATCAAAATTCGAGATTCAACACAAAGGAGAAGCACTCTATGCATGTCAACCAAAATTCAAATCATAGCTCAAGAATCCACATATATCATTTATAGTCAAAAGGATAAAAGAAAAGGAAAGGTAGTCAATGACTTTGGGCGGATTCGATAGAACCTTTACGATGTTGGCATTAATGAGAGTTCATCGTATTTATAGCCTTTATATTATGGAGGATCCTATGGTCATTAGATGTTTGGTGATAGTTGCTCATTCTTTTTTGAGTTTAATCGTTCTTATGATACATATCAACAAGTCAATAATGGCAACAAAAGTTATAGTGCATTCCAACATCCCTAACTATACATGTCACATTCATACTCGTCTCACAAGGCTCCTCGGACAAGTGTTCTTAATGAGGATAAGGCAACAATTGTTACCACAAAGATGCATCAATGACACATAGTGTATAATACAATATTGTGGATGCAGTTCCAAGATTGGCATTGACTTGTATGTACCAGTCCAACCCATGAATCAATACCGTCATTCATCAGCGGTTATAAAAGACCTTTCAACCTTAATACCATAAAAGTAAGTTAGAAAGATTAAGAAATACAATCATATGATTTGATTCATCCTCAATAGCCATGAGATGATTTACTTAGGGTGATATGTTTTCACTAGAAAAACTGGAGCTTAGAGTAAAATAATAAATTATTTATCAAATACGAGTTTTTGTAGGTAAAGAGGAATCAAATAATTAAAGTGGATTTCTATTGATTCCTACAGGTAGGCTGAAAAATAGTTCTTGAATGAGGTATTCAACTACAGAGATGAATAAAAAAAAATCAATTGAATAACTAGGGCAAGTGCATCTCATTCCTAGTATTAACTTCCATATCTGAAAACTCTCAATTTAATTACAATTGTTAAGTGAAAATCTATGCAAGTCAGAGAATTCTTAAAAACATAGAACTAAACAGTCATCAACTTGCCACATTGTACTTCAAAATTATTGCTATGCTTAAATATCTCCCTCTTCCAATAATGTCCCGTAAATCAATCTCGTGTGAAACATGGAAAATTCCCAATAGAGTTCCATCACCTTCTTTCAAGAACCAATTATAAACTCTATAAAACCACTAATATTCTCTCTTATCACATATGAAGATAGATTCTCATCCAACTTTGCTATTAGTCTTATAACATAGGCTAATCACTGAATAGTTATCACTCAACTGACTTAATTCTGTAAAAGGTTGTGCAAAGTCAAAATTGAGCATCTAGAGACAAATAGATACCAAAGGGTAAATTCCAGAAATTCAACTTAAATTTATGTAAATGCCCCATCCCCATATCGCCCATATGGTACCGAACAACTTGACACATACTGTAGTAATATGTATATCTTGTGTCATTCAGTTTCATGACCCTCCTGGGGAATATACCATGGTATGCAAGGGGCATGGCATGCATGCAAACCTCATGCCACCTTAACGTTGGTATAGTATGTAGGCATAGCAATCTTTTAACTAGATCTGCAAAAATTTGGGTCTAGGTCATCAATCTACTAACCAATAATTTTGATTAATTCAAACCCTATCTGATCAATGGGCACGATACGTAGTGGTTGGATTTCATGTCATGATCAGACCATTATGATGAGAGCCCCAGTATGTATATTGAGAATGATTAAAGGAGACGAAGAGAAGAACGATTCATGGAAAAAGACGAAGAGAGTCATAGGTCAGCAAGAAACTAATGGATGTAGGACAAAAAAAATGAGAATTTGCAAACAGGATAAAGTTCAAATAACCAGAAAGGGAATAGTTAGATCACACTGAGACTAGAAACTAGAAAAAGCACAGAATATCTTCTCCATTACAGCAAAAGGAAGTTTATCTTTCAACTTATTAAATTTCTCATGTAAAAAAATTTTAATATTTGAAAGGAATGCAAATGGTATTAAAAAGTTCAATTTCTTAAAAACATAGGTTCTTTTTTTTCATCTATTATATCATGTTTAAAAAGATGAGTATTTTATTTTCTCTTTAATTCTTTAATATCTCAGTATATTTCTCAATACAAGCTAATTTATACTTTTTATTTAAACATTGTATCAAAAATTCAAAAGAGCATGCATGGTCTTACTAATTTTATACATTACATCCATTATTTTGTTTTGTGGAATTTTTTATTACTTTAAACTTTTTGATGATCGATCCAGGCCCAACCTGAATCGGGGAGTTTTGTGAGAAATGGGAATTTGTATATTACCTAATCAAATCATTTGTAATCCATAAATCTACCAACATAAAACTTATGCTAAAAGAACCGTCCCAATCTGTATGCTCAAAATGCAAACAGAATAGTTTTGAGCCACTCACAGTAGTACTTACTACAGGAGATGAAGAGTACACTAGGTACCTCCTACTTTTTTGATACTATGTTAATGTGCAACAGCAAAACTAGTTAGAAAATCAAAAGATGTAAACTCTAGCTTAATTAACTGGTGAGCATAAAATTGTGGAGAAGTAAGAAAAAGAATTAAGTAGCTTGTATCAGTAATTTGACCTTAAAAGTTGAATAGGCATCAGATGCTATGTCAAAATTTGGAAGCTGAATATATTCAAAGAACTTCTTCACGTGATCAGACTCTAAAACATACCTGCAACAGAGATTTACTATATGTTATCCATGTGATCAGAAAATTTTCTTATTAAGAGAACTTAAATTAAAAAGATGTGATATATTTTTATATTAATAGATTAACTTGGAAGCAAACATATTAGATAAAGATAAAAATTGTTGAAGCAGATAATAATTGCCATAGTCCAAAGGACCACATTGCTAAGTTTACTGCATGTACTCCTAATATTCTTAAGAATGATCTAACAATTTGCATTATAAACACAAATAACGAATCAACAATCGTCCAGATTTACCATATTGATTTTTTTAAAAGAAAAGCTGCAACAACAAAATTGCAGATATATGGCAGAATGCATACAAGAAATCATACTTCTGAATTCTGATGGCCTGCCCATGCAAACAGAGCCTTAAAAGTTTCTCCATTTAAAAGCTTAATGCACATTCAAAGTAATTCTGTCCATAATTGCTCCTTTTAGCCCCCAAATAGACTTAATATCTCCCTTGCATCAGATAAATTTCCAACTGGTTTTCAGTGCTTTGATTAATATGAAGCTTTTGAGCACATTAATCCAAAATCTAAAGCTCAAATTAACCAATGTGTAACAATGAAAAACGTAAGCTTGAGATCATCCGAAACAAACAGCATCAAGGGTCAATCATTCTCAAAATTTAAATCACTAACAAAAATAGGGAGACTCATATTGTATCACTAAGTTGTTCTAAATTTTGAACTCAATGGATTTCTTTTTTGGCCAAAGAAAGTCTTAAGAGTAGATCCCATATTATTGAAGATACAATTGATTTTCATAACTAAAAAGATGTCTTTAAAAACTATTTTTATTGCCAAACATAGATTGTCTTTTATGAAGAAGAACAACATATAAAGAGGTATGTGTATGATATCACATGGACTATAATTGCATACACTAACCCTCCCCAAACCAAGAAACACCATCTCTTCCCGACCGGCCGTATCGATCGTTGGGCGGATCGGTATGCATCGTTATTTCGAAAAGAGGGACAAAACATGAACCAAAATTTATAATATCCTATTTTAGAGGTTTTTCTCCTAATTTCTTTGTATATTATACGTAGATAAGAATAAAATATATCTAATTTATAAACAAACAAAAATTCCAGGTTATAAGGATGAAACTCTAGGTTATCTAAGCATAAATGAATAAAATGGCCATAATCACACTTAATCTTCCTAAATATGCATTAATATTCCTCTAATTATGTGAAATGATAAATAAAACATAAAAAGAAGCCAAATACCTTCAAATGGAGAGAAAGTTCACCCAATCCCAAGTTTTAATCCTTCTTTTATCCAAATCAAGAGGTTGCAACAATTATTGATTATGAAGATTAAACAAGGGAGAAAATAATAAAGATTGAGAAAGAGAGTGAATATGAGAGTGAGTGAAAGAGGGAGGAGGGAGGAAGATTTAAAGGCCAAAACAGGGCCCAATGGTTAAATTGACCATTGGAAGCTGATTTGACCTGAATGTTGACTGATATAATCAAAATCCAATTGTTATGGCATAATGGTTGAGTTTAGCATTCGGCAACGTTGCTTCGGCGACGTCGCCTCTCTTCTCCCCAGGCTCGGCGATGTCGCCTATATATATATATATATAATCTTTTATTTATATATCTATTTATTTATATATTTATATTTATATATTTTTTTTTTTTAAATGTGCGACGTCGCCTCTCTTCTCCCCAAGCAAGGCGACATCGTAGAAAAACAAGATGACATCGTCTTTATATATATATATATATATATATATATATATATATATATATACCGCCCGATAGCGAGTTGTCCACATACCGGTTTAGTATCGGACCGGTACATACTGCCCGTACCGGGTGGTATCATTCGAAACTGTATACCTTCCATCATACCATGCCCCAAATGCTGGACCGGTGGGAGCCCTGTGCCCTGCCTATTCATCTTAAGATCCATTTTATGATAGCATAATATGTCAACACCATTTCAATATGCATAAGGGAAACTTCTCTACTGATCACTTTAAGATGTTGAATCTTCTACACATCAGAAAAATAGGCCATAGACATCAGGCCACTGACAAATACCTTGCTATACACTGATGTCGAATGCATTCTCTAAGCATGGGTCCATAATGTAAAGCAATGTCCATGTCTTCATACCTACATAAGCAACATGTCAATGTCCAAGAATAACATGAATCCATTCATATAGATTGTCATAGGAAAAAACAAAGCTCAAACTCAAATTTGTCAGCAACACATGAAACCCAATAACAAAAAATATGGAAACTGGAAAACGAAACTGCTGACTTCAGCTGTAAATCTGAAATCTTTTTTCCAATTTCAACTCATGTTTAACATTACAGGTGTATTCTCTTTTCCCTTTATTTCATGCAAGTCATCCACTCCATCTCAACTGAATTTTTTTCTTCCAAATTTCGTACAACTAAAATAATTTTGCACAACTAACATAGGCAAATCTTACAAATGTCTATCCCAATAGATTGTCAATTTATAGAATTGGTGATCATCTATATGTTGTAGATTAAAAACATTGAGTACCCTACTAGATCAGGATAAGATCCTTATTGCAAATGAATAAGTTTAAGAAGATTTATTTATCCTCAGACGAATTTTTTTTTCCAAGTCCAAATCAGAAATCAAAAAATCTTTCATTTGGTTGTACTGTTGATGCCGCTATTGTTCAATTAAATATAAATTGATGAATTTAACAGATAAATATAAAGTTTCCTAGACATAGTTTATACATGATGCAGCAAATTACAAGATACTACACAATGATAACAGGTATAAGAACAGATATAGTTCACTGCATTAAATTAATAATTTGTCCTACATATACATAAATTATCACCATAAGGACCCAAGAGTTTCTCCAAGAAATAAATCAGTAAACAAACCAAAGTAACATCAGCTGCAAAATATAAAAATACGAAAACCCTCAAGGGAAAAAAGGACACATATGGAGCATATATTTAAGAACAAGTTCATAGCTAGTTCTTGTTGAATCTCGGATTTTGATGATGAAACCAATTGAGAGTGTTTATGATTTAATCTGTGTTTTGAGTGACGCACGACGCTTCGATCAGGGAGAGACAATTAAAAGCAGGAAGAATCATATTGGACCAGAGTGGAACATGTCAGAAGATTGGACGTTGAGCCGGAGGATCGATCGACGTATCGGCAGAAGGCTTCGGACCATGAGTTCGGACATCGGGCCAAAAAGAGCGGAAATTATGCCAAGGAAATCGGAGTTGCGGAGGTCAACTGGCTGATTAGACAATAGGCCACAAGAGAGGACGATGCGCCGAAGAATCGAACGAAGCGTCGATGAACCAATGACATACCGGACAACATGATTCAAGCTTTGTAATAATTGTCTAGATCGAAGTAGGTTTTATTTGTGCATTATTAACTACGATGGTGATTAAGGTATAAAACAAAAAGAAGCCCCGGAGTCAAGAACGAGTCTTCGTTGGGAGTTCGAGAGTTCGTCGGAAGTCCGGACGTTCGTCGGAAGTTCTGTCGGAATTGACCAAGAAGACCAGGAGCTTGCCGAAGAAGCTAGTCGGAACTCACCAAGAGTGAAGTCCAGGAGCTTGCCGGGAGTTTGTTGGAACATTGCCGAGAGATCATCGGAAGTTCGCCGGAAGATCGCCGAAAGAAACCTAGACTAATCGGACCGGATTTGCTTAGTGTATGCCTTAGATTTCGTAGTTAGCACATAATTGGGATTGGAATTGGGCCAACCCAATTAGGGGCCAATTGGGCCCATGTATAGACTGTGTTAGGCCAAGTGAAAGGCCCAAACAATGACCCAACAGGTGGCACCGTCATGGCACAGTCTCCGAGACTGTGTCAGGAGGTTGTACCCTCAGACTGGGCGGTGATACCGCCCAGTGTCAGTGTCAGGCGATAGTACCGTCCAGTGTCAGTGCTGCAGGCGGTGGTACCGCCAGGACCCGGGAAACCCGGGATGAGACACTTTTAGGTTTCAAGTTTGAATCCACTTGAAGCCTATAAATGCCCCTCTCATCCCTGGTTAACTACACAAGATTTGAGAGCTATAAAAGTAGAAAAACGCTGTTGTAATCTTGGGAGGACTCCTCTCAAAGCTCTAAGTGTTAGTGTAGTTTGAGAGAGGAGTAAGAGGAGGTTGTAAAGGTTCTCTCCTGAACTTGTCAAAAGGAGAATCGAGTTGTAAGGGTGGTTGATCTTCGCCCATTGAAGGAAGATCGTTAGTAGATGCCGGTGGCCTTGACAGAAGGGGAATCAGTGGAGTGGATGTAGGTCACGACGATCGAACCACTATAATTCGGTTTGCATTTCTGTTTTGCTATTTACCTTAACTGCAAACTGTCTTACTTACTTTACATCCACTACACTCTTATGTATGCTTTCAAGTTAACATCTTCTGAAACGGGTTTAATCGCAACGAGTTTTTGAACCGACATAACTTTATCCGCTGCACTAATTCCCCCCCCCCCCCTTAGTGCCGACTAGTTCCTAATAGTTCTGACAGCAAAAGAAGAATGGTAAGTGTTCTCAAGAATATATGCATATAAAGATTATTGTGTTACATACGTAACTTTAGACTTAAATCTCACCCAGAGATCAAAAGGTCCAAAAGATCCTTGTTAGCTTCCAAATAATCAGACGCAATTAATCGTGAATGGACTTGTTGCCTTTGCAAATTTGCCACAATTTGAGCAACATCTTTACGAGCCTGCAAAGTTTTACAAAACTGAATCTCAATGACCAAATTATAAGATAGCGTACTGAAAAAATATCAATGGATGAAAACAGAAGACAAACAAAATTGTTAAGAAGCTTGTGAAATACAAATTGCAGAATAAACCTTGGAAGTTTGTAAAGATTATAATAAAAACTGATAAGTGACACTTACTTCTAAGTTTAACTTTGGGAGACAAACAATTAAAAGACGCAGTGTGTTTTCTCTAAATAACTCTTGAGTCAGTTGTGAACATGCTTCAGCGACTGGTTCTGCTTCATTGTTTCCGTAAAGAATAAACTTCAACTCCCGGATATTCTTGCAAAGATCCACCATCTAAATAAAAAAGAGGGTTAAACATAAAATCAAAGAGAAATGCTTAACAATTTAACATGAAGGAAATGATGATGAGGGCCTTTTAAATGGTCAAACATAATTTTAATTTTTTAAGCAAATATATAAATTTAATGTTCAAATAATGGAACTCTAGCTGCAAAAATCATATTTTAACTAATTATTCTCGAACTTGACTATCCAAAACCAGTTCTTCTTAAGTGATGAATGAATTTTAATTGCATGATGATGATTAATGGGCTTATTGAGTATTTGAGATTGTTGTCAAAAGCTAATGCTTAGGAAAGTAGGAGACTCCATTATATAATTACTTAAAAGTAATCATTTACCATTAATTCTAAATCATGTTTATCCAATCATTTTTAGATGAAATGTTTGAAGTAGACTAGTCGTCAACCTACCACCATCAGATAACTACCCATCATATGATCCATTTGTAAGCTACAAAATTTGCTCTCTTTTTCCATTTATTTACATTGGTTGCTCAGTCATTGATCTTTTGAATAATCATTAAATTAATGTTTTCTCAGAAAGAAATTCCTAGGTCTACCTCTAATTATCTTGTCACTATTGGTGTATATTATCTTACCTTGCCAAATGACACATTTATAGGTTTCATTTGAACAACCTTTATAATTATCTTGTCCCTACTACTGTATGTTATCTTTTCTCAACAAAAACTTTCATCATATTTTATCCTTTATACATTAAAACCCTAACTACTCAAAAATAAATATTGCTTATTTTTCCTCACAACCCTACATAACATCCTAAAGGTGCTAGCTAGCTTATCTTTTAAAGACTTTGACACATTATCACAAAGCCCTAGGTTCGAATCCCGCCTTTGCCACTTACCCTTTACAAATAAAAAAACATCTTACCATCCTCATACTTATGACAATATTTTTAGATATGTTGCTTCTTAACTAAGACTCTAACCCATCAAGCCTTACAGGAGCCTTAGAAAATCTCTTATAATCTATGGGACTAAGCAATCAAACAACAAAACAAGTGCTCCTCTCAACTTCAATCATCCTGCTTAACATAACATATTAATGGTAATTAACAAACTTAAACTTCACGAGGTAGACGAAGATCATCGACAAGGGTATCAGCATGGTTAAGGCAAGAAGTGCACAAGAACAAATAAATGGGTCACCACGATGGCCACTTTTGCCCTCCCTGTTCATGGCACAATTATTATAACAGAGGTTTATTCTTATTCACAAACAAAACGCAAGCTGGCAGCTTTACGATCTTCTGTTTCTCCAAATAGATAACAGAGGGGAAAAGAGATTGAGGAATTCCCACATGAAAATAAGCAATCACTCACATAAAAAGGATTAAAAGACCAAAATACTGAACATCCATCTCCACCAAAAATAGACAAATCGAACTCAACAAAGAATGCCCAAGTTCTACCACTTCAATGGCTAAAGATCCTATATTTTCCATCGCCAACAGAAGGAAACCATCATTTAATCAAGAAACGGAATCCTAATCCAAATCTTCCCAAACAAAAAGGAATATGAAATAACATGCTCATTCATCAAACCCGCAAGAAGAAGAAGAAGGAAGAGCAATGTTTACCTTCTCCTCCCGCTTAGCGTCGCGGGAGTTCCGGTCGAGATCGAAGTAGACAAGGAGGTCCCGCGTCTGCCGCACGACGTCGGCGGGAGTCCGCGGCTTCGACTTGAAGAGGCCCTTCATCTTTCCCCCCGCCGGCCGCGTACGCCTCCGGATGAAGTAGGACCACAAGATCGCGAGGCACCCCCGAGGGAGGGCCCCGCCGCCACGGTTAGGGTAAGGGCTCGTTGGGGTTCGACGGGGGATTCGAGACAGCAGGCGTCGACCGCGTGCTCGATCGGCGGCGGCTTCCCTTCGCTGGCGAACGACAACAACGAAGAGCGACGTCCATAAAAAACAACAAAACCAGAATAATTAGCTAAATTTGGACATATAAATATATATATATATATATATATATATATATATATATGTATATGTATGTATATGTATATGTACACATGTATATGTATATGTATATATATATATGTATGTGTATATGTATATGTATATGTATATGTATATGTATATGTATTTGTATATGTATATGTATATGTATATGTATATGTAAGTATATGTATATATATATGTATGTGTATGTATATGTATATGTATATATATATATATATATGTATATATATATAAATATAAATACATACAAATATATACATACATACACATATATATATATAATGTATATATATATATGTATATATGTATATATATATATACATATATATATATGTATATATATATATGTATATATGTATGTATATATATATATATGTATTTATATATATATATATATATGTGTATATATGTATGTATATATATATATATACATACATATATACACATATATATATATATACAAATATATATACAAATATATATGTATATATGTGTATCTATGTATATATGTACATACACATATAAATGTACATACATATAAATATATATATATATATATACAAATATATATATATGTATATATAAATATATATATTTGTATATACATATATATATATGTTGAATCTCGGATTTTGATGATGAAACTAATTGATTGTGTTTAGATGTTTAACTGCATTTTGAGTGATGCAGGTCTACTCGATCAGGATTAGACAATTAACGCAGGAAGAATTGACGTTGCGCCGGAGGAGGTCATGTTAGGATATTGGATGGCAGAAGGCTTCGGACGTCGGGCATCGGGCCAAGAGCGGAATTGCGCCAAGGATATCGGGGTTGCGGAGGTCAACCGCCAATTGGGTAACAAGCTGCAAGAAAGGACGATGCACTGAAGAATCAGACGAAGCGCCAACCAATGACGTGCCGGGCAACAAAATGTCAATTCGCGTTGTAATAATTGTCTAGATCGGAATAGAGTTTTGGCTTGTGTGTGCAGGATTAACTACGATAACGATGAAGACATAAAGCGAAACAAAGTGTCGAAGTCAAGCGCAAAGGATTTGTTGCAAGTTCGAGAGTTCGACGGAAGTCCGAAGGTTCGTCGGGAATGCTGCCGGAACTAGCCAAGAATGAGTAGGGAGCTTGCCGAAGGATTTTTCGGAAGCTCACCGGAAGGTTCGTTGGAAGTTCGCAGAGCTCGCCGAGAAAGATCGGAGCTTGCCGAAGAAGCTCGTTGGAACTCACCAAGATCAAATCGTGAAGTTTAGGAGCTTGCCAGGAGTCCACAGAACTGTTTTCGAGAGTTTATCGGAAGACCGTCGAAAGTTCACCGGAAGCTCGCCGGAAGAAGTCTTGACTTGCGGACTTTGTAATAGCTTAGGAAATGTCTTTAAATTCGTAGTTAGCACATTAATTAGGATTAGGATTAAGAGATAATCCTATATCCTAGTTAGGGGCCAATTGGGCCCAAAATTAGACTTGGTTTGGGCTAAATTTAAAGCTCAACCAGTGAACCGAAGGGTCTGGCGGTGGCACCGCCAGACTGGGCGATTGCACCGCCCAGCACCCGAGAGTTGGGTGGTGGCACCGCCTGGGCTGGGCGGTGGCACCGCCTGGGCTGGGCGGTGGCACCGCTTGGTTGGGCGGTGGCACTACCAATCCACTGTCAGTGTCTGACACTGATAGGCGGTGGCACCGCCACTGACAGGCAGTGGCACCGCCAGCATCGGGAACTAAAAAGGATTCAAATTTGAATCCTCTTGAGGCCTATAAATACCCCTCAAATCTCAGTTGAGACAACAACCTTTTGAGAAGCTAGAAGTTGAGAAAAGCTTTAGGAAAAGTCTTGTTTTCAATAGCTTAGTGTTCACCTCCTTTCTTTTCATTGAAATCTTTGTAA